>NW_011889088.1:1724330-1778265 GCF_000151845.1 Pteropus vampyrus | reverse complement strand
CCTCATCTAAACTTCCTGGTTTCTGATTATGCCGTATGAGGTCACGGGGTACCTTGACCGTGATCCAGGGACTATGGGCCTGATGGGTAGGAATGGAGTTAGAGATCTCAATTCAACTCCCACTTTCTCCAGAGCAGCTCTGTTCTATCTGTATTATATATTGGGGTTCACAGAGGAGTTTATTCGGATGCATATCTCATGACTAAAACAAGTTTGGAAATCATTGGAGTGAGCAAGCCATATAGCCTGGCCGTGTAGCCTGCTGCCTGTCACCTCTAAGCCCTTGTCTAGCCTGGAGAGATGGTGACAGCTGGACCTCGACTCAGCCCTCACTAGAGCCAGCTTTGGGCAGACCAGAGTGGCCCCACGCCATGGCAACGGAGCAGGATGCTTCCTCTGTTGTCACCACCACTTTGCCAAACATATGCCCAGGCTCACATTTTCCTCCACTGAGATTGTGTCTGTCCACAGCCAGTTTCCAGCCACCCCTGCATGTCTGCTGGGATGGCAGTAGCTGGGAAACTCAAGCTGTCTTCCTGACTGGGTACAGCTCTGGAAGTGTCCCTTCCCCAGTTTTCAGTGGTGATGGCCTCACCTCCTTCCTTCCTTCCTGAGGCCTAGGGCAGAGAGAGGCCACCCCATCCTTTTTGGATCTCTAGGGAGACAGCTGGTCCAAGCCTCAAGTTCTTTGCTGTTGACATAGCTCTTTTAATTTCTAAGAAGGCACAAAGCCAGAAGGCTAATTTTAGGAAGCAGCTGGTGGGGAAAGGTTGGTTGAGATTGTACTTTCCTTTCTTCTCCCCATCGCTGCCTTGGTTTCTGCAGTAGGAGTCTGGAAGGAAGGCAGTGGCAGCAAGGACACTGCAGTGCCCATGTGTCCTGCACCCAGGAGGCCCAGGCCTGCCTGCAACACACGGCCCTGAGTCCCCTCACCCTCTGACTCTGGGAGATGGGGGTCTCTTCCTGAGATGCCTTGTTTCTTTTTCTCTTTCTTCTTCCTTTAAAAGCAAAGCAATAAATCCATCCTGGCGAAGGAAAGGATACAAGGGAAACCTCTTCTTAATTGGCTCAAGGCCATTGCACACATTACCAGGTGCACTAAAGCCGCAATTTACTTTTTAATTAAAGTTCTTTCTACCTCCAGGAAAGCTGAAGATCGGGCCAGTGTTTTCTCACTTGAAAAGGGTGTTGTGGGGAGCAGTTACAAGAAGAAAGCAAGGAGATCGTTAGACTTACTGAGTTTGATTTTTTTCCTTTTTATTCCTTTTGGTTTCTCCTTATAGGTGTCTCTTTTCTTAGCCCATGACCTGGTAGGGCATTTTTGGTTCACCACCCCCGGGTCCCTGATTCTATGGCGCCAGGGTGTCATCAGCCTGTGCAGAGTTTCAGCACGTTCCAGGACCATCTCGGTGGCTTGTGCACCTGTGGCCTCTGCTTTGCCCCAAGTCAACACTGGCAAGAAAGCCATACCTCAGGCAGTCTCACGTGAAGCATTCACAGCACCTTTACTTCTGGGAATATTAGAAAGGCCACAGGGAAGGTTATATCCCGAGGTCAAGGCCTTGACCATTTCTTCTCCTCTCAAATTGCCAAAGTTTTTCCTCTCGTTATATAGGGTAGTTTTCCACTTCTTGGAAGCCCTGGCCATCCCCCAACCACCCAGGTCCTGTCTTCTCGCTTATTTATGCACTTCTCAAACCAAGACTCTTCTTGACAGAGATATTCTCTCCCTCAGGGGGTTAGCTGAGAACTTGTGTGCATTTAATTCTCACCATGACCCTGTGAAGTAAGCATCATCATCCCCATTTTACAGTTGAGGAAATTGAGCTCATGTGGTCTTGCATCAAGGAGACAGTCTGTAAGGCTGCAAAGACAGTTTGACAACTGCTGCAGTTTGAGCTTTAGTCTGTCCACAGAAGGGATAGCCTTAGCAACCAGTCAGTGGCAGGCTAGGGGCTTTCCCCGGAGTGGTGGTTAAGGCTTGCCCTCAGCTAGCCACTCCACCCTCTTCCGTCTCTGGAACTAATGATATACATTCGCACTGTGACAACTGGGACTCAGGCTGTGGCCAAAGGAGGGAGATTCGCTCTGTGCAAAAGCAGATTTATTTGTACCATGTACTAACCCAGCTAAGGGAGCAGGCCCAGACCCCACCTTAAGCTTCCAAGTTGGGTAGGCATGGGGTTGAATCCTACCTAGTCCCACCTTCTTAAGTCGTATGATCCAAACCAAAATAATTTAACCTCTTGGAGCCTCAGTTTCTTGACCTGCAAAATGGGATCATAAGCTCTCTTCATGTGGTCATTGTGAGACTTAAAAGAAGGCCACCCATATAGAGTCCCTGGCATAATGTAGAAAATGTGCCTGCCCATCGTGGGTGTACATATCAACGAATGCTCATACCTCCTTCTCCTCTATCCCCTCCTCAGCCACACTGTCTGTCCTCTCTTCTAACTACATCTGGTTAAAGAAACATCTTGTGGTTGATCTCTTTGGGGAAATTTATTGGAAGGATATGATGCTCTATCATTTAGATTTTTCTCTTAATTATTTAAAACCCAAGTCATTAAGCCAGGATGAAGCTCTGCATGGAACCAAAGCTTGGTGACAGCAATGGGGGACCTGACCAAAGACCCCATCCCAGAATCAGTGCCCTGGAACCTGGTCAGATGCAGTCATGGCAGGAGGATCATGCTGGCTACAGAAGGGCAACAAGGTATTCATGCCTGGGCTTCAATGCATGCCAGGCTGCCTTGTCTTCCAGAAATAAATGGAAGATAGGTAGCCAGGTGGTTCACCGGGAGTGCCTGAAACCCTGGCTCTGTCTCTCTCTGGGTGACCCTGGGTTAGCTGCTGTACCTACCTCTCTGAACCAGTTTCCCCTTCTGTGAAATGTGGGTCAGGCCACTTCTTTCTAGTATCGTTGTGACAGGCACATTGTAAGTTTTCAATAAATGTAGATATAACTTTCAATATTTGAGGCTGGTATCACATTTCCTCCTGAGACATGTGACCATATGATAATGTGTTTGCTCTAGAATGTTTGATGACTTACAAATGGAGTTTGTTACTTAGCTGAGTGGCTCACTTTCCCTCTTCCCTTCTTTTCTCCTTCTATTCCTTCCCCTCATCTTTCCTCCCTTCCATCATTCACGAAACCTGCTATTTGCCAGACACACTGTGCTGGGTGCTAGCTAGGGAGGACATGAGGATCGATGAAGCAGTTTATGCCCTCAGGAAACTCGGCCTCATATAGACAATAACAGGGCATGAATTCCAAGGCATGCAGACTAACAATTTTTACCTAAAAGTAACTTTGGGATCATTTTATTAAATGAGGAAACTGAGGCTTCAGAAGAAGCATAGACGAGACCCAGGGTCTGCCAACTCAAATCTAGCCTCTTCACCTACCCCTGTTTAGGTTGGAGAGGCAAGAGGAAGGGTTTTGCCTTGGATGATCAGGAAAAGCTTTAGTGGAACAAGCCCGTGACCTGGGCCTTGAAGATTGTTTAGAATTTTGGAAGGCAAAGGTGTGGAGTGGGAAGGGCATGCCAGGAGGAAAAACAGCTTGAGCAATGGAGTGGCAACCTAAAGACAGAGGCTGATCCAGGGATAGTGAGTGGCTCCGGAGTAGGAAAAAGGTGACTTGGGTACCCCACAGAGACTATGAGTGACCATCCAGTGGCTCACAGATGCGTTGGATTGGCTTCTACCCTCTGAATCCCTTCCAGAAATTAATTGTATTCGTGGTAATGAGCTTGGAACCTGGACACCAGGCTGGCTTAAATAAACTCTTAAATGTTGAATTTATGATGCATTTTACATAATAGTAGCGGTAACTACACTGAGCACATGCTAGATAAATGAACCCAAATACTTAAACCTAGTCCAAGAATGCCAGTGAAAAACACCTCATGATAAATCATGGCTATTAATTTGCATGCTTTGGGTCTGCCAGGCTGGAGCAAACAATTTTTTAGCCTCCTGGGAGTGTTGAGCAGCAAGCCTTTATGAACACTCAGAGTAATTTATACTAAAGCTTCTGCTCCTCCTTGCTTTCCTAACATGACTACTTTGCTGGAAGAAATATTGAATTGGCTCCTCTGTTTTGTATGGCTCTCCTGGTCATCCCGCAGAAAGAATTTCCTTTTGATGTCAGCCCCTGCCTGTACCCAGGGTGCCTTTGGCTTCCTTTTAGCCATCTTGGAAAGTGGTTGTTGCTGGTGGGTAGACTTTTAATGAAACAGACTTTGACCCTAAATAAACCTCATGTGCCATCCTGATGGCCATGATGCTGTGGGTTCACTTAAGTGGGTAAAAGGCCAATCCAGAAGCCAGGATTGATGCTTCCTCCTAGAAGATAAATCATGTGGGATTAGCTAGAATTTGGGTGTGGCTAGGAATTGAGGGAAGATCTTGTGTTTTTATATTTTTAAGGTAATGCAGGATTATACAAAAGTTCAGGACTATCTATCTCAATCAGGTCTTTAAGTCCAGACCAAAGGGAAGGCTTGTCCACCCTGTACCTAGCCTTCAGGCTCTCTCTACTCACCCAGTTTGAGAGAAGAGATTTGATCAGCTTTATAGTCCTAGCAGAGCCTGGGGTTCATTTGCAGCCTTCAGAAACCGTTTGCCTTCTCTGGCCCATTCTGTAAAATGGGAGCTCAGTTTTTTTGTCTGACTCAGGTGGCAATTGTCCTATGGAGAGTTCATTTCCCCAGCTGATACCATAGGCAACCACTGGGAAAGGTGGCCTCCCTGTCAGTCACTTGCTGGTGGAGCATGTTAAGTGATCAGTGGTCTCCCTCTCCCATGAGGGGTGGGAAGCCACACCCCCAGTAATTAATTTGCTTAGATTCTCATCTGCTGTTGAAAGACCCTGTGGTGTCACTTGGAGAGCTCAGGCTCAGGGGCCTGGATTTGAATCCCAGCTCTACCTGGGACTAGCTGGGAGACTTGGGGAGCCAGCCTAATCTCCCAGAGCTCTTCCTTCTAAGATGAGATCTTGGTAGGACACACCAACCCTTAACATTGTCATGAGCACCAGATGGAACGGTGTACAGAAATCCCCAGCACAGCCCCTCAGACACAGTGGGGTTAGCACATGAGCCTCTTGGAATGTGAAGGCTTGCGGTCAGCTTCACAAAGTTGGTGTCTACATTCATGCCTGGGTATCTTCCTAATGGGTTTATTGAGGCAATGGCTAAGATAAAGGATAGGAAACAGGACACCCCCTTAGTTACACGAAATCCTCGGTGGTGAGAAAATCTGTCCTCACCAACATCTAATGCTTTCCCCTTAGAATCTAAAGATTTGTTCACAGCAGCTCCTTGTTCTCCTTAGGCCTTTGCTGACCCTGCCAAGCATGTCTCCCCAGGCAGGCCGAGGTTGCTGGGGCAGTGCAGAAGCGAACAGTGCTCCTGCCTCCCTCATTTCCTTCTTCATAGAGCTTCGGATTCCACCTCTGTAAAGTGGGATAATAAAACCAAGGCTGGCACGGCGGCGGTGAACCTTTAATAATATTATCTACAAGCAAGTTCCTGAAATTAAGTTGTGCTCAGTTAATTGTGACTTTTCATCTTGGCCTGGCCCTTTGAGGTGGGCACACCTGCCTTAGCATAAGGCTGAAACACCCTGTAACCTAGTGTTCTCAGCCTGGTCATGAAGTGCTCTGTGGGAGACGCTGTGGCACAGGAAGGGCAGGCTGTGGAGCCAGGCCCATCTGAATCATGTCCAGTGTGTACTGCTTGCTTGCCCTGGGACCCCTTAATTAGTATTTCTGAGACCCAGCTATGACATCTGAAGAATGGCTAAGAAAAAGCCCTGCTTCGTGGGGCTACTGTGAGAGTTAAAAAAAAGTGACAACTAGAGTATTGTAGAGTTGGTGCTCAATAAATGGTAGCATCCTCTCCTCTTTGTCAAATGTACAAGCATAAGGAGTTGTTGTTTTAAGAATTCTTCTCAATATTTTTGGCTTCTGGCCTTGGCAATTCAAAACGGCAGCCCGTGCCCCAGTCAGGGTTGTTGTTATCACTTTGTTTTTCTTCTTTCCTAGCGGCAGAAACTAGGGCCTGCTTCCGTACCCCTGACAGCTGGTGGGGAAGTGAGGGTCACGTGGGGGGCATCTGTTCCTTGTGCTCTTGCAGAAAGGCACTGGCTGGCCATATTTAATGTTCAGTGCTCCTGCTGCCCCATCCCTCAGGCTCAGACCTCACAGCCTGATGCTGTCAGTGAGGGAGTGGGCAGGAAAACTGAATCCAGAACCCCTGTCTCACATATACACAGCACCTGCCAGGTTTCATGGAAGGGATCAGAGAGGAGCCTGGGCTCTGGAATCATCCCTGAATTCACATCCCAAGCTTGGTGACTATGGACAAGTCGCCTAACCTCTCTGTGCCTCAGTTTACTTATCATAGGTAACAATAGTAACTCCCTCATTTGATTTTTTATGAAGACTCGGTTATGCAGGCCAAGTGCTTCTATCTGGTGCCTGGAATATGGTCAATAGTTAGTAAATGTTAGCTATTTTATTATTTTATTCATATAATTTTCCTTGATCCATATGAGTTGCCCAAGGAGCAAGCAGGCCACATATTGTGTATTCCTTTTCTAAATAAGGAAACTGAGGCTGAGATGTTACATGTTCAAGGTTCTCACAAGAAGGAGTGGCTGAGCCTGCATGACAGTAGCGTCTACACTGCTACTTGATGGTGTCCAAACATTGCTCTACAGGCCTGTTTGCATGGGAAAATATAGACTCCTGGGCCTTGTCTCAGATGTGTTGAATCAGAATCTACAGGGGTAGAGCCTGGAAATCTGTATTTGCAAAGTACCTTCCAGAGGATTCTGACTGATGCCCAGTCAGTGTTGGGATTGAGGTCTCTATCTTGGCACACAGCTCACTGTGTCATCCCAGGGCAGAGTGACAGGGCAGGAACCTCAGAATGAATAGCACCTTCATAGCCTGTAGCCCAGGCAGACATTGTTGACAACAGGTAAAATAGGAGCTTGTGGAGATGCAGGTGAAGAAAATGGTCACTTTAATGCACACGAATTTTTTTCAGGTCATTGGATTTCTTCTAGATTGAATAACCTCATTACGTATTATGGGCTCTGTGGAGAAAGTCTATTTGAACTGAATTGAACCATTCTTTGTCAAGATATTATGTTTGGCCTGCACATAGTTAATTGACGAGAGGTTGCCAAAGCCAACACAGCCCACTGCAAATGGCCCTTGGGAACTGGGTTGATCTGAAAACTGTGTGCCACCCCACCCTCCGCAACACATTCTCACTGCCCAGGGAGAGGCACCTGTCACCAGAGGAACATGGCATTCCCTTGGCACTTCCTCTGACTTTGGTCTGACTTAGTCATTGAGAGGACTGGAGCCTTAGGGGGCTCCTGGAAACACAGGGGCCCAGACTCAGAAGGTGGCATTAATATGGAAGAATTACATTTATCACCATATAACTGTGTTTCCCAGCATGCTGAGGAAAGGCATTGCAGATTCATAGGTTTCCTTTTTCTGTCACACAGAGCTAGGAATTCATTCTCCAAAGACACGCCCTTGGGACTTTTCCCTTTTGTGTCCTCAAGTTGTCATGTTGGTGGTGGCTAAACACCTGGGCCAAGGATCAGGCCGACTAGATTCAAATCCCGACTCTGACACTCACTAGCCATGTGCTCTTGGGCAAACGACTAAATTTGTTTTAAGCCTCAAGTCTCTCATCTGCAAAATGGAAGTCTCCACAGAGGACAACAGCTTGGTGTGTTCAAGAAACCTAAGGTGTGAGGTTGGGAGGCCAGGTGAGGCTAGAGTTGTGGGCAGGGGTAGATCAGTGAAGTCCCAGTGGGCTGAGCTGCAAGGAGAGGGAAGCAGACGTGGGCAATGCGGCCAGCTAGGGCCTGTAGAAAGGGAGGAGACGTACAGGTCAGCAGGATTAAAAGGTTGCTCTGACTGCAGTGTGAAGAATAGAGCAGGGGAGGGCAAGAACATAGCCAAGAAGCTGCTGGAATTGTTTATGTTAGACAGTCTAACGTGTTAAATCTCATACTGTGTGCTCAGCCTCGTGCTAAGCTCTTTGGGACGGGGTGCTCTCTCCAAGTCCCAGTTCAGGGCTCATCCTTACTTTGACTCTCAGCCCAGCTGAGCTCACTCATATCTCCTCTGCTCACAGAGGAATCTAGGCCCTCTCTGTGTTTCCCCAGCCAAAAAAAGTCCAAGCTGCATTTTCCATCAAGTAGGCCCTTACTTTCTGAGTGGCCTACTCTGCTCATGTCCCTCTTATATAAATCTCACTGAAACAGAGTTTCTCTCTTTCCTGATAGTTTCCTGTCTCCATGGACCAGCTTCTGTCTGTTTAAATTAATCTCCTCTGGCTGTTGCAGCAACCTCATGCCCTTTTTTCTGGACCCCACTTCTCAACTCTGCCCTGCTCACCTACTTATCAGCAACTTGAGTATAGGTCACAGTCACCCCTGGTTCTGCTCTGGTGTCCAGAGCACTCCCTGTCCCATGGTTGGTCTGGTGGAAGAATGGATTCTTGTCCCATTGAGTATCATTCAGTCATTTCAGGAAGCAGAATTTACCTGGGTAGATAAGATGTGGCCCTTGGTGTCATGACTGTCAAGACTCTGCCCTGTTCCCCTGGGCTCAGAATATGGGTCAACCCACAGGGGCTTTGGGAAACTAAAAGGCTCTCCATCCCTTGTGTAGAACCCCCTATAAGCATCTTGAGATCAGAGTTTCTTAAAAGAGTTCAGAGAGAATGTGAGACAGAAAGCAGGGTAGATGAGAAACAGAATTCTGATCAACAAATACTACAGCAAAGTTTCCAGGGCACGCTGGCCATGTAAAGGGATCTGACTCTCACTGCGGAAGACCCTTTTCCAGTTGGGATGTTGGGGTGGGTGGTGGTCTTACCCAGACATTCTAAGCAGAAGATAGTCCACAAGTGGAAATCTAAAACTTTGGACTTAGTTCCACAGTAGTGTCTCTGAACCGATTTTTTTTCTTTAGCTTTCCAAAGTTCAACCACCTTATAGAACTAGAGGCAGCTGTTTTATAGCTCTTGGTTGAGTTGTTTTGAATCTACCTTATTATATTCTTGCTTGTCAGTTTGTCATCACTGGTTGCCCTCTGGGTATTAGTAAATCCTTAAGTACATTGACAGAGAAGTGGGTGACCACGGAATGCATAGGATGTTGGGGGTTGGCAAATCCCACAGTGCATCAGAGCTGGAAAGGTGCTTAGCGATCACTTGGTTAATGGTTTTGAAATGCATTTGTCATAGAATTTCTGGCCAAACAAAACCTTACCTGGAAACCTAATAAGTTCAACAGAGCAAAGCAGAACTCATCTGACTGAAGCAGGAAATGAGGACCTACTGGCCACAGGCTTCTTTTCACTTTAGCTGTCTGCTGAGACCGCTCTGAGGAACCCAGGGCTCAGTCTGCAAACCACTGATCAGTTCAGACAGGGAGAGCGACTTGCGCAGGTCACCCAGGCCCTTGGAGACTCATGGTTTAAGGGGGTCATATAGCCCAGCAGCTTCACCTGAACTGGAGTCTAACACTCCATCTGCTACCTCAGCACTGTCTCCTACATATTGAGCTCTTTGTCTTGGGCAGTGAGTATCCATCCGCCTTTGGTGTAGAGCCTCTCTGGGAGAGGAAAAGGGGGAATATTCACTCTAAGATCCCCAGTGGTATCGTTGGAACATTAGGTCTTCTTTTCTTTCTCCCACGGAGAGTCATTGTCAGGAATGAGTCACGAATTAAGAGCACTGCTGGGAAGATTTACTCCTTAAGGAGGCTTCAATGTAAATGGATGGAAAGTGAGTCACAGTGAAGATAGAACCAGGCCTGGGCTTTGTTAGGTGGCAGATAGGAGCCATAGGATATGGGTGCAAAGAGCCTAAAGACTCCCGGTAGTCTACTCGCTACTCCAGTATTGCAGGGCGATTAGCCAGGTGTTGCTAAGTTTGGTCGCATAACAAATAGCTCCCTAATCTCAGTGGTTTAGAAAACAAAGGCATATTTTCTTCTTGTGTTGCATGTGGGCTGTGATTCTGCTCCATATCCTTTTCTCATTCTGCGACATGCCCATTTTATCATAGCCGAGAAGAACAGGAGGCTGAGCCAAATCGTATAGTTACATTTAAAACTTCTGCTCACACTTGGCATATTTCATGTCCGCTCACATTCCGTTGGCAAAAACAAGTCTTGTGGCAGAGCCTGACAGTGGCGTGGGGACTTTGTAAGTCACAAGGCAAGGGGAAGGAGGTTGAATAATTCTCTTACAGGGTGAGGGCAGCGAGTAATTGCAAGTGAATGATGTTTACCACAAAGGGTGTTTGTGGGGGATTGGTGGAAGACATACAAGGTATTTATCTCTGTAGGACATTGTCTTTGGAGATAGACCCTTTTAGAGCTCTGGATCCTAGCTCTTGAAATAGCTAAGAAGGCCTATGCCAAGTCTATCAGAGCTCCGGTTCCCAAGCAATGCCATATATCCCTTTTGAGGGACTTCTATTTTCCTTTTGTTTTTCCCAGAAGAGCATAAGGGCCAGAGTTGGCTTGTAGAGGCAATGATGGATGTTTCCAAATGGGGCTGGCCAGGTTTGGTGCCCAGGGAAGCTCAAGGAGCACCATATACTTTGTTATGTTTTGCAGAGAATTGGAGGGTGGGAGGCCTAGAGTGGTCATTTCCACTACTCTCCCATGTCCCCTTCCAGGAATTGTATACATTCTATACTTTATGGTATTTCTTTGACAGGTTAAAAATCAAAACCGAAGCAATTTGAGGTACTGGGTCTCCAAACAAATCCACCTTCCCAATGTAAATCAATGGATGCTTACTTTAATGGAGGTGTTAGTATTTTTCATTGTATTGATTACTAATAAATCAAGAATTAGGAAGTCACTCTGCAGTGGAATCATTGGCTATTAAGATCTGGGTTATTTGGGAAATTGCTGCTGCCAACCTTTTTAACAGTGTCATTGACTCCTGGCTTAACAGAAAGCGTCACACCAAGCACCTGCAGGTCCCAGGTGGCCTCTAATCAGACAGAGAGTGCTAAAGACCTCCTTTCCTCAGCGGCTGCTCCCGAGTCTGTCTTCTGCAGGAAATCCCACGATGGGGAGCACTCAAAGCTCTTAGGCCTGCTTGTTCTTCCACAGCTTCTGAGACCCGTGTCAACAGGAAACTGGTCTCCAGGCTGTTGGGTGAAAAAAACAAGAATTCAAACAAAAAAGGGTCTGAGAAGGAGCCAAGAACCTGCTCCCATTTTTGCATTCAAATAACCTCTGGTATTGCAGAACTATTCAAAAAGGCGAGGCACATGATCAAAAGTGAACCTGCACCCACTCTGCAGAAACGCAAGCTTGCGCTAGGCCAGGTTGGAGAGCTCGGAAGGTTGGGGAGTTCAGAGCAGTCTGTTCAGGAAGACCTTTTGTTTCTCTGAAGCAAGTTGTTTTTCCTTCAAACTTTTGCTTTTGAAAGATTTCAAACTTATAAAGAAGTTGCAAGATTAGTACAAGGGACATCCATATACCTTTCACCTGGTTTCACCATTCTTAACATTTTACTACATTTCACATTAGCCTTATCTCTCTTTCTGCATATACCTATTACCTCCGTGAACTATTTGAGAATTAGTTATAGCCTCTGTGCCCTCTAAATAACTTCAGCATGTGTCTGCTGTGAAGAAAGACATTCCCCTGCAGAACCACAATATACTTATCACACTCAAGAAAATTAACATCAGTACAACACTATTATGTACAATCCTTATTCATATTTCCCTGCTGGGCCCAAGGATGTTCTTTATAGCAGGGGCCGGTTATAGGGGCCAAATCCTGCCCACTGCCTGTTTTCATAAAATTTTCTTGGAACACAGCCATGTTCAGTCATTTACATGTTGTTTATGGCTGTTTTTGTTCTACAGCTGCAGAATTGAGTAGTTGCAATAGAGACTGTATGTCCCACAAGGCCTGAAATATTTTACTATCTGACCCTTTAAGAAAAATGATGCTAATCCATGTATTAGAATTTGTGAAATCTAGGAGCCAATCAAGTCTCATACTTCACATAATATTTTTAACTTTTTGAAAATGTGTTAATGATTCCTAACTTATGAATGTTCTTTACATGCAATGACAAGAGATTCCCTGTCGGAATGTGAGCAGACATCAAGTATGCCAAGTCTGAACAGAAGTTTGAATTGTGACTGTGTGATTTGGCCCAGCCCCTTGCTCTTCTCAGTGACAATAAAACAGGCATGCTGTGGAATGATAAAATATATAGGGCAGAACCGTGGCCTGATATCCTGTGACTTCATGACTTGCTCTCTCCGTCCTCATCTCTCGTCACTTCTCCAGAAGGCTCCGGCTCTGTGGAGCTGCTTGATGTAGTGGCGTGCAGTAGTCATGCCCCATATATCTTTGTTCCTGCAGTTTCCTTTGCCTGGTACTCCTCTCCATACTTTGTCATTGAAAGTTTTGAGCAAGCACCACCCTTGGAAGGCTCCCGAGCCTTTCTTACTTCCCATTCCCAAGACCCCTTTACCCACCAGCTGGCTGTCTGAGCCCCCAAGGCCCGCTGGATTTCCCACTATCAGAGAGCACTTATCATATGAGTGCAGTGATTCTTGTTCTGTTGGCCTCACCCACTAGCTAGTGGAGGCTTTGAGGACAGGGACCAAGTCTTAGTCATCTACATCTCCTTGG
Organism: Pteropus vampyrus; assembly: GCF_000151845.1. Classification (NCBI taxonomy): domain Eukaryota; kingdom Metazoa; phylum Chordata; class Mammalia; order Chiroptera; family Pteropodidae; genus Pteropus; species Pteropus vampyrus. Next base: position 1,765,536 of record NW_011889088.1, on the reverse strand, counting down.
TACTAGTAGAAGGACTTAACATGCTCGGTAATTGTTTATTGAATGAATGAATAGATTCTTAATCGGCTCAAGGGCTTCTCTTTTATTTCCAGGGCCACCTCGTGGTATTTCTGGCCCTCTCTTCCTCCTGTTTTTTCCCTCCCAGTGCCTGCGATTGGGGTACTTACCCTTATGGTGGTGATTGCAAAGTGGCTTTAGATCTTTCTAACATAGGGACTAAAATTACAAGAGATGGCGAATACTGAGGCCACAAGCCTGCCAGCTCCCTGCCTCCCCGCCACTGTTCCTTTGCAGCCAGAAGTCCCATTTCAGCCCTTCACCACATCTGCTCCAGGCTGTGGCAGTCGTTGGTGATTGCTTAGAGCTGGGGTTCCCCAGCCACTGCTCTGTGCCAGTTAGCATTATTAGGGGACAGAGGAAGCACTGAGTGTACTGAGCAGCATCTCACTCGATCCTTGTGGATACCTGGGAAGAGGGCATTGTCCCATGCTCCAGATGAGGAAACTGAGGCACAGAGAAGTTAATAATATGGTCAGTAAGTGTCAGAGCTTGAACAGACTGGGAGCTGTGTGACTCCAAAGCCACCTCCCTATGTCCTGCGGCTTATCATGATTTCCCTTGGGAGGAATGGTATGTACCCGGCACTCCAAGTTTAATCTCTAGAAAAATTATTGTCTTAGGCAGTGTTAGAATTTGGCGTTAGGATCTAGATCAGGGCTGTCCAATAGAACTTTCTGAAATGATGGAAATGTTCTAGAACTGCTCTGCTTTGTTCAGTACAATATTCAGTAACCGCATGCTACTTCAGGATATTTGAAATGTGGTTAGTGTGACTTATTGGACAGTGCAGACTCGGGTAAATGTTGGCTGAGTCCATTCTGGGTAAATGCGTTGTGTGGGTTGGCTTCCTGGAGACTTCTCCTTGGGTTAGTTGGTTGTCATAGAAAAATTGGCATTAAATTCCAAACAACTCGATTAGCAACGTATTTGTTCTAGAATGGGGACTGCCTGCATTGCCACTACTCTGATGATCAGTGACAGTTTTCAGGTTTGCATTTTAGACAAATGGATCTTTCAGACTTCACACAAAGCAGAGGAAATGCATGGGGCCATGAGAAAGAAAAGAGGGGAGACATGGAAGAGAGGACCCACGGGACCTAAGTGGTGGAGCTCTTAAATATTTACTTCTGCCCCTCCAAATGCTTGCCTATGATCTTTCTGGGGCTCTGAGAATGCAGGGCTCCATTTGGGTTCCCAGCTAGAGTTGACAGCAAGCAGAATGTAGACTCCCAGGAATAATGTCTATCCTAGACCTAGAGTGGGGTCTTAGCAGAGAGTCAGGTGTGCTGCCTCTTCAGCTGGGCTGTTCAGCTGGAGGCAGTAGAGCACAGTGGTCTTTGGAGCCACGCATCCTGGCGTTAAAGCTTACAAAGATCCGTGACCTTGAGCGAGTTATTTCACCTCTCTGTGCTCTAGTTTCTCCAACTGTACAACGGGGTTAATGTTGGTATCTATAGCATGGGGCTACTGTGAAGGTTAAACAAGCTAATGTATATTTAGCACACGCCTCTCTTGCAGTTAGCATCCAGTAGGTGTTTGCTGGTTTTAGGGCGATGGTACAAGCTATGATTCTTTCAACATCAGATCAGCATAATGCTTTATATTCTACGCTCTGCTTTTCCTTTTCTTTATTATTCTTTTCTTTTTTTCTCCTGCACTGACAATTTCTTGCTTTCAGAGCTCAAAATGCTTTTAGGAGCTTTGCAAGAATTTGCTCCCAAATCCTGGGAAAAGATGTCTGTTTTCTCATCTCATTTCATCTCCCTGTCTCTGGATATTTATAGTTTTGGATAGAAAAGAGTTGCTTTGATTTCTCAGAATAGTTTCCACAAAAGCGTCATGTTGGGAGGCAGGGCTGGGTAGAGAGAGTGTTGGATTTGGCATCTGAAGGCCTGGGTTTGAATCCCACTTATTAGCTATGTGACCCCTCACCCCTGGCCACAAGCTATGTAAATATTCTGGGCCTCAGTTTCCTCACTTGTTAAATGGGGATAGAGATAATACCTATGAGTGTGCCCAGCCCACTGCCTGCAAGTAGGAGACATGGTAAGTGCCAATTGAATCTGAGCATTTAAATCCTTCTTCAACTTAGATGTTGCGACTCACAAGTTGGAAGCTACTTGGGGCCCTTTATGGTAGGGCTCCCAGCTGGAAGCGGTCCAGAGGCTTTCTTTAGTTATGCAGTTAAAGGCAGCAGAGCCTGTCTTCCCAGCTCTCAGCTGTTCTTCTACCAGGGGGCCCTATTTAAACTACTGGAACCAAGCTTCTGGAAAGCACAGACTGCAGGCTGAGCTGAAGTGGCACTGTGGGAGCAAAGTCAGGAAGAACTAAGTCCCCAGACCCAAGGAGGCGTGATACCAACAGCCACATGCCACTTTGAGGAGGACCATTTTGGACAGTCATTGTCTTGCAAATTGAAGGAGTCCCCAAGGGCACCTCTGCTGGGTGGGGTGGAGCTCAGGGAGGTAGCTCTTGAGCTACTGGAAGGTTTTATTTTCAAGGGGGAGGATAAAAGAAGAAACATCAGGAAAAAGGGAGAGAAAGACCTTGCACACAGAGGAAGCGGGCAGTTTCTGCATCTTCATCTGTGGATCAGAGGACTGCAGGGGACTACAGGGAACTGAATAAAGCCTCAGCCAGAGTGATGTGAAGAGAAGGCCCAGGCCCCAAGCGAGGCAGATTGAGATCAAGTTTGTTTTGCCACTTTCCTCCACGTGACCCGGGTTAAATATCCTTCCTCAGCCTCGAGGTGCTCATCATTAAAATGGGGATTAAAGGCACGGCACTTAGTATTTGGATGAACTTAATATGTTATTGATTCTTCTTCCCCATGGAATTTCATAATAAATAACGCAGTGTTTGCTCATCTACCAACTTATTTTGCTCTTTGCAGAAATCTGTATGGGGCCATGCATGGAGCTTTGAAATCATGCTCTGTGCCACAGAGTTGATGTGGGACGGAGGCCAGCTAGGTGGAGACAGTGGTAGTGGGTAACTCAGGATAACTCCCGAGGCTCCAATTATGTCTCCTGGAAGACGTAGCATCTGGGGAGGGCGGGGGGTTGACCCCCACACCTTTGTTAAAGAGAAGAGTTTAAGAGTATGGTCGATGGGGACACGCAGATGGCCCGGCCAGTGCCCTGCCCTGCACTTGGCACTGTGTGACCATAGGCAGGTCCCTTCACCCCTGTGCACCATGGCTTCCACATCAGGACACAGAGGCAAATAGCGAATCTCCAAACTAGAGCTTAAATAGATGGTGGACGACACTGCTGCTGTTACTCATCCCCCTCTCCTGATCTGACTTCCCCTTCCCACAGAGGCGCCTCCCCTGTGTTGGCTCGGCCCAGCAGCCACTCGCTCCTCTGCTGCCTGGGAGCCCAGGATTTCTGGAGGCAGTGCCTGTTTCCTGGGAAAAACCACACCTGTGGCCTTTGGAAGGCTTTGAGGAAGATCCTTAGGCCAGTCCTGCCCTAAATTTTATCAATTTCTAACTCCCACTGCCAAGCTAGACCAGAAAGGTTTCCCTCATGATTTAATGAAGAAACCAACCTTTACCGAACATCTCGTTTTTGCCTGACTCTGCTAGGCGTTTTCACATTTGCTTTCTCATTTAATCCTTTCCACAGTCCAGTGAAGTAGGTATTATTATACCTATTTTGCAGACTGAGAAACTGTTGGAAAGCTTAAGTGATTTACCCTAGATCAGCTGGCTTATAAACGGTCATGCAGGGGTTTGAATCCAGAACTGTACGATTCCTGTCCCTACAACATGGTGCTCTATTTGTAGGAAAAGTGTTGATTTTGGCCCTAGAATATGGAGTCGTCTGGGTGGGGTTGTAGGTGGAGTGTAGAGAAAGCTCTCTCCAGGGCTGCTACTCAGAGAATGTGACTAACATGGACTCCAGATTTCCCTTCCCTCTTCACCTCCCTAAAGGAGGCACCCAGCAGTTTCCGAGGCTGATGTTTCTTCAAGGATTTTTAATAAAGATGATAAATGAGCTAAGAATTGATAAGACAAGGCAAATGGTATTTGGGTTATGCATTGTTGTAGTTAAATATATTTTTCACTGCAGAAAAATAAGTGACTTTTTTTTATTATTAAAACTCCATAGCAGAAAGAAAGTTTAAATAAAATGAGTTTTTCATGGCAGAAGTATCAAGCAAGGGTCCTCTGCAGGACAGGATCCTTGGGCAGCTGAGCCGTAAGCTTGTCAGCTCCCCGGTGGCAGAGTTGTGGAATGTTATGCCAATGACACCTTTCTCCCTGCAAGAAGGCTAGATGAGGGATTCCCTCAGAAAGGCCTGCCAGGAATTTCAGGAGTTCTGCTCCCTGGAGACCTAGTCAGGTTTGAAGTTCCAGGAAAATGGTGCTGTCAGCTCCTGCAAGGTAGGCAGGCAAGCAGAACCGCAACTGCCTGCTTGACTGGGGTCAGTGCCCTGCATGGTGAGTTGGCCTTCATTTCCTGGACTGCTACACCTGACATGGAGCCTGCAGCCTGAGGAGAGGATCGGGAGCTGGATTGTGGGGTACAGCCCCTTCCAGCTGACCTCCCTGCTGGTTCTGAAGGCAATTTCTCCCATGAGTGGGGCCCAGAGTGGTGTGATGTCCCTAGGGAGACCTGCTTATTCTAGGCCTTAAAGCTTTGGGCATCAGTTGGCACATTGCCTTCCATATCAAGGTTATTTTTCTTCCTGAATCTGCCTTAAGCAAGTATCTCTTTTGTGATTGGAAAAGATCTTGTCTGTCACAACTATTTCGTTCCATTCCATTGCTTGCAGCCCATCCCATCCCATCCTATGCTGTGCCATTTCACTCCATCCCATTCCTCTCTGTGCTTTAAACAGTCGTGAGGGTATACTCAGTTCCAGGTCCTATTCTAAGTACTGAGGGCACAGAGATGATCAAGACTCAGTCCCTGATGTTCTGAAGCTTCCCCTCTAACAGAAAATAAGCAGACAATTATAGCATGATACAGACAATAGATGGAGAGACTAACCTCCCCGTTTCTTTCACAATGTCACCCACACATATACATTCAAGGAACAGAGGCAAGCTAGAGGAGAAAATTGGGTCAGGGCTTGTCAGAGAAGGCTTCTTTAAGGTGATTATTGGGTTGATTTTTAAAAAGGATGAATAAGAGCTTACCAGGCAAATAGCAAATCTCTAAACTAGAGCTTAAATAGAACTTGCTAGGAGCTGGGCCACACTCCTGGCATTTAATGTGTTATAACTCATTTACTCCTCATAATGGCCCTTGAGAGAGATACCCTTATTATCACCTACATTTTCCAAATGAAGAAATAGAGGCACAAAGTGTTCCAGTTTAGTAAGTAGTAGAGCTGGGGTTCAAACCTAGGCTTTAATCATCACGCTTCATGGCAGCTCTGTCAGGGCAGGGAGAATATTCCAGACACAGAGGTGAGAACTGGTGTTGTCCTCGATCATGGGGACAGTAAGTGGGGGGCTCCAGTAACCACTCCTCCTGCAGTGCAGACCTCATTTTCTCTATGAAGTAAGTCTCTTTGAGCCAAGCTCTCCACCCTCTTTGTCACAGTGGGCGGCAGGAACTATTGCCACCTTTCCTCCACCTCCCGTGTGCTTTCCTGCCAGGGAAGCTGGGTGAATCCAGCAGCTTTTCGACTGCTGGGGCTCCAAGCCAGGAAATTCTGAGCCTGGGCTGGACTTTTCCATTTGTGCTGTTTGTGGAGAAGTCTGATAAAATCTGCACAGCTCCAGCCATGATGCACAGCTGTTCCCGCCCCTACTTACCTCAGGCCCGAGGCACACCCAGGCTCCACCTACAGAGAAGAGTGCTGCTTCCACCCAGAGCCCAGCCTCACCCTGCCTGACACTTTAGACATACATAACTCACAGAAGCTATGGCACTTGCAAGCTCTCAATAGTAGGACTTAGCCATTCTTTTGTCACTTGTCTTTTCCTAGAGACAATCAACAATCCCATTGCGTCTGTTACAAGGTGCGGTCTTTTCACAATGTTATCATGCCACCAATTATAAGACACATTGTTGATTTAATAATAGCTTTTCGGAGTAAAAAGAACACTACCACATTAAATGCATAGACTGATTGTAAGATTTTTCACCATTTCAGAAACACTGAAATATAAAAAAGAAATGAGCATCTTAGAATCCAGAGAATATGGTATTTTCTAAAAATTTTGTGGCTATGTGAGGGCATCTGCTTGGGGAGCTTGTCCAGTGAAGAATGGGGTGGCACTGGTTGGCAGAGGCATGGGAGGGTGGTGGAGGGCCACATCCATCTGTCCCTCCATTGGTTTCATCCAGTGTCAGTCATGCAGGCCCATTTTGGGGACAATTCAAGTAGCTCAAAAATACTCACAGCTGAATTAATTCTTCAGTTGGGTTTAACAAATAATCAGCTCCCACTTCAAGCTGGAAAGTGTCAAACTCGGTGGTTGCACAAGGACCCTCTGTGATCACCAGGAACCTTGGCACATCTTCTTGGAGGGTGAGTTGTAATTGGAGGCTGCCATGTGGCGTGAAAGCACCTTGCCTGCGGAGTCAAGGGACTAGAGTTCTCATCTAGGCAACCTCAGATACATTGCTTTGCCTCCCTGGGTTCCAGATTCTTCTTCTATATAGTGAGGATGCAAAACATTAAGTATAGCAGCCAACAGTTACTGAGTGCTTAGCTGTGAGGTAGATACTGTTATTGTCTCCATTTTTCAGATGAGGAAATAGAGGCACCGGGCAGTTCAGTAATTTTCCCAGTGACACAGCTAGTAAGTGGCAGAAGGTAAGGGTTGAATTTAGGCTCTCTGATTAAAGTGTCCATACTATAGAATCATGAGGTTACTAGGTTCGAGCAATAATTATTGCATTTTAAAAAGCCATGACTATGTTAAAAAGTGAAATCTAACAGAGTTCCAAAAAATAAAACATGGCAGTCTTTTTGGCCAGAAGCGAACCTTTGAGACTCTCCTGTTTGCAGGGATCTGGAGGTATACCTCTGTGGCATCCTGGGTTGCCTTGAGACAGCGTGGAAACAGCTAGACTGGACCATCTTTAAGGGCTATCTAATGCCAACATCCTGTGATTGTCAGGGAGAGATGCAAAGTCTGGCACTGGGGCCTCACAGAGACCTATTGGCCTCCAGAGCAGATTAATGATATGGAACCTCTTCTATCTAATATTTTTGAAATATCTTTTCAACATTTATTTGTTGGGACCAGGGAGAAACAGATTTTCTAGTAATAAAATATACATACTTTTTTTTTTTAATGTTCTTTAGGCTATCACATGCACTGGACATAGTTTTTGAACTTATTTGGGACTAGTTTACAGCATCATCTCTAAGGAAATCTGGAAATCTAACCTGAAGCAGTCCTTCATCAGAAGTATTGTTTTAGAAGAATAATCAATGAAAAAACAAAAAGCGTTACTCTTTCCTTGGGCAGCAGGATTTTATATACCCCGGTGCACATTTTATAAAGTATGCACTGAGAAACTGTCATTTTGTAAATAAATGCAAATACGTATATAAATGAAAAAAAAAAAATAACAGTAACTTACACTGACACATCGTGAAATATTTGTTCCCTGCAAATAGTACTATGTTCTCCTTTACTCCTTTTGGAATTTCAGTTGACTGCTGCCGCCAAGTTCAAACTGCTGGCAGCTGGCATCACTCAAGGTTGATGGCATGGTCTGCACTTGTATGGTGCAACTTCCACATCAAATTGCAAAAATATTCAATGGAGGTAGCAAGCTGGAGCCAGGGAGAAGTCTTATTCTTGTATTAAAAATGGTTTTTCTCTGCACAGAAGTGAAACTGACTCATTTTCCACTAGTTATGTCTATTCCGTAATTTCCCATGGAAACCAGAGTTAACTGGTGCCATATTGCTGATGTACTCCAGTGGCATTTTTGCAATCCCTATAGGTGGAAATCCAAGCAACTGTTAGGGCTGCCGTGTAGGGGGTGCAGGGTATGTACTGCACAATTCTAGAGGCAAGCAACAATGTGAATGGTGTCCCACAGTTTTATCACCTGCATATACAACCCGCTTGGCTTTGACAGTTGACTTCTTAACTCCGCGATGGAGTTTCAGCTTTGTCACATACATTTACCCCGACTGCACAAGAGCGGAAATCCTGGCTTCATCTCTACCTCTATCTCACTGTGTGTCCTTAAACAACTAATGCCACTCCCTTCCCTGGGTCCTAGTTCCTTCCTTTAAACTTAAAGTGTTTACACAAAATGACCTTTTAGGTTTAATAAACTCCATGCTCTTCATTTGCTTTATCCTTAAACTTAGCACTGATGGTCTGCTGATTTCTGGTGTTGGCTTATGTCTGATCTAGGTTATAGGGCTGCAAAAAAATGAGAGAAAGTAAACTAGGTTAATACTCAGGTGATCCTGCTCTGCGTTCTCCCAGGCTTTAGTCTTTTCTGTTATATGTTGAAATTCTTTGGAGAAGAGTCCATATCCTTGAGAAAGAGTCCACTTGGTCCAGTATTGGTGCCTCCCTTACCAGGCTCTTCCACCTGACCATGGGGCCTATCCCTTGATCTGAGGAAGCACTGGCTGAGGGAGGCATACCCTTGCAGGAAGCTGTGACAGTTGCCTTGCTGCTCTAGTAATTCTGTTAAGAAAATGAGGTAAGTCTGACCAAACATGTCCTTGGTAGTTTCCTAGAGAGGCCATAACAAAATACTGCAGAGTGGGTGGTCTAAAACAATAGAAATTTATTTTTTCACAGCTCTGGAGGCTAGAAGTCCAAAATCAAGGTATTAGTAGGGCCACACCTACTGTTATCATTCTAAGGAAGAATCTTCCGAAGGTTCTTGGGGAAGAATCTTTCCTTGTTTCTTCCTAGCTGCTGGCTGTGGTGTCCGTGGTGTTTTTGGCTTGTAGTTGTGTCACTCTGCCTCCATCCTCACGTGGTGTTCTTACCCATATGTCTCTTTATCTCTGCTTTCTCTTCTTATAAGGACATTGGCCATTGAAGTAGGGTCTACCCTGATCCAGTATGACCTGATCTTAACTCATTTCATCTGCCAAGACCCTATTTCCAAATAAAGTCACATTCTGAGGTTCTAAATAGACATGAATTCTGTGGGGGATATAATCAGCTCCCACTTCAAGCTGGAAAGTGTCAAACTCAGTGGTTGCACAAGGACCCTCTGTGATCACCAGGAACGTTGGCACATCTTCTTGGAGGGTGAGTTGTAATTGGAGGCTGCCATGTGGCGTGAAAGCACCTTGCCTGCAGAGTCAAGGGACTAGAGTTCTCATCTAGGCAACCTCAGATACATTGCTTTGCCTCCCTGGGTTCCAGATTCTTCTTCTATATAGTGAAGATGCAAAACATTAAGTATAGCAGCCAACAGTTACTGAGTGCTTAGCTGTGAGGTAGATACTGTTATTGTCTCCATTTTTCAGATGAGGAAATAGAGGCACCGGGCAGTTCAGTAATTTTCCCAGTGACACAGCTAGTAAGTGGCAGAAGGTAAGGGTTGAATTTAGGCTCTCTGATTAAAGTGTCCATACTATAGAATCATGAGGTTACTAGGTTCGAGCAATAATTATTGCATTTTAAAAAGCCATGACTATGTTAAAAAGTGAAATCTAACAGAGTTCCAAAAAATAAAACATGGCAGTCTTTTTGGCCAGAAGCGAACCTTTGAGACTCTCCTGTTTGCAGGGACCTGGAGGTATACCTCTGTGGCATCCTGGGTTGCCTTGAGACAGCGTGGAAACAGCTAGACTGGACCATCTTCAAGGGCTATCTAATGCCAACATCCTGTGATTGTCAGGGAGAGATGCAAAGTCTGGCACTGGGGCCTCACAGAGACCTATTGGCCTCCAGAGCAGATTAATGATATGGAACCTCTTCTATCTAATATTTTTGAAATATCTTTTCAACATTTATTTGTTGGGACCAGGGAGAAACAGATTTTCTAGTAATAAAATATACATACTTTTTTTTTTTAATGTTCTTTAGGCTATCACATGCACTGGACATAGTTTTTGAACTTATTTGGGACTAGTTTACAGCATCATCTCTAAGGAAATCTGGAAATCTAACCTGAAGCAGTCCTTCATCAGAAGTATTGTTTTAGAAGAATAATCAATGAAAAAACAAAAAGCGTTACTCTTTCCTTGGGCAGCAGGATTTTATATACCCCGGTGCACATTTTATAAAGTATGCACTGAGAAACTGTCATTTTGTAAATAAATGCAAATACGTATATAAATGAAAAAAAAAAAATAACAGTAACTTACACTGACACATCGTGAAATATTTGTTCCCTGCAAATAGTACTATGTTCTCCTTTACTCCTTTTGGAATTTCAGTTGACTGCTGCCGCCAAGTTCAAACTGCTGGCAGCTGGCATCACTCAAGGTTGATGGCATGGTCTGCACTTGTATGGTGCAACTTCCACATCAAATTGCAAAAATATTCAATGGAGGTAGCAAGCTGGAGCCAGGGAGAAGTCTTATTCTTGTATTAAAAATGGTTTTTCTCTGCACAGAAGTGAAACTGACTCATTTTCCACTAGTTATGTCTATTCCGTAATTTCCCATGGAAACCAGAGTTAACTGGTGCCATATTGCTGATGTACTCCAGTGGCATTTTTGCAATCCCTATAGGTGGAAATCCAAGCAACTGTTAGGGCTGCCGTGTAGGGGGTGCAGGGTATGTACTGCACAATTCTAGAGGCAAGCAACAATGTGAATGGTGTCCCACAGTTTTATCACCTGCATATACAACCCGCTTGGCTTTGACAGTTGACTTCTTAACTCCGCGATGGAGTTTCAGCTTTGTCACATACATTTACCCCGACTGCACAAGAGCGGAAATCCTGGCTTCATCTCTACCTCTATCTCACTGTGTGTCCTTAAACAACTAATGCCACTCCCTTCCCTGGGTCCTAGTTCCTTCCTTTAAACTTAAAGTGTTTACACAAAATGACCTTTTAGGTTTAATAAACTCCATGCTCTTCATTTGCTTTATCCTTAAACTTAGCACTGATGGTCTGCTGATTTCTGGTGTTGGCTTATGTCTGATCTAGGTTATAGGGCTGCAAAAAAATGAGAGAAAGTAAACTAGGTTAATACTCAGGTGATCCTGCTCTGCGTTCTCCCAGGCTTTAGTCTTTTCTGTTATATGTTGAAATTCTTTGGAGAAGAGTCCATATCCTTGAGAAAGAGTCCACTTGGTCCAGTATTGGTGCCTCCCTTACCAGGCTCTTCCACCTGACCATGGGGCCTATCCCTTGATCTGAGGAAGCACTGGCTGAGGGAGGCATACCCTTGCAGGAAGCTGTGACAGTTGCCTTGCTGCTCTAGTAATTCTGTTAAGAAAATGAGGTAAGTCTGACCAAACATGTCCTTGGTAGTTTCCTAGAGAGGCCATAACAAAATACCGCAGAGTGGGTGGTCTAAAACAATAGAAATTTATTTTTTCACAGCTCTGGAGGCTAGAAGTCCAAAATCAAGGTATTAGTAGGGCCACACCTACTGTTATCATTCTAAGGAAGAATCTTCCGAAGGTTCTTGGGGAAGAATCTTTCCTTGTTTCTTCCTAGCTGCTGGCTGGGGTGTCCGTGGTGTTTTTTGGCTTGTAGTTGTGTCACTCCAATCTCTGCCTCCATCCTCACGTGGTGTTCTTACCCATATGTCTCTTTATCTCTGCTTTCTCTTATAAGGACATTGGTCATTGAAGTAGGGTCTACCCTGATCCAGTATGACCTGATCTTAACTCATTTCATCTGCCAAGACCCTATTTCCAAATAAAGTCACATTCTGAGGTTCTAAATAGACATGAATTCTGTGGGGGATATTATTCAATCCAGAAGGATGGGCCATCTGGTCTCCTGGTGCTCAAATCATTGCTGATGTAATTCTCGTCATGGGTACCAATACAGGTCCATAGTCTAGAATCCAGTTCTTTACTCTCTTTAGAAACTAGAACTGCAGGATGCTTCGTGCCAATTTCTTGACTTCTCACCTCTCTTCCAGAACTTAATAAAGACTACTACTGAAAAAGAGCCTGGTCATTCACTGGTGAGTTCTCACAGTGCTCTGGACTCATCCAGGGCAGGAGATGAGCCTTGCTTAGATAGAAAAGTGCCCTTTTGCATTTTCTTCATCCACCTTGGGTTTCTCTTCATTTATTCATCCAATAAATAGATATCGAGATCCTTCTGTGTTCCGGGCATGTGCTAGCCCTGGAGATACTGTGTGAGTGGGGTGTGTTGTCTCTGTGGTGTCTTAGACTCTAAAGTAGACAAACAGATAGGTAAAGAAATGTCAAACAGCGACGAGCCCTGTGAAAGAGAAAGTCATGGGTGGTGGAGAAAAATAGATAGGGAAGGGAGGAAGTTCTCCTGTGCCCGTGATTGTTCAATGCTTAGCAGCATATTAGAGTCTAGACCTCTGATTTCACAACCCAGTGGCTCCCAGCTCCAGGCATAGCCGTGGAGGCAGCCAGACCTGTACCCATACAAGTTTGGGGACCCGTGACTCCCTGACAGCTGGCCAGGGCCTCCACTCTGTCCCAGATGCCACCACCGTTAGTTGGTGCTAAGGCAGGATCTGTTCTGAACATGCTTCTGACAAAAGGAGTGATCCTCCATGGGGCTGCCTGGTGCTTTTAAACCTTTAAAACCCAGGAAGGCAGCATGGTGAGGAGGAAAGAAGTTGGCTCCTGGTGACAAATCAGCATGCTGTATGATCTTTTACAAGTAATTTAACTTTCTTGAGCTTTGATCTCCCCTCTAGAAAATGGGAATACTGTTGCTCACCCCATAGCATTATAGTGAAGAGTCAGTGAAGTTAAACCAGTCACATAGCTGATGCTCCCAAATATCAGCTCAATCCATTCACTTGTAAATAAAGACCCCACAAGACAGGCACATTTTATGGACCAGGGAAGCTTCTGAAATCTTTCCTTGGCACACAGTGGGTGCTGAATAAAAGTTTGTGGATGGATGAGGCACTGTAGCTAAGGGCTCCCTGCCTTTGGAAGGCCTCCGCAGCCCCGTGCTCTGAATGTGCAGAGGGAGTGGGAGCCCTTTCCTCCTTCTGGCACCAAGTGCCCTCTCCCCAGTTCCCCTCTTCCTCATAGGACTTCCAGGCCTCTCAGAGATTGGGCAGGTTCTGCCTGAATGTGTTCAGAGGTGCAGAAGCTGCCCCTGAATGTCTTTGCCAGGAACAACACTAAATCTGTTGGAAATTATGGGGTACAGGAATTACTTTGCAGAGAAGAATTGGATTTTTCCAAAACAAACAAGACAGGTTTATGTCCGAAACCAGTGCTCAGGTGAGTTTTGTCACAGGAGACGCCTGCTAGACCCATGTTTTCACATACTGACACGTGCCCACTCCTGGGGTGATGCTATCGCAGTCTGACTTAGAAAGTACTGGAGCGTGGATTAAGCTGGGTTTGGGGAAGATAAGAACTCTGTTCCTGACAAATGTTTACACCGTGTCAGGAAAATGTTCATGAGTTGAATTTGATAGAAGAGGCCCCTACAGTCTGCTGGCTGCCAGAGAGGGGCTGGGTTCTTGGCATCTTGATTGGCGTGGATGGTGGCCGTGGGCAGGAGTGAATGGCTCTTCCCTTTGCCTTCCCCAACAGCCAGAGTTCCCCTGAGGGTCCTTAGCAGGACTCATCATTTGGAGTCTGAGTTCAAATCTTGCTGGTTTCTTAGGATCTTTCAGTCTGTGAAATGGCAATAATGATATACACTTTACTGGGTAGATGATAGGATTTAATGTGACTATGATTTCAAAGAGCCTAGGAAAGTGCCTGCAAGAGTCAGTTTAAGGATTATGGATTTTCTGACCAGCAAGCTGCTCAGGACCAGCTTCTGTTGCTTACCCACTCCTTGCCTGCTCCTTCTATAACTCTCACCCCTCTACTGGGAGATCACAGGTTCGGATAACCGCTGTTGGCAGCAGGGACCTGCAGGCCATGCCACGGGACACTAGTTCCATGCCAGGCTCTATGGACTAGAGTTCTGTGGATTAATACATTCGAAAATCTTTCTTTAGGGTTGACCCAAATATATTAACCACTTTAAAGACTCTGTGACACCTTATAGTAAGAAAGCCTTGTTCTCTTCTAGGGTATCCCAAGTGAATTTGATCACAGAAGTCCCCCAACCTTTTTTTTTTTTTTTTTCACAAAATACCTGTTAATAGCCACAGATTATGTCTTTCATGGAAGGCACATTGGAAAATACTGGAGACACGGATTATAACTGCTTCCTGAGGTATTTTAGACCATGGCACCCGTGAGGCTACTTCTGCCCCCTCACCCCCATCCACCACTGACCCTCACATCTCTGTGGCCCCCTAGCCTCACAGTGACAGTGCTTCCTTCAGAACCCAGCTGCTCTTGGAAAAGAGATGGGGCTGAAGGGGCAGTTGAGATGGTGTTTTGGGGTGGGTTGGGACAGAGGGGAGTAAGCCAATTGGGGAGATAGCTAAGACAGAACATAGGGCAGGAATGGGAGCTGCTGGAGCCACAGCTCTAGAGATATTGCTGTCACAGTGAGTGTGTAGCTGCTTCCACTCGGGGTACTGTCCAAGGGCAGAGAGAGGAACCTGAGCTGAGGTGGGCAGTGGTGGTGTCAGTGGAGGGGTTGTAATGCAGAGGAATCTACTTACCTGAGCCCTAACCAGCCAGATCCTTCTGCAGTTATGAAGTGCTGAATAGGGACCAACAGTGCAGAGGGAGAACAGTATTCAGTGTATAATTACAAAGTATCAGGTGCCTAGCCGCTATCTTGTGTGGCAAATTCTCCAGTGCTCCTTTAGGGATGTGCCCATGCATTTTCTAGGAGTTAAATGGATTTCTGGGTACTGCATTTGTGGACTTGCAATCAGGGACATGGCAGGCGACCTTGGCACCCAGCAGCGACAGATTATAGCTGAGCAGAAAGTGAAGTTTAAAAGGAGGACTGATAGAAGGGCTCAGGAGGGGGCAGCTACTTAGCAGGGCCTCCTGTGGGCGGAATCCTGGGGACAGTGAGGAGAGCCTGCTGTTCCTTAGCCCTCTGCATTCCTCCCTTCTGCTAAGGGCCTTCCATGGGTCTCTCCCATTTCTCCTTCCAGTGACTTTCAAAGGCATTTCCCATCCCTGAGCTGCCTCGTCCTGTTCCCTGTGGATCCCTCTAGCCTGTGGGATTCTGCAAGGGGCAGGCAGGGAGGGTGTGATGGAGGCCCTGGCTGCATCCATGCCCTGGGGCTGTGTAGGTGGGCTTTAGCTGGGTTGTATCTTGATTCCAGTAGTGGTAGGCCCTGGGTGCTGGGTCAGGAATGCAAAGTATTCATAGACGGGGTCAGCTTGAAATCCAGGAGGCAGGCAAGAAGGTCTGCTCAAGACTTCAGGGCCAGCCCTGGCTGAGACATAGGAGAAAGGTGAGAATAAGTGTGATAAAGAAAGGGGAACCAGGCAGAACTTCAGGTGGCTCTCAAAATAGAGAATCTATTAGAATCCCTTGGAGGGCTTGTTAAAATCTAGATTTCTAATCTCCACCCCGTAGAGTTTGTGGTTCAGTAGGTATGGAGTAGGGTGCTGGAATTTGCATATCTAGTAGCTGATGCTGTTGGTCTTGGGCCAACAGCTGGCCTAGACGACACTAATATAATAGGCAAAGCACAGAGCTGTGACTGGGAGATAAACCCAGGTACTTGGGACTATGCTGGCCTTTGGGGTTGCGAATGATGGACGCAGCAGCCTGTCTGCCCAGAAGGCCCATTGGTTGTGAAGCTGTGGCTCCTGGAAAACTGCTGCTTTCAGTCTGGAGTGGCTCAGGAATGTGGGTGGGACATCAAGGAGTGGCGGAGGCCTGGCGATGAGGTAAAGCTGGTACTTGGTTATTTAATCAAGAGGCTCTTGTCCTTTCTGAGAAAAGCCAACATGATCCTGTGGAAGCTAGAATGTTGGGTCCAGTTTTGGCCAGAGGCAATTTCTCTAAGTCAGGGGGAGGGGTCTCTGGGAATTACTCTGTCTCATCTCCCTCCAACTCTGTCCAAAACAAGATCCTGCCTATTGAACTGGAACTGGGCTCCAGGCTGGGCCTAAAATGCTTCCTCATATTTAACCCCAACTATGAGGCTCTCTGAGGTTGAGTAGCTTGTCCATGGTCTCACATCCATTAGGAGGCTAGGCTGGGATTTGAACATGGCGCTGCCTATACCCTGTTTTCATTTCTTCAATTGTCATTTATTCGCACCTGCTCTCCATTGGTCCCTTCGCTGGGCACAAGAATGCTGGGGTGGATCAAACTAGAACTTGCCCTCAAGAAGCTTCTGGCCTCTCTGGGATATTGAACATCTGAATAAGAGTTATGGGGGCCAGAGAGGACATGACTAACTTTCTTGGGGACCTAGGCATCTTGTCACAGTTTGGCCTTGACAGGAGAGGGAGGCAAATGGCCACAACTCACCTGACACAGCTCGCTTCCCAGAAACTCCTGACCAGAGAACAGAGGCTCTACTTCCTACCTCCTAAGAGAAGCCATGAACCTCCAGAGACCCCGCTGGCTGCTTTCTCCTTTTCCTTCTTTTTAGTAAATGCATTTGTAAATATGTCATTTTCCTTTTTAGAAATTCTTATTTTAGTCCAGGAAATGAGCAGTCACAGCAACTATGTCCACCAGCTTTTCCAAAGCCTTCAGCCTGCTTTGTCCCAACCAGAGATGGAAAGGCGAGGGAGGGGAGAGCTGTAATGCTTCCCCCCAGGCAAGGCCAATGCACCTTTAATTCTGAGGAAGCCTAAAGAGGTCAAATGTCTTGGACATCTCTAGGCTTTGGAAATCTGTGGGCTTGCTGGCCTCAGTGATGACCTCACACCCTGGTGGCTCTAATGGTGGAAATCAAGGCATGGGGTTTGAAGAGAACAGGCTAAGGCGATGGCCCCGAAGCCGGCTTCCCCTTTTTCTGTAGATGGGGTGGGGAGCACTTTGTCCTCTGACAGACCTCTTGCGTAAGAAAAAAGAATCAGATTGGCCCACATAGAAATAGACAGCAACTTTATTTAGTTTACTTTTCCTCAGAGAGAAGTATATAGTGTTGAGCTGACCCACTTTTTAAAAAACGTTTATTTTTCTTTATATAAATAAAGTGAACTCATTATAAAACATTTGAAAAAGAGTTTTGATGTATTTCCTTTCAGGCTTCTCTTTTTTCTTTTTTGTTTTGTATAGAGTTTTGTTTTTATGTTTAAGGTGGGTTGCCCACTAAAATGTGACTGCTTCAGAGAAATGTTCCTTCATCCCCCGGAAAGATTAAATACCCCCATTATACTTTGTCACTATATACTGTTCACTCTCTCCCTGGAGCTTATTGCAATTAATAACAATTAAATCTATATTCAGACAGCTATTTGCTTATTTTTCTGACTCCTCTAGACCTATAGTATTCAAGATGGTGGCCACTAGCCACATGCACGTGGTTATTTAATTAAAATTCAGTCAAATTAAATAAAATAAAAAAATCAGCTCTTTGGTTGCACTAGCTACATTTCAAGTGCTCAAAAGCCACACGTGGCTGGTGGCTACTGTCTTGCACAGCATAGGTACAGAACATTTCTGTTCCAGAAGTTCTCTTAGACAGCACTGTTCTAGGTTGTTTATTCCCATGTACACAGGACTCTCATGACCCTTCTCTGTCTTGTGTTCATATCCCATGTACCTGGAATCTGAAAATCTAGTGAAACTTTAGAAATGCTTTATTTCTAAATTATAGTGAGTAAGCGAGTGGAGGGTGGGGCAAGTAGCAGGGAGAGAAAAGGAAGGAGAAAGATGAAAGAAAGGCTTTCAGGAGAGCCGTGTGGGGGTGTGACAAGAGAATGGCTTGGAAATTGCTTGGTTCTGGGCTCCACGTGGCCCAAGGGTTGGTCAAGGTCCCCCAACTGCAGAGTCTCACATATCGACATGTGTGTTTGGAAAGCTGTGAGAATGGGACTGCCTTGAGGTCTCCGTGTCTCCCTCTGAGAGATCCCAAGCCTGTAGGCCATGGGGGAACAGGTATTATCAATATGCCATCAGGTGACTAGAGCCCAAGTTGGTTTAGAAACTTCTATGTGATCTAGACTCAAGACAGTGTACTCTGTGGCCCCACCTGGGCTGGGACCTCCTGTGCTGATCCCCACCGTTGTCTATCCGGGGGCTGAGAACTGAGCACTCCCTTCTTCTGTGTCTTTCCTATGGGATGCATTGGCTTGTAACCTTGTAATGCTGGTTGATGCCCTGCTTCCCAGAGCTGCCAGGAGTCCTGTCCGGTCAGCAAAGCCTGCCTTTTCAGTGGCGTCTGCCACTACGTTATGTGAGTCTTCCTCTTCCCTAGCTAACCCAGATCAGGACTGGCTAGCAAGTCAGCCCTTAACTCTGCTTCCCCACTATGCTTCAGGGTAGATTGCATAAGGAAGCAGGCAATTCCACAGGGATAGTTATGTGAGCTAGGCTTTCCTAGAGGGTGAGGGCAGAGGAGGGGCAGTACTTAGGGTCCCAGCTCAGCCACTAGGTTCATATCCAGAACAGTTTAAAGAAGCTAGTCACCTGGAAACCGCCATGTGAAATAAACTCTACCTGAATGCAGCGTGGAGAAGAAACTGGGAATAACAGGAAAGAGTGGTAGGCCAGAAAAGCTGGCTAATAGATATCCAGCTGAAAGGTCAGGGCAGGTGGAAGAGTGGAAAAGAAAACTCAAGAACCAAGGCTGCCTTTGCCAGTGTCAAGTTCTGGCTAAGGCCTGGGATCACATATTCCATTTAGATGGAAGCAGACCCTTAAAGAAGCCCAAACACGTGGGGCAGAGTAGTCCCACATGAGCTATTTGGCACTGATGTGAAGGAAGATGCCTAAAAAAATGCAAATCAAGCCCGTTTAGGTCACCTGCTATATCAATTAAAATTAGATTCAGCAGTAAGATGACAGAAACCCCAGTATAACAGTGGCTTAAGCAGGATAGAAATTTGTTTTTCTCTCAAATTTAAGAAATCTAGAGTTAAGCAGCCTGGGGCTGGTCTGGCTATTCTAGTATCAAAAGCCTGGATTTTTTTTAGCTAATTACTGTCATCCTCAACATGGGCCTTCCAATTTTTGGTCCAAAATGACTGCTCTAGCTCCAGCCATTATATGTGCATTCCAGCCAGCAGGAAAAAGAAAGGAGGAGAAGGACACATCTTTTCTCTTTAAGGATAATTCCTGGAAGTTACACATATCATTTCTTCCTATATCCTATTGTCCAGAATATATTCACATGGCCATACCTAGCTTTAAGGGAAGTTGGGAAATATAGTCTTTTTTTTCTGGCTAGTTACGTACCCAGGCATAATTTGGGTGTTCTAACTAAGTCTGCCACAATAGCTAATACAAAGTACATTAGTATTAGTGAGAGTATAGATGAAGCATCCATTGTCTACCAGGAAAACATCTATCATGATCACCAAAATGATTTTGTATTTGTGTTGAATCTTCTGCTCTCAGAGATCTATTTATTGAATTTACAGTCACTGCCTTAGATAGGAGATTTTAGCATGCAAAAGTAGAATTGGAAAAAGTGATAAGTTGTAAATGTGTTTACTCTTGTGTGCCTGGCACTTATTGCGATTCAAAACTTGTTTGGATGTGCAAAGCCATTATTGGTGGAGGTGGGTGATGGTTTTGTGCAAATGGCTAGGAGGCCTTCAGAGGCCCTCCTCCTAACAAATTGGGAGGTCCCTGGCTCAGGGGCCCCAGAAGATCTAGATGTCAGAGGGCGCAGAGGCTGTGAAGAGGTTCCTGCGAGCAGAGCAGCAGGGACCAGAAGGCTAGCTGGACAGTCTTTGTCAACACAAAGGATCAGTTTTGTCTTAGCTCTTGGTGCCTTCCCCAATGAGCATTGGAGAAGCGCTTCTTTGTGGCCTGGAATATCAGGATTTGCCTCCCCTCCTTGGACTCTTGCCTCCTGCAGTCCTGTAGGGGTGGCTGCACAGTGCACAGTGACTGAGGGTAAGAACAAGGTTAATTGGAAATGTCAGCTTGTGTTCTGTTTCGCAGCTGAGCTGTTTAAACCCTTGGAAATTGCATATGCTGGCTTTATTTGGGTAACCATTGAGTAGATGCTCACAGTGTCACATAAGCATTTTGTAATGAGGGCAAATTCAGAGAATCTGGGATGTGAGAAATGGAAAAGGCCTGTCTTCACATCTGAGCACCATGGGGATGAGCTGTTCTGGAATCCCCAGGCCTTTCCCGTCCAAGGACTGTAGAACTCAGAAGAAAGGAGTCCTAGAGTCCTAGCTTGGTCACCTTCCCGCTGAGTGACTCAGGGCTGTTCCAGGCAGAGAGAAGAGCACACGCAGATGCCCGCAAATGTGAGTGAACATGTTGTGTCCCAGGAATGGCAGACAGAGCTTGTGGGGCAAGTGGAGTGGCTGGAAGGGCTGTGAAGGCCTTGAATGACACCCCAAGGAATTTGATTTTCTCTGGAGAACAGTAGAGGGCCTCTACTGAATGGGTTGTGGACTGGGGAAGGATAGAATCTGATCTGTGTCTATACCACTCACCCTTGTTGCAGTGTGGAAGATGTGCTAGAAGTGTATGGATGCAGGGAGATGCTGAGGACCCTAAGAATCATGGTAGCAGGGGCTAGAGGGCTAGCTTGGATGAGCCGGCCTTTGTGTTATATGCAGCAGCTTTGTCCTCTCTCTGTTTTTCCAAAAGGGTATTGGTGAGCAGTTTCCCTGAGCCTGGGATGGCAGGGGTTGCTTTCCTTAGTTTGTGGAGGGGGAGGCATGCATGGCAACTTCGCAGAGGCTTGAGTTGTGGACACTGCTGGAGGCTGGGTAAGAGCCTTGGGCTTTTAGGCTGAGCAGCCCTTGCTGGGGAGAGACACCCCGAGTGCCCTGTCCCCTGGGCCTCATTATATGCAGTGGGTTTTGAGTGTTCTTTGTATCACTTACCGTCTGGGGCCTTGCCTAAGTCTAAAATTACACAAAGTAGGCCAGGAGCGCCTCTGTGGCTGCCTCCCACCCTTCACTTGAATCCAGGAAAGATTCCTCTCACCCAGAACTAGGAGACACTGGAGGACCTGGATCCTGCCCACTGGAAGACAAAGGGGCTCACATAGGACCTCATTCCAGCTGGGTGACTGTCAGTTATTGTGTACCTATTATGTGACATAGAGCTAAATACTTTCTGCACATTTTCTCATTTAATCCTCTGAACAGCTCTACAATGCAGGTATGATTATTCTCGTCTTTTATATTAATCAGTTTGAAGTAGAAGCCAAACTACCTATGTGTTTGAAAATGTCTAGTCAGGCTGTTTGCCTCCCAATAAGACATCAGATGAAAATGACAAGAGCCAAAAAAGACTCCTTATGTATGTATGTATCTATCTATCTATCTATCTATCTATCTATCTATCTATCTATCTATCTATCTATCTATCTATCCGTCCTTCTGTCTGTCTGTCCTTCTGTCCGTCTGTCCGTCCATCCATCCATCCATTTCCCTGCCCACCTATCTGATCTAAAATTTTACTAAGTGCCTGTTCTATGCCAGGTCCTCCAGGAATCCATAAGATGGAGAGTTGAAGAGCTGGGATGAAATCAGTAACATTCAGGATATCTACTGTAGTAAAAATTATGGGCTGTTTGGGGAGCAGATGTTTTTAAGTAGCTTGAGGTCAGAGGATTTGGGGAAGTTGGGCAGTAGGTAGGTTGGCTGGTTCTAGGTTGGAAAGGGCCTTGAAGCCTTAGTCAAGATTTGCGTTCCAGTGGAAGACAGATCTGGGAGAGAACAAAAGGCAGAAGCAGCAGGACCTGGTGCCTGAGAGAGCAGGAGAGGGGGAATCTAGGAGATCCCTCAGATTCTGGCCGGGGTGACAGGATAGTGACAGAGCTGATGCTAATCAAGCCAGTAGGTATGGCCAGGGCTGCTTCCCTGTAAACACCATCTTCCAAATATGCTGTGGTCCAGGAGTAGCTAAGCAACAGACTTTCTTTGAGCTTGTAAGCTCCTTAGGGATGTCAGGGCTCAGTATGAGTCAAAGACACCTGGGAAGGGAGTCTACACTGGCAGCCTGGTGGAGAGGCTGTGGAGAGGGAGCCCAGAAGCTCGGGGCTTCCCTAGGGTGTCCTGGCTCCTGGAGCAGTTAACTTTATTCTTTCCTGGGGTGCCGTGATGTGCATTCCCCTTCCTTGCCAGTTAGTTTGTGCTTTGTGCAGAGGAGCTTGTCATGTCAATGTAAAAATTCCCAGTCTCTGGAGATCTAGGCCTTCCTTTGGGTGCTGAAGCTCTGAGGCAACTTAGAGAGATACATAATTTCAAATGTCATACCCCAGGCAGCCCCGCCACTCATCGCTTTCTGTCCCTTCCCCTGGTTTGGCTGTCCCCTGAGTGGCGAACTGACCTTTACACATGTACTCTAGCTGCTGAAACCTCTTTTGACTAGAAAACACTTTCTAGCTGAGGCTTTTTAATTCTGTGGTGACTGCCGGTTGCGGGTGGTGTGGAGGACCACCTGCCACAAGGTGACTTTTCTGAGCAGTGTTCCTGAGGAGCTGGGATTTCAAGGGATGTGGCATGGATACACTGTATGTACAGTGGCCTGCACACGTCACACATGTGGTGGCATGCGTATATCCAGATGGCTGCACATGGATGCACAGTTGGAATTTTCCAGCCCAAGGGTGGGGCTCCATAGGGCACAGGCAATCCAGGAGTTCTGTGCCTGTCAGCACCTCCACCGACAATGTGAGAAGGGGCTCCTTTTCTGCAAGTCCTGACCCACTGGCTGAATATCTGCATTTTTCTCCTTCCTTTTGTCTTTGGCTGGTTTTAGTTGTTTTTCCATCTCATGGCTCTTTACCTTTATAAAAAGATGTTCAGAAGAAGTAGAAGCAGGGTCTTGGAAAGAGCATAAGCTTTGCCAGTGGTACAGACCTGACTTTGAATCTTGGCTCATGACCTTGGCTCTTAACCTTGAGCAAGTTGCTTTAACCCTCTGAGTCCCATTTTTATATCTGTAAAATGGGAAGTAATGTAATAATCTCCACCTCACCTGGTTAGACAGTCATAAAGATTATATAGCAATGATGATTTGGTACTCTGGATACAATTACAATTCTTTGGGTAAGGTTTGGGAAGGCAGGATAGCCAAGAACATTGGCTCTGAAATCAGATAGAACGGTTCTTATCCAAGCTTTGCCCCTTATGAACTGTATGATCTAGTATAAGTTTTTCAGCTTCTCTGAATCTCAGTTTCTTCACATGTAACATGAGCATAGTAATAGACTTCTCCCATAGCACCAGACCACGATTTCACGAAGTGTGAACTAGGGGTGAGGTGGCTGAGAAAAATGGAGATTCCTATTTGGAAGTGTGGCCCAGAGTTAGCACCCCAGTGATTCTCAGTGGATATACACCTAAGTTTGAGAACCCTAACCCTAGACTGTTCACTTCCTGATTGCAGGAACCGCAACCATTTGCCTTCACATTGTGCCCAGTACCTAGCATAGCTCCTGGCACATGCTACGTGCTCACCAAGTTTTTGGTTGAATAAAGTCATGATTATATAACTCGATGCAGCCAAAGCACATAGTGTACTGCCTGACACAGAGCAAGACCCTAGTAGATGTCCAAGTGTTTCATTATTAATAATAGGGAAGGTGAGTCTCAGAAAAGGACTTAGCGCTTCTGACTCACTGGGCACATTTGCTCCCTGCCTGCATATACTGAGGTTGGGTCCCCTCAGTTTCCATTACAATGTGCCTGCTTTCATTGAGGTTGACAGTTGAGAGCTAGGCCTAATTTGGACCCTCCTGACCAGAGGAGACCGAGCCTCCCACATCTATGGGGATCTTGGTGTCCTGGTTGTCTTCATTTGCCTCTGCAAGAGATACTAAAGCCTGAGGACATCCCAGGCTGATGAGGAAGAATTGTGTTCATTTCAGGGCTCAAGGCATCAATTTTTATTAGCTTTGTAGACAATCCTGACCGAAGACTGGGCTGGTTTTTTGTGGTTCCAACTTTCTTGGCTTGGACCTGGAGAGAGGAAAAGTGATTTGGAAAATGCCATGCCTGTCTGAGGAAGAGCAGGTGTTTCCAGAAGCCATCAGAGCCCGGAGCACCAGGGGAAGGAAATGGGAACAATGCTGCTGCACTTGCCCACTGCCGCACAGCTAAGGCCTGGGTCACGTTCCCAGGCCACGAGGGGTAGGAGTCAGTGATCTCACGCAGGCCCCTCACTCTACAGATGAACAGGCCTGGGCCCTAGGGAGGGATGGCATTTGTGCCAGGTCAGTGGGCAGCTGGGAAGGAGCTGAGGCTCAGATGCCAGTGCGCTGGATGCCGAAGCCAGGCCCTTTCCCAGGGCCGCACTGCACTGTCTCCTTCCTGACAGCTCCAATCCCTGGGCTGAGAAAGGCTCCAGCAACAGTCATGAGTGACTACCCTGTGCAGAGGCAAGCCCTTGGTGGCGGGTGACTGGGACAGAGTAGCTGCTATGGTCTGAGTGTTTGAGTCCCCTAGATCCTTTTGTTGAAATTCTAACGCTCTGGATGAGGATATTAATAGATGAGGCTTTTGGTGAGCAAGTCATGGGCTAGAACCCTCATGAATGGGATTAGTGCCCTTTATAAAAGAGACTCCAGAGGGATCTCTAGCCCCTTTCACTTTATGAAGACAGAGAGGAGGTGTTGACTATGAACCAGGAAGTGGGCCTTGACCAGAACATGACCACACTGGCATCTTGATCTTGACCACACTGCCTCCATTACTGTGAGAAATAAATTTCTGTTCTTTATAAGCCACCCAGTCTGTGGTATGCTGTTATAACAGTCCAAATAGACTAAGACAGTAGCAGAGAAGGGACATCCGTGGCCCGAATCTAAGAGTATGACCAACTCCTGACTGTAGTGATGCCCAGAATCCCCGCTGAGCCCCTTTGTGCTGCACCATGTGCCTGTCATTTCAGCCAGCCAGGGCAGTGGGCGCAGGACTAGGGGCTGAGGTAGCCCCCTTAGAAGATCCCTAGTGGAGGATAAAGCTGCGGAGGCAGGCTCCCAGGCCACAGGTTCCATTTTCCCTCGAGCCCATTACGCGGTTCTGCTCCCGAGGACCCACACTTGTCACAGGTCAGCAAGGCTGGAATTAATTCAACAACTTCCTGAAATGGAGACTCTGGAAGCATCCAAGACTTGATAGCCATTTGGGCAGAGCTCATTTTTCTCTAAATGGCAGAGGCGGAGAGACCCAGAAAGCTGGTGCCTCCTTAATAATAGAAACTAACATCGATGGAGTTTTGTCATGTACTAGGCCCTTCCCATGTACTTTATGTACACTAACACATTTAATGCGCAAAACAACTTATGAGGAAGGTCACATCACTTACTCTCCTTCCACGTTGCAGGTGGGAAAGTGGATGCTCAGAGAGGTGAAGAGAGTTGACCAAGGTCACACAGCTAGAATGTGGTAGAAGTAGGATTTGAACCCAAGCAGCTTAACTCTTAACCTCTTTACTGCACATTCTCTGCTCGATACCCTGGTCCTTCCTCTCTGAGCTTGGCTTGATTGCTTTCTGTAACTGGGGTGTGGTAGGAGTTCTTCCTTGGCATATGAAAAGCAAGTAGCATGTGGTGATTTCCTCATTCATGTATTCATTCACTCATTCATTCATTCATTGAAGAATTGTTAAGTGTATTCCAGCACTGTGCTCTCTGCCAGAATGACTAGGATGGGGTCCCTGCCCACAAAGAGTTCATGATCTGGAGAGGAGACAGATATATAGACACTTTCAGGCATCATGGAAGGAGAAGAGCTAAGGAGAGGAAGCCCAGGTTGCTATGGTAGCACAGACGTGGCCATGGCTTGCTCTATCTGCTAGGGTGCTGAGGGTGAGAGAAGGCTCTGATAGTAGGCAGTTGTGAATGAGATGAACTATTTCCCCAGTGGTGGGGTGTGGGTGGGTGCCAGCTCAGGAAAGGCCTTATATGTCAGGCTAATGGATTAATATGTGATGCTGCAAGCCTTGGAGAGAAGGAGAAGAATTTTAAGTAGGGCATGACATGATGATATCTGTGGTTTAGAAAGACCGCTCTGGTGGTGGATGGCGTAGAGAGGGTAAGGCCAGGAGTCCAACTGGGAGATGGCTGAAAGAGTGCAGGTAAGAATGGCTCTAAAGGGAAACTGGCACCATAATGGTGGCTTTGGAGATGGAGTTCGAGGAAGATTTGGTGACTACTTAGATATGGGAAGGTGAGAGAGATGGAGGAGTTGCGGATTATTCTGAGTCTGAAGCACATGTGGAAATGCAGGCAATTATTCAGGTGGAGGCAGGCTGCCCTGTTTGGGAGGGAGATTGTAGGTGTAGAGTGTGACAGTGAGAAACATAGGCAGCCACAGTATCACCCCATTAATCTTAGCCAGTGGGGAACACTGTGGTCTTAGGACTGAATGTAAGGCAAGTAAGGAAGCCTGTTGTTTGCTCTTGTTTTATCAGAATTATCTCCATGTGATCACATTTCTGTTTTCCAGAGTGACTACCGCTATTGAAAAGAGAATCTAACAGTGTACAAACATTTTAGCAAATCTGATGCATTTTATAGGGTTAATATAGACTGGGAGGTTTTTCCAACCCATTTCCGCTTCTGACAATTCAGAGTCTGAGTAGACAGCATTGCCACCACCGGCTCTCTGCCGTTTACAAGTTTCTGTTTGGGTCCTCAAAGACCTGCTTCCTGACACAGGTTTCTGCTGAGTTAATGTGTCTTCACAATCAGAGAGAGTCACATAGAGGTGCCGTCGGATCTTTCAGTGCTTGTTGAGGGCACCTTTTTGAAGTGTACATCTTAGAGATGGCAGGAAAGTCATAAAGCTTCATGGCAAAGTTGCATAGCAGGCCAAGGGAAGCCCATAGAAGGCAAGATCAAGTATCGGTTTTCAGAGCCAAGGGGTACTCTGGTTGTTGGAACCCCTCAGTGCAGTCTCAGAACAGCTAATGTGATTACCTCGATCCCAAGCTTTCTAATGAAACGGTAATTAAAGAGGGAGCGGCCGCAACTCAAATCAGCAAGTCATTACTTTCAGCTCTGGAGATGCTTCAGTATTCAAACAATGCGTGTGGACAAAACAAACCCAAACTACCCAGAAGCCTTGGGCACACCATTGTCCCAGCACCAGGGATGTAGGAGTCATAGGTTTCCATGGCAACGAGGCAGAAAAACAATATCTCGCACCTTCTAGGGCCCTTCGCCAAGGTTACAAGGATACTGTCTATGCGTGGGAGATGACAGAACTGACTCTGTCTTTGAAATATTGACGTGGAGATGAGAAAGAGTTTTTGAAAACACAAAATATGTTTAGAATAATTTAATTCAATTATTTCAGTTTTCGGTAAAGGTCCAAGGTCGTCCAGCTAGTGAGGGGCCACGCTACAAATGTCATCCTGGCTTTCCAGTCCCCAGCCTAGTGCCCTTTTCCACTTTCCTTGGGGTCGGTACTGGCAATACAGGTGTCCCTCGTCTCTGCCAGGTGCTCTGTCTCAAAGCCATACATCACGTTTGTGCGAAGCAATTCTGGTCTGCCGTTCACTTCCTTTATAGTCTAAGAGACTTTTCTGTATTGCTGATCGATCTTCTTTTGGCAGCATCTTCCAACATTTTGGTACTAAGGTTTTATTTTGTTTTGCATCCTAAGACCCAGATATTGCTTTTCTTCTAGCCTTTGGGCAAAGTCTTTAATGGTCAGAATGATCAGTAAGTAAACTTAAGAAGTTGAAATGGATCCATTAGTTTATTGGTGGGGTCCAGAGGACCTGGAACCTTCTGCAGCCTCCCCTGTGGCCAGCTTCCCTCTGTTTTCCCAGCAATGCAGTGTTGTAGCTGTTTGACGCTTTCACGATTGAAGCTCAGTCCTCCAGGGGCCTTTTGAGGGGAGGATGTGAGGCTTCTCCTTGGCCGAGGCCTGTATCTCCATCTGATTTGCCTAAGGATTTTCCTGCAAGAGGTTGTGAGCAGTGAGAATGTATTAGGACAGCTCTCTGGAGAAGTGGTCAGGCTGAGAGACAGCTACTTCAGGAGAGGCCTCTGGCCTTGGTTCCAGCTCTAGGCTTCTAAGGAAAGTTCCAGAAGGAGAGCGTGATCTGAGCATCTCTCTCTGGGAGGCTTGTCCCCAGGGAAAAAAAAAAAAAATGAAGGGAAGAGTAAGGAAGAAAAGAGCATGGCTCCACTGCTGGCTTAGCCACACTTCCAGGCAGCAGGAGCATAGGGGTTGGAAGTGGGCTTAGATCAGTCGGAGCTCTTGACAGGGAGCCTTAGGTGTCAGATCTGAGGGTAGAACCACATGCTTCAGATAGGTTTGTCCTCAGCACTGTGCTCCACGCAGATCAGGTGCGCAGTTCTCCTTTCTTGAATGACAGAATTCATTCATTTTGTATGTTTGGAGCGCCTGCTCCCTGCCAGGCACTCTTCGAGCCAGGGGATATAGCAGAGAACAAGACAGTTAAAGCTTTGCTCTCAGGAAGCCTATATCCTGGGGCCAAGTGAACAGGGAGGCCTAGGGCCCTCAGAGCTCTGACAGCTGGAGGATGCGGGGGTGGAGAGCCTGCTAAAGAAGGTGCCCAGCATTTATTGTAACCTCTGACGTGAGGGCTGAAGTGAGAGATATGGCAGTGCTGTGTCATGGTGAGGATACCAAGAAATTAAAGACGGAGACAGCAGGAGTAAGGAGGGGAGATCTGTGCATCCACAATGTGTGCGTAGGGGCCAGGACCCTTTCATGTGGTTCTCCTATAACCCTTCCAAAGACCCAGTGAGGGCCTCTTTATTATCTCCACTTATAAATCCTCTGAGAGACTGAGTAGCCTGTCCAAGGCACGCATCTCGGCAATGAGGGTTTTCCCCTTTAGGCCACCTGGATTTTGTTCCAGTGAAAAGGGGAGCTGTGTGCAGTCCGGTCCCAAGAGGAGACCTTCAGTTTCCAGAGCCCTAGGATTTATGCCATAAACTATTTGCCCCAGTTGCTGATACTGAGAGATGCTGGTGACAGCCTGGTCTCTCCCACCCTGCAGGCTCAGGCCTAACAAAGCTGGTGTTGGTCCAGCAAGTTGGCTAGTGTCACAGTAGGAGGACAGGTGCCTCAGGGCATCAACTGAAATACACATGCTGCTGCATGTGCTGATCTTCCCAGTGACCTTCCCAGCTCTAACCATGGCCCTGGGGATGATGGTGGTAGGGTGGGCTGCTTATTGAACTGACCTTGGGCCCAGAGCCATAGCGGTCAAGGTAACACACCAGGTTTGAATTCCATCTCCACTACTCGCTTTTTTTTCATCCCTGAACTGGTCACGCAGATCCCCAAGCCTTAATTTCATCATCAGCAAAACAAAGTTGGTTGTAACAACAGCACAAGGCTGTGATGAGAATGAGCGTAAATAAGATCGGCGAAGCATGCAGCAGTGTCTGGCATCTAGTAAATGCTCAATAATCAGTAGCTATCCTGATTGTTATTATATTATATTAGTATCAGATTAAACTCAGTCGTGGGGCTGGGGCTGGGCTGTTAGTCACAGTTTGTTTCCATGATCGAGTTATATTTCCCAAGCATGCACAGGGCAGAGAGATTTATAGCAAATAAAGCTGTAAGGTTTTATAGCAGAGGATTCTAAATTTTCGTCATCAGAACACTCTGAACCTTGTTAAATATTCAGATTTGGGGTTATAATCTCCCCAGAGATTTTGATTCATGGATCTGGAGTGAGATCCTAAATCTGCACTTTTAATAAGATCCTGAGGTGATTCTGTTGCAGGAAATCCAAGGATGAGATTCTGGGCAGCACTGGTTTCTAAGCTGTTTCCTCCAACCCCGGCCAGCTTAGTGGCTGGCTCTCTTCCACGGCTGCCACAGCCAGGCTATTTCTGTCTAATCACTGGGAGCTGTCACCTCAAATCGGGCTCCTTTTCTCTGGTCAGCCCTGGAGACACACAGACAAATCCTTTCTCCTCTCTCCCTGTCTAGACACCATGCAGACCTACAAAATCTTTTCTTCTTATAAAACATGATCACCTGTCTCCCAGTGACCACATTTTCTAAACTCTCCCCTAAGAAACATGATTAGATAAGAGATTTTTTTTTTTTCTGATGTGGGAATACATCTTAAAAGTGTTACAAAAGAGCGACAATATATTTGCCTTTTAAGTATATTGAATGGATGGATCCCTAGCGAATGCGTTGTAGGTTAGCGTAGTGGTTAAAAACACAGACTGTGGTATGGTGCTCAATTGCCTGGGTTTGATTTATAGCTCTCCTCTGCCCATTATTAGCTGTGTGGCCTTGGGCAGGTTATGTAACCTCTCTGTGTCTCTATGTTCTCATCTTTGTAACAGGACTGTCAGTGCCTATCTCATAGAGCTGTTATGAGAATTGGCTGAGTTAATATTGATAAAGCACTTACAGACCATAGTGAACCTTCATCACAGAGAGCAAAATGTAACCACGCGAGACAGTCTGGACAAATCCAGGGAGCATGGGCATCGCACACATTCGAGAAAATTAAATAAGAAACTAGATAATGGTGCTAACTGCCTTCGGCCAAGCCCTGTTATTTCCTGACGTACAATTCTGCCTTGAAGCGCCACTTTGCAACACTTTTGTCATTGTTTTTCCAAAGTGGAATGAACAAGCCACAATAGTGGTGTAGGATAAGCCATCTTTGTGACCACCACACGTGAAGCTGAATGTCATTTTGTTGAAACCCCATTAGCAAACTCTGTATGGCCTTCTTTTTGCAGAATCACTCTAGCTGTGATCCAAGTGGCATGAAAGGATCAAGGGACTTTTTTCTTTGTCTCAGTTTTTATTTCCAAGATATGGAGTTGCCGAAGGTCTTGATTTCCTCGACTACAGAGCTGTAGAGGAAGAATGTGATGTAATGCAGGGAGGAATCAGCAGTGTCTGTCAGACCTTTAGTGATGATGAGAGACAAGGGAAGGGAAGCCCCACCCTTCTCCCCTTATCTCCTCCTGCCAGGTTAGTGCCTGCCTTTTCCTCCCTTGGGAGGCAGAATAGCAACTGGCTTAGCACTTGGGCCTTGAGGTGGACAGACCTGTCTGGGCAGCCTGGCCTGATAACCTGTTAGCTGTGTGATCTTGGGAATTTTGCTAACCAGTCTAATCTTCCTCTGTAAAATAAAGATAATAAAGATGATGAGTCGTTGCATCAAATTCAATAAGGTAATGTATGTAAGGTGCTTGGAACTCAATAAATGAAAGCTTTTGTTAGTATTATTGCTGAGTGGTCTTTTCCATGTGCCCAAGGTTTTGATAATTTAGGTGATTCCCAATACAGGCCCCTTAAAAGAGTGTAGTCAGGGGCAGCTGGAGAGAGAACACAGCTTGAAGGACAGTACAGTTGGGCCAACCCATGAATTACTGTGTGTGTTTGGACAGGAAGTGGGTGGGGGACTTGGAGTTCCTTGTGTAGAGTCCACCCTCCACATGGTGAAGGCCCTTCTTAGGATTTCATGTGATGACTCTGGGTGCTCCAGAAGCAGAAAGTGAGGGAATGGGCAGAAAAACACGTCTGAGCAAGTAGCCCCCAGGGAGCAGGGCACGGCACAGCATGGCAGACGGTCCCCAGGGTAGATGCAGAAGGAAGATGTGGGCCTGGCCAGAAATGCACTCACTGCACAGGCTGGGTGGGCCTGGGTCACTGAAATGGCAGAGAAAGTCTGGAACGTACCTGCCAGCAGGCAGCACCCTCACTTGTGAGGAGGAAGTCGCTGCATTCCAGTCAGGCAGGCGGACCTCACACAGGCTGTGGTCCTCAGAAGGCCTGCCCTAGCTGGGCATAGCTATTGGGCAGGATTCTACTCCCTGGGAAGAAGTGGCCTGAACCGCGGGCCCAGAACTGGGAACTGGAACCCAGGGGAACCAGAAGTCAACTCTAGGATACTGAAACCTGGCCCCGAGGGACAACGGAGACAGTACAGAAAAATAACAGGAGATTGCACCTAGAGCTTTTACTACGTGTCCTAAATCACATTATTTCAGACACTTTTCACAATGAAGAAAATATTATTATCACTGTATTACTGATGAGTAAACAGAAGCTCATTTAAGTTAACTGACTTGTCTAGAGCTGCTCAGGACAGAACCAGGAATCGCCAGATCTGCTCGCTCAGAATTTTATGCTGTTATCCAGGCACTAGAGTACTTAGGTCTCCAGTGGGCCAGGGGCCAGTGTCTGCCTCACCA
Organism: Pteropus vampyrus; assembly: GCF_000151845.1. Classification (NCBI taxonomy): domain Eukaryota; kingdom Metazoa; phylum Chordata; class Mammalia; order Chiroptera; family Pteropodidae; genus Pteropus; species Pteropus vampyrus. The sequence continues at coordinate 1,733,232 of NW_011889088.1, read as the reverse complement.
ATGGTTTTTCATACCTGTTCTTCTGTATCATATAAAAAGCACTGAGCTGTGGGCCAAGAGCCATGTAGATGCTCCATGGAACTTTACAAAGGACATGATGGTGTTCCTCGTCCCATCTCCTCAATTTAAAGATAAGGAAATGGAGGTTCAAAGAGGTTAACAACGTTGCCTGGGGTCACTCAGAAGATGGAAGCAGAGCCAGGACCCAGACCAGGTCTGTTGGCTTCTTGCTCCCACTGCCTCCAATGCATCCAATTCATCCTGAGCTGAAGAAGATATGGGCAGACTCATTATGTGCCAGGCTACATAAGGAACAGCAACAGCATCAACATTAAAGGCCACCAACATGTCTCATAGGACAGGTGGCAGGAGTAATTTGTGTCTGTAGTTGCATTTGTAAACACAGCATGAAGAACACATCAAGAGACTGGCAAAGATTGCACAGGTTCTGTTTGTCTGCTAATTAAACAAGGGAAATGCCAGTGGAAAAGAAGATGAATTAGAGAAAGATGGAAGTTTTCAAGTCATGCAGCATGCAGGAGGGGCGGCAATCCCATGTCTTGGACAGGGTGAGACCTACATCTCAGTGGGCTGGCGTGTTGGTGGCTTTGGCTTATCTGTCTGGCTGACTGGCTAAGCGCCTTGCGGACTACGCTGTGTCCTACTTACCTTCGCATCAACTGCACCCGGCACAGGGTCTGGCATAGAGCGAATATTCAGCAGATGTTTGTGGAATGACTGACTGACTGAATGATTGAAAACCATTACTCAAAGTAAGGGTAAGAGCAAATGACTGGTCAGTAGCTCTTCCTTCCTTTCATATTACACCTACTGGGGCCTCCAGGCCTCCAGGTTTGACCTGAAGAGGGCTCTGGGAGGTCCTATGGTTGTCCTCTGCCTCTTTGAACATTAGCCTTGGGAGCCATCCACTTGGTCATAGGGATCACCGGAGTTTGTTAGCTGTGTTCAAGGGCCTGGACCAACTGGCCATGATCAGAGGCCTAGATGCCAGAGTCAGGTTGCCCCAGTTTAAGTCTTTGTTTCATCACTTTGTGTGACCTTAGGCAAGCTGCTTGACCTCTCTAAGCCTCCATTTCCTTATCTGTAAAATAGCAGTAATAGCATGGGGAATGCTGAGGACTGAATGAGACAACGTATAGTTCTGGCTTCTAGTAAGGGCTCAGGCTGTGTTAGGTCTTTGTACTGTCATTCCTCGAGGGGCCATAGGAGTAACCGATCCCTTCCTTCTCCCTCTGCCAGGTGGGCGGTGAGTGAGCAAGCCCTGGCTATGTGTCCACGCTGCCTTTGTTTAGGAACACAAAGGAGAGCGGGAGATAATGAGGCAGAGAGGAGAGGAATCTGTTAGAAATGGCGCTTGGAGAAAACAAGAAGATACACAGATGTGCATCGGGTCGAACCCACGGTTGGATAACAGTTCCATTTTGTTTCCTTCATCCGTAACTTAGTTATTGAAAGTGCAGGAGAAAAAGCCAGAATACGCTGCTCCAATTGTACAAATGAGGTTTATAAATATCTCTTGTGGCGAGCAGGCAGCTTGGAGAGATCAGAGTGCCCACAGTGAGTCCTGCCTTAGTGCCGTGGGGGCTTGGCTTTGCCATCTGGAGATGTTTCATGTGTCTGCCTCTGAGTGACTCACCTCACTTACAGTGGCTCCTCAGGGAGACCTGCATCCCTCAGCTTTGAGGATAAGGAGCACTGTGGCATCTGAATGGGCTTAGAAGACATTGGCGTCACTGGGTATAGCAAAGATGGCAGGATTTAGAACAGGAAAGACCTGAGATAGAGTCTTCCTCCATCACTTGCCAGCTGTGCGACTGTTGGCAAGTTCGCCAGGCTTCATTTTCTCTGTACAATGCAGGTAGTGATACATGACTGATAGGTTGCTGTGAGGATGGAGTTTGTTCTTGGGGGCAGTTCAGCAGACGTTCTTGCCACCTTTGGCAAGATAAACAGGTATTTCTGAAGCCAGACAGTTGCAATATTTTCAGGGGTCTGGAGATTACTGAAAAGCTGGCTATTAGCAGGGATAGAGAGGGGACCAGGGTGACATGCTGTTCACTATGACGGGGCAGATTTGTGCAGGCCCAGCTTTGGCCCCTGAACAGACCCCAAACTTTGAGCCATCTGACCTTCCAAAGGATGAGTCTCATTGTTTTTATCATCATCATCATCACTATTATTATTAAACACCCTCATTGCCATCCACTTAGTTACCTGGCATTTCAGTTTCTATCAGTGACATATACTATCGACAGATGACCTGCTATTGAGTTCCTGCCCTGGCCTTGCTGAGAGGGTTGGCTGAGGGATGTTAGCAGTTTAGCTTTCCCGCTGCTCTGATCTCAAATACGCATCAGGCCAGTAGAAAGCCCTTGTTCTGTACCTTAAAAACACCCCCGGCTTTGACCGAGGACTGGTGTCGGGAAGCCTTCTGTGTTTTCTGTAGGACTGCAGCCACAGACAGCATCCATTGTGTTCTTCATGATGATCTGAGCTCAGGTCTTGAGCAGTGTGGCTCTCTTCATGACTGGTGAGCTTTCTCTTTGAGTTTAAGCATACCATTGGATTTCCTTCTAAGCTTCAATTCAGTTTATAAGCATTGATTGAGCACCTACCATGTGGTTATAATTGTGCTTCTGGTGAGAGAGCAAAGATACAGCACAGTGACTGGGAAGGACCAGGAGCCCGACTCACTTATGTGTGAATGCCTCTCCACTGTTCATTAGTTCGAATCGTGACCCAAAGCCTCTGCGCCCTGGTTTCCCACTTGTAAAATGAGACTGATTATCTACATGGTTTTTAGAATAGAGAAAATGCTTTATCACAGATGCTCAATAAATCATCTTTTCTTTCTGCTCCTCTCTCCTCTTGCCTCCGTTCCTGCTCCATACTTTCCCCCTCTCTCCCCTTCTTTCTTGGCCCTCAAGTAGTTTACCATTGAGTTTTGGGGCCGGGCAGAGACCTAGATTTAAACATTTCAAATGACATCAGGATGGGAGTAGCACAGAGAACTCTGAAAAACAGAGATGGTCGCCCAAAGATGGCTTCCTTCTGTCAGCTTTGGAAGTTTAGGGAAAAGTTGTGTCATGCGCATGTGTCAGGATGCACACATAGAGCTGAATGTGTTTATAGTCTCCTTGTACCCACACTCACACATGCATGTGCATTCATACTTACAGACACACACACGTCCATACCTATCAGATGGGACCTGGTGTGAAGCAGGACTTAACCCAGTGCTTCACATGAAGAGACTTTAACGAAGAGATAAGGACAGAATTAAGGATACAGGTAGGGCATGGTGAGGTTCCCAGAGACTCATATGGGAGGAAGCTCTGCTACACCTAGGTTTTGATGGGACAAAGGGAGAAATGATGTCACCAGAATAGGAAAGAGCCTGAGCCTTGGAAGCGATGCTGCCTGGAGGGAGTTATAGTCATGGGGTACATGGCTACTGCCCAAGATGTGGCCCTGGAGTATTGCAGGAGAGGAAGAAATCTGACCACTCTTGTCTGATGTGCTGATGCCTCCCGTTGACTGAGCCCTACCGAGGGAGGAGGTATGATGCCATGGACAGAAGCCTCCTTCCTGGGCATGGAGCCTCGCAGAGAAGGATGGAGAGTAGAATCTTGGGAGGTGTGCAAATGGAGAGTCAGCAGCAGGGATATGAATGCATTGATGTGTACTCATGCATGAGCGTGCACAGGCTGGCCAGAGTTTCTTCCTATAAGGCCCTTGGGTTGGGAGGCCCTTGGATAGTCAGGGCAGGGGTGGTGAAGATGGATTACTTCCAAGCCTCTCCCACATGTTCACAGTGCTGGGTGGGGCTCTCAGAGCCCCTTGGACCGAGTTTTCTCAAAAACCATATACTGCGATGCCACAGTTGATTTTGAGAAACCGTAATTGGTTTTCAGCCTTCCTGGTCTTTGCTGAAGGCAGCTATGGGTTTACACATATTTGAGATAAATCCATGTGTAATGTTTTTCTCTTTCTGTGCTAGTGTTGTGCTTAAGAGGCCTGAGAAGAACAGTGAAGGCCTCAGACAAGGGGCCGTGTCTGGCCAGAGGCATAGGCCCAGCTGGGGGTGGACACAGGCATACCAGTGCTATCCTCAGTGAGTGGCTTGTCCCTGCTCTCACCTCCTCAAGGCCCCAGAGGCACTCTTGGGCTCTCTCTCACTTGGCCTCACCTCCCTGGCTCTGCCCGCTGCAACACCACTAGTCTTATCAGGACTTTGTCAGGAACTAGGCACTGGTGGCTCCAGGCTGAGCTTCCAGCCAGCACCCAACAGATGGTAAGTCTGAAGTGTTGGTTGACAAGAGCTCCTGTGCTCTCCACTGGCTGGCACGGCTGACCATGGTGGCCTTGAGATATGACTATTGAGGGACCCCACAGGCAGTTTAATTCAGGTGGTGAGCAGCATAGAATAGTGATTGTGAGCTTGGTCTCAAATCTTGTTTCTTTGTGGCTTTGGAGGTCTCTGCAACAGTATGGTAAAGTGGCTGTCTCTCCTTTTTATCAGTAGGATGCCTGCAGCACACCTGTTTTGAGCAGGTTGGCTTCCAGAAAGGTTAACAGTCAAATGTACCCAGGATAACAAAGCTATTGAGACTTTTTCAGGAGCCTTTTTCAAATGAAAATTGCCCATTTTCGTGTTGAATATGTCTGCCCAGAGTGGTGTTGGATTTGGGTTCAGGTGACATTGCCGGATATTGCTGAGAGAGCCCATGCCTTGAAGGGCCCTGTCAGCAGCCCAGAGAAGAGAACGGCCTTCCTGTTTCCTGTGGAGGGACGGCATTTGTCCACTTCATGTTAAAACTGCCTTAAGTTATTGAGTGTACATTAAAGGTGGCAGGAAGCTGGTTCCCCTCCTTGCCTATTTTAGGCCTGGAAGTTACTTTTCTCCAGTCTTCTCTCTGGTGGGCCTGGTTTTGCTGGGAGTGGCATTGCAAGCCTGTGCATGTGAATGAGTCTTTGCTGGGCAGGGGAGGATGAGGGCCTGGCTTACCAGCTCTGAAGAATGACAAAGGCCTTGGCTCCAAGAATAGCTGCTCATGTTGAATTTAGGTAGATCTGTGGTACCTCAGCCATCTCTCGGTTGCTCGGCCCAAGATTCTTATGGTTCCAAGGACTGGACTCAGAAGAATTTCTGGAAGGTACAGGAATGTTTCTGTAGAGAATCCATATTGAGTATGAAAACCAAAGAGAGCTACATGTACACACTCATACGTAGGCATCCACCCGTATGCAGTCACACATACATACATACACACACAGTTAAGCACATAAAAACTTTCACATTTATACATACATACATACATACCTGTACACACCTGTATACAGATGTTCTCTCTTTCTCTGCACACTCGCTCTCTCTCTCTCTCTCTCTCTCTCTCTCTCTCTCTCTCTTGTATGTACAAGATTTATTTGTTCAGCACAAAGTGGGGACAAAGCTGATGACCCTGTGCCCTGGGTACCCAAACAGTTTGGGGACAGGAGGCATATATCCTGGAGCCAGAGATAACCTAGAGTGTGGGTAGAGCTGACCCCTTCCAGAGCAGCAGGCCTTTCAAGAAATCCCAGGCTTGCGTCACTCATTGGTTCATGAGTTGGAAGCATCTTCCACACATCAAATCACATCTCTTGATAAGCCCTTGCCTGTCTGCTTACCTCCCCCAAAGGGCCAATACCTGTGGACATTGAGACTGGACTGCCACACACTGGGTTTGCATAATATGATCAAATTCATCTTCTCTCCACTTGTGGCAGTTGTTCTGTCTTTAAAGGAGGTACTTTGCCAGAGAGGCAATGTAGTGCTGAGAACGCAGGCTCTTCAGTAAGATCAAATCACATTTGCCTCTGGGCTAGCTGAGTGATGTGAATCAAAGCCCTGAGCCCTAGTTTTCTTATCTGTAAAGTGAGGATATTCTTTTAGGCCTGTTGCAAGGTTTAAATAAGTTATGAAAAGCCACCAGCAATATAACTGGGATACAGTAGATGCTCAATAAACGGGGAGCTCACTTCTCCTGTCTTTGTTTATATTCTCTTGGCGGAAGGGCACCAGATCCATTCAGACACAGGTGACTCTCCATGCTGCCTGTGCTGGCTCTGCCAGCTCTAATGACAAGGGGATAAGATTCTGGCCTACTCCTTCTTGACCTGGTGTATTAGGTTCTCCAGAGAAAGAGAACGAACAGGATTTGTGTATGTATATGTGTGTGTGTGTGTGTGTGTGTGTGTGTGTGTGTGTGTGTGTGTATAGATTTATTATAAGGAATTGGCCCTATGATTACGGAGGCTGACAAGTTCTGAGGTCTGCAATCAGCAAGCTAGAAACCCAGGAGAGCCTATGATATAGTTCCAGTCTGAAAGCTGGCAGGCTTGAGACCCAACAATACTTCAGTCCCAGTCCATAGATAGGAAGAGACTGATGTCCCAGCCCAGCAGCTGGGCAGGAGGAGTTCCTTATAACTTGCAGGAGGGCCAGCCTTTTTGTTTTGTTCAGCCCTTCAACTGATTGGATGAGGGCCACACACATTGAGGGCCATCTGCTTTAATTCATATGTTAATCGCATCCAGAAACACCCTCATAGACACACCCAGAATCATGTTTTACCAAATACCTGGGCACTGCATGGCCAAGTCAAGTTGATACAGAAGTTACCATCATGACTGGTATTGGGTGACTTCATGCATCAATAGGTGTCCTGGTGCAGCATAGGGGCAGGCACCAGTCTTACGACCTCCTGGAGCTTTTGGTCATTGTACTACAGCAAAGGCTGTCTTCTGGAGTGGCAGAAAACGCAGTTTGGGTGGGACCATCAGCCATCCAGCCATATGTATAACAAAGAGTCTTGGCCAAGAACCACACCAGCCCTGTGGGCCTCTCTTGATGGCAGAAACATTAAGGCTTTGCCCATCAACTTTAGAAATGACTCTCATTATCTTCCACGTTATCTTTGAAACCCCCATACCTTTCCTCCCCCACGTCCTATTTGCATTCAAGTCCTGCCAGGTCCTTCCTTTTTAATATTTCCTTCTCAGACCCATTACTTTTCCTACCCACTGCCATCACCCAGGTACTAGCTACTATCACCTCTTGCTACTTTCCTGTGTCTTCCTCCCCAGTGGTTTTCTTGTCCTCAGGCCTGCCCCCACAGAACCTGTCATCCACATTCTTGCCAGAGGAAATTCTAAGAGATCCAACCACATCATTCCCTGATTAAATCCCTTATCGGCTTCTCGCTGCCTTGTAGAGTTTGCAAGCTCATGCCATAAGGACCAAATCAGCTCACATCTAAAAACAAAAAGAATTTGAATGCCTTTGAAGTGTGTGTGCCTTCCAGTTTGCCACAGTCCTCACCACTCCTTATTGTCTTACACCATCCCACTTCATTCCTCTGTTACTTGTCCAGTCTTTGACGTCAGAGTCCCAAACTCTTCAGCATCACATTTGAGTTCCTTCACAATTTGATTTTGGCTAACCTTCCCAGATTGATTTTTAGGCATTTCTACCTAAGTATCATGTGCTCTAGTTGTACCTTTCTCCAAACAGTATTCTTCCTCATTTTCATGCCTTTATCCAGGCCGTTCAGTTTGCTTGGATAGCCTTCTCCTAGAACCTCCAGCTAGTTCCTAATTATCCCATAGGGCTTTATTCACATGCCACCTACTCTCTATTCTCTCCATAACATTCTCTAAGTCTCACTTTCCTCTTCCGTAGCAAGAAGTAATCATAGGACCTGCCTCATGGGGTTGTCATGAGGATTAAATGAGAGAACCCATGCAAAATGCATAGCAGTGTCTGGAATATAGGAAGTGCCCAGTAAATATCCAGCCATCTGCCTTCCTGGTATCTAGAGGTGTTAATGGTTTTGGCAGTGGCAATGATAGGGACTCTGACATCTGTCTTTGGCCAGGGTGCCTGCATTTGACAGGCTCTACTCACAGTTAAAGCAAATAGAGTTATTGGTGTCCATCAGGCAGTAAAGAGGAAACAGCCCACTGCAGACGCCTGGCTTGATGCGGTGGTGAAAGATTAGGGGGAGGGATTCGTTGTGCCCAAAAAGCTCTGTTTGAGAAAGCGGAACAGAGAAAATGATATTTGATTTTATAGATACTTCTAGACTTAAAGTTTAATAATATGTATGTGTATATGTTTACTCTTAAAGGAATTTAAATATTTCATGGGCCATTACTCATGGCCTGGCACTCTCACTGGTGAACTGTGGTGGCAGAGGCAGTACTTTGTGGCATCTGTTTACAGTTCTGTTGAATGAAGCTCATGTAGACATTTATTTAGGAAAAAAGTAAATGTCCAATGTGATTCCTATGTTAATTGCAGAATCACATAGGAATAATAATTATTGTTTCTGTTTGGTACTGGAATGAGTTGGCTATATCACACTTGAGAGTTGCAAGGCAAACAAATTATCTGCAGGCATAAAAAGAAACCTCTCAACCCAGCAGCAGACCCGATAGATGACATTTAATCTAAAAATGCCTCAGTGAAATACAGGTTTTGTGCTAAGTTTTCTTTTTCCTTATGCAGAGAAAAGTCATAGCGGAAACAGAAACAGATGCTTTTTGGCTCCATCCTTAGACCAGGGTTAAGGCATCTCCAAGATAATTAAGACTTTGGAAGGATACTAATGCAAGGAGTACAGCTGTAGACTGAAATATTCTTGGCTGCGAATACTAAGGTCATGGCAATCTGATGCCAAGACTTGAGAAATCCATTTCTAAAAGGGGAAGTATAATCCCTGTGTTGAACCCCATGCCGGAGGAAGTGTCTACATCAAATGAGAATTGCTATACTGCAGGTGAAACACTGTTGCAGACGTTGAATAAGCTAGCCAGCTTAGAGTGAGGTATGTCATAG
>NW_011889088.1:1702182-1724280 GCF_000151845.1 Pteropus vampyrus | reverse complement strand
ATTCGTTGTGCCCAAAAAGCTCTGTTTGAGAAAGCGGAACAGAGAAAATGATATTTGATTTTATAGATACTTCTAGACTTAAAGTTTAATAATATGTATGTGTATATGTTTACTCTTAAAGGAATTTAAATATTTCATGGGCCATTACTCATGGCCTGGCACTCTCACTGGTGAACTGTGGTGGCAGAGGCAGTACTTTGTGGCATCTGTTTACAGTTCTGTTGAATGAAGCTCATGTGGACATTTATTTAGGAAAAAAGTAAATGTCCAATGTGATTCCTATGTTAATTGCAGAATCACATAGGAATAATAATTATTGTTTCTGTTTGGTACTGGAATGAGTTGGCTATATCACACTTGAGAGTTGCAAGGCAAACAAATTATCTGCAGGCATAAAAAGAAACCTCTCAACCCAGCAGCAGACCCGATAGATGACATTTAATCTAAAAATGCCTCAGTGAAATACAGGTTTTGTGCTAAGTTTTCTTTTTCCTTATGCAGAGAAAAGTCATAGCGGAAACAGAAACAGATGCTTTTTGGCTCCATCCTTAGACCAGGGTTAAGGCATCTCCAAGATAATTAAGACTTTGGAAGGATACTAATGCAAGGAGTACAGCTGTAGACTGAAATATTCTTGGCTGCGAATACTAAGGTCATGGCAATCTGATGCCAAGACTTGAGAAATCCATTTCTAAAAGGGGAAGTATAATCCCTGTGTTGAACCCCATGCCGGAGGAAGTGTCTACATCAAATGAGAATTGCTATACTGCAGGTGAAACACTGTTGCAGACGTTGAATAAGCTAGCCAGCTTAGAGTGAGGTATGTCATAGACTGTGTTGCTGTTCAGTGGGATGTGGTGCTCCTGGGGGGAGGGTTATACTTCCCACTGCCCCTGGACACTGGGCTTAGCTGTGTGACCTATTTTAGCCAAGAGAATGTGAGTACAGGTGACATGTGTCACATCCAGGTGGAGGCTTTAAGAGCCAATGTGTACTTCAGTTTGTTCTCTTTCTTTTCTGCCACGAACATAGCATTAACGATACAGGTGCTCCATCCGTCTGGATTCTAGTATTAGAATGACAGTGATGACACAGGAACAGGTCTCCTGGTTGATCCTTGATGGATATGTAGCATAAGCAAGAAGTAAACCTTTGTCGTGTAAGCCACTTGATATTTGAGTATTTTGTTACTGCAGTATAACCCAAATCTATCCTGATGAATACACTATATTTTTAAAAGGAAGAACAATATGGCAATAATTACTTCTGTGAATAACTAGATATGATTTTTGTAGCAGAAGAAGAGTGAGGGAAAGAAGTACCCATGAATGCCGAAAATGGACCAAAAGTTGAGTTTGTAAAGGAACATCAAGGAACCTAGGAGTCCACTTTTAAGAGTCTGCAAATTAATCACAAAGTCATACTATACACTGTCACACAGGTGCTCCCTCACCCCCGGAAATGGTCAGTTCATAACCAATCCCATGGATTGTGGGAAAACGCTACATAGAGAAGCCACCATGTTTTGGCTTCCCATCCTTCACCATATCTAATTGCTTGCTCTTCCCTGATTAAATTTTGCCTTGATGGTTTTGTACATCCTTGATACTCTATCTAGAATGTCATTGTTCTCGTCCCCTCTGCCAGCATCCTGTCAGCACTGCCTCCAACGCTTTCCCAAATCCTTCCCCTGTTCCAGGTAGATGGGAATGTTTTTCATATTTTCCAATTACCAACTGGACATCTCCATCAGTTTGTCCTAGAGACACCTCACATGTGATATGTTCGACAACAGATTATCAGCTTTTCCTAAGCCTTTTCCTCTTTCTGCTTTCCTCATACCTGTGAATGACTCAACCACACATTTAGTGATCACATCTATAACATAACATTTTGTGCTGTCTCTTATTCTCTCCTGTCTCATCTCTCATCCAAACAAATCTTATTGAGATGTTTTGTGAACTTTCTGGTTCTCATTTTATTCCGGACCTTATTATCTGACACTGGTTTTAATCTAACAACCTTTTCATTCACTGTGCTCTCTGCTTCTCATCATCCTCTGCTCTACGACTTCTAGGGTGATATTTCTAAAATGCAGATCTATTGGAAACTTTGGTCCTTCTGTTGTCTTGAGTATTAGGTTGAAACCTGATGGCATGGCATTTTGGGCCATTTGAAATCTGCTTCCATTTGCTTGTTTTTCCCACCACTCCTCTTTCCTTGCCTATTGTCTAACACAGGGGTCCCCAACTTCCAGGCTGCAGGCCAGTACTGGGCCATGGTCTGTCAGGAACTGGGCCACACAGCAAGAGGTGAGCGGCAGACTAGCGAGTGAAACTTCATCTGCATTTGCAGCCGCTCCCCAGCACTAGCATCACAGCCTCGGCTCCACCTCAGATCAGCAGGCATTAGATTCTCATAGGAGCACCGGTCCCTGCTGCCAAAAAGGTTGGGGACCTCTGGGCTAGCAACACCAGAATGTATTCTTGTGTGTACACTTTTATTCTTCTTGTACCTCTCTGAATTTGCATACTGTTTCCTCTGCATAGCAGTCTCTTTTCTCTCCTCTTCGACCTTCTCTGATAACACTGGACTTAACCTTCAAGATCCAGTTCAAGTTTCACATCCTCTGAAGAGCCTTCCTAGAAACTCCAGGCAGAATCTCTGTTCCTTTCCTAGTATTTATGCCTCTCTTGAAACGTTTCCACTCTCTGTGCCACCTATGACTTGAGAGTGTCACAGGTAAGTGTCAGGAAGGCAGAGACTGGATCCTATTTGTTTATGTATTCGTTTTGTTTGGTAGACAATGGCTTGGAATGGTTCTCAATATATATTTATTAGACGGGAGACTGTGTGAACCAGTTATGGTTGTAACAGAGCTTTGCTAGGTGCTGCTCCATGCATCTTCCCATTTGGAGGCTCGGGACATGCCATTTTCCTGGAAGAGAAAAATAAAAAAAGCAAGATTCTTCCGTGCAGTGCCTCCTAAAGCTTCTGCAAGGGCATAGTTTATACCATACCCCATCGGTCAAAGCAAGTTACATGCAATGTCAATGGAGAAGTATTCTCCCATAGGATGAAAGGTTACTGTAAAACAATGGAAATGAATAAAAATGTACAGTATTTTTACTGAGAAGAGGCAGCTAATAAATAGAGATTATAATACACTCTACTAAAATGTGCTTGTAAAATTAAATGGACACATGCCACTGAAAAGAACCTTAAAGATCTTTTTGTCTAGTTTCCTCATTGTTGGACATTTGCTATTTTGGACCACCCAGCATCTGGCCCACTTCTTATATTTGGGGAATTTCCTACTTTTAAGTCCTATTGGGAGCAGAGACTGATTGGAAAAACCTCCTACTAGAGAAGTGATTTCCCAGCCTCCCTTGAATTTAGGCCTGGGTCTGTGGCTCGGTAGGCCTGTATCAGTCAGATGTTTCTTCTCAGGCTTTGAGTCAAGAGCACTAGCTGAGGTGCCAGGAGCCTTGAGTTTTTGGGGCCCTAGTGGCTGCACTGTGGATAGAGTGCCTAGTGTCGGTGCTGGAGGATGGTCCTCTTCTGAAGCAAGACTCAGGGTGACACAGCTGAGAGCCTGGTTCGCTAGCTCTCCTGGCAATTCCATGAGCTGCCCAATCTCCTTTGATTAATTGTTTCTGTTTATGTCAGCCAGCACTGTTGCAGTTACTTGTGTCTGTGCATCCTGGTTCATCAACCAGCTTTCCCAAGGAGCAATGTGTAAGGTTGTTAAGAGGGTCAGCTTTGAAACCAGACTTCTGCGTTTGAAGACCTCCAGCTTCCTGCTACCTCTGTGATTAAGGCAAGTTACTTAATGTCTATGAGCCTCAATTTCCTCACCTGTAAAATGGGGATGATAATAAGACCTGCCCCACAAGGTTGTGGGAGTAAAGGAGATAATACACATGGGAGAGGTCCAAGACCGATTAAGATTATTGATATTCATGAGAAGGCTAAATGACATTCTCTAGTTCATAAAGTATGCTGGTCACAAAACTGTGCAAAAGCAGATCTCTTGGCTCTAGAAGTGGTGCTTGTGGACATTCACTTGGATGGAATTTATCTGATGAGCGTAATGAAAGGGTTCATAGAAGAAAAGGCACATAAAGTGCTACTCTCTTGAAAAGTGATACTAAGGAGAACTTCTGTCTGAAATGTTTGTGGGTGGCACTGAGTTCCAGCTCTTACCACACTCTCTTTTGCCTAATCTGAGGATAAAGAATGAAATTCAGGACTTGACAGCTCCATGGGAATTTCAGCATGAGTGTGGGGAGGCTGTGGAACTCGGCTTTGGGTAGGAAGTGAGTCTATTCCATGCTGTCTGCACGGCACATGCATGCTCCAGGATTCTTAAACATGGGTGCAGATGGCATACTGCTGGCTACATGCCAATGACCAAGTGCCCTTGTCAGTAAAGAAAGAGCCATCACCCTGAGACTGTTAGTGACCTGGGGTTCCATGGATGCAGTGGGTTATCTGTTTTGTTTTTGTTTTTCAACATCTAGGGAAAAAATGCAGTCACAGTGGCTCGTATCAGGATTCTAGCATGTTCCAAGCTTTCCTGTAGCGATCTTGAGGAGATTAGTGTATGGTATGGATCAATTGGAAGGTCTTCTATTTGCTTTTTGAGCCTAGCAGTGGTCGGACATCTGGGGCAGGGCTGTGGACATGCCTCTTATCTGTGCCATGCACTGGGATCTGGGGTCAAGAACAACTGCAAAAATTTAGGGGAGACTCTCATCTCCATTTCCCCTTTGGTGGGAGGACCCTCCAGCCTGGCTCCATCCTTGTCCTCATCCATGTGCCCTTATTGGCCCCTGGAAGTTGTATTGGAAGAATGGCAGGGATGCAGGTCAGCTGTGAGGGCTTCAGGGAAAGGCAGCCCTCTCTTGGCACTGCAGCAGTGAGCATAAAGTTTGCAGGACAGGGATGATGTATGTCTGATCTGGTGATTATCCTCTGGAATGAAGACAAGCTGAGGTGGGAGAGGAGCACCTCAGAGGGAGGATTCCTGTGAGATAGGAAGCCTGGGCCTCCCTTCTCACATCAGGGATTGAGCAGCATCTCTCCCCAGCAGTAGCTTATGTGGCTCTAAGTTTTCCCCACTTTTAAACCACCTGTGTCCCTACTTTTTGGTTCTTGTCTTTTCTGGGACCTTAAGAAAGTATTCTTGATGGTGGTGTCTCGGGCCAGCCGGTCCTGGGCCTCCTTTAACAGGGTTATGGTGCAGGAGGGACATCAATACTGCAGAGGCAGGTGCAGCCGCCTGGGTGCTCTGGCTGCCCTGGGATCCCATGGAGAAATATCTGGGCCTCCCTGGCCAAGGTGGTGCTGGTTGGTCCTCCCAGAGGGCTTGTCTGAGCCAGTTCAGTTCCCTCCGTTTAAGCTGCTGTCAGAAGCCGCTGTAATTGTAGTATAGATTATGTTTAGGAGGAAGGTGGCTTTGAATAATTCTTTGGATTCTGTCCACTGGAACCTTTTCTGGCATTTTCTAATTGTGAATTATGCCTGGACAGTTCAGGGGTAAAGTAGGAGCTCACGAAAGTGGCTGCTCATCTGAGACGCAATCAGAAATCCTCTTGGTTGTCTACGGCCATGCCACCCTGAATGGGTCTGATCTCGTCTGATCTTGGAAACTAAGCAGGGTCGGGCCTAGTTAGTACTTGTATGGGAGACCACTTAGGAAGACCAGGTGCTGTAGGCATAAAAGAAAAAAAAAGAAATCCCCTTGGCCTGTCAGAGCATCTCTTTTGCCTTCCTGGTGAGGTCTGTAGAGTCCCTGAGCACTGGATGGCAAGTTAGCCTGAAGGGAGTGAGGGAGCCATGGATGTGGACCAAAGAGCCAGGGGATGAAGAGTGAGTCCAACCAGTGGCCTGAGGGTAGACTGAGGCTACCAAATGGACCTGGATATGAAAGTTGTCAGAGCTCAGGACAGACTTTCTCTCCAAGTTTCCATATTTCTTGTAATTTTTAAATATTTGCTCGTTTGTTATCCCTGTTAGTATCCAAACAGTCATGATCTTTAAGGCTCTTAGAGAACTTCTAGCTCAGTAGTGGGGGTGTCAGCCCACGTGGGACCCATTATGGGGCACAAAAGTGAGCCAGCGGGGCAGTGGGCCTTGTGTTTAGGGTAAGGGGTTATGGGATTCTTGAAGCCTCCAGAGCCTTGTCCTGGTAGCCAGGACACAAGGCCATGGAGAGCCCTCCTTGATGGCTGTGGATGGGCAGCCAGCCTCTGACTTACTTTCTGTGTGGGTGCCTGATATGCTTCCCAGATCCCCTCCTGGAACAATGGGCTGGTTTCCTCATGTGCTGGGATCCCGCTGGTGGAAAGCCCCCGCTGCTTCGGGGGTGCTGCGGCTGAGAGGGCTGCCTTGGCCCAGTCATGGCTCCTCCCTGGGCTGTCCTACATGAAATGACTGCCAATGTGGTGCACCTTTGCCCCAACTCATGACCGCTCTGTGAGGTCACCCCATATCTAAAACTCCCCTCACGGTCAGCTCAGGCTTCCATTGGGACTGCATCGCAGCCTGGCTTGTTCTTCTGCCCAGCCCTGCTTCCCTCTCCTCCACCTACGGATCTTGAGGGCTCTTGCTCACGACCCTCCTGCACACACATCTCCATCTCAGGATTTGCCTCCTGGGACCTAACCTGAGACTTCTCCTTTCAAGCCAAAGAGGCCCTGGGGTCATCTGTGAGACTGTTCAGGTTTTCTGACTGGTGGCGAAAGAGTAGCAAAGAGGTCTTTTCAGGGATTCCTTAAATGTCTGGTCAGAGAGGGATGGGCCGTTGATCTAGGTTGCGTTGGTGGCTGGCTGGCAGGGGTGGGAGGGGATATACTCCCACTAGCTTAGCAGCTAAGAGAACAAACCTAGATGCCAGATTGCCTCAGTTTGAATCTTGCTCTTCCATTCGCTCCTTGTGTGATCTGAGGCAGGTTATTTAACCCCTCTGTGCCTCAGTTTTTTCATCAGGAAAATGAAGAAGATAATTATATCTCCCTCATAGCGTTCTAGTGAGGATTAAATGGAAGAATCTTTGTAAAGGCTTTAGAGCAAACAATGCCTGCAGGTCATGTCGTAAGCACTATAGGAGTAAAACATGACCCAAGAACACAATCCCAGGGGCTCTTTCCAGGGGGCCCACCACGTGGGGAGGAAGGACAGGACGGTGTGCTTCTCGATCCTTATTGCGCCTTGCTCTTGGATGTCTTTTTTTGGCAGCTCTTGTCTAGTACTTGCCTGGCAGACCTGTCCCATGTTATCTCCTTGGATATAAAGCCTACTGCTGGCAGGTACTGGGGACGGTAGCTGGACCACTTACAAAGCGGGCAGAGACCATCTTACCTATAAACTCTAGATGCTTTTAGGAAGGAGAGCAGAGGTGAGTGGGTCCCCAGGCTCTAGATGGTCCCAGGGAGACTGAGTCTCCAGATTTTCTTGATTGTACTTTAATAGATGGGTTACTGTTCCTCCTTCCTGTGGTTTCTCCTACGGACAGGGAGGGATGCGATGGAAGCACATGGAAATGGGCGAATGAATGGAATGTGGTGAGACCAACCGTGAGAGGTCCCCCAAGGGGAAGATGGGGAATGAAAAGAAGATGCAGATCAGGCTTGGCCCATACAGCCCTCTGTGTGAATCAGAGAATGGTTTTCTGGCCTGAGAGAGTCCCCTTCGTCCCTCTACATTTAATCTCCACCTTTCTTGCTGCTGCTCTAGGTCTCAGGAGGCTGAACTCTGTGGACTGCATCAAACAGGCTTCTGTGCTCCTGACTCCCGGGTGGGTGTGGCCAGTGGGCAGCACCAGTGTACTTGAGGGTGAGAAGCTGGGCGTTTCCTCTCCAAGCCTCCACCTGGCAGGGCCTCTTTTGGCAGTGGCTATGTTCGTCCCCTCATGCCACAGTCGCATCTCCTACTGCTTCCTACAAGGACTCTTTCTCCTAACCCATCAAGTTCAAGGTGGTAAAACTCCCCTTCATGCTAGCCCAAGCTGCTTCTATCGCTGTTGACTTCCTTCAGCCCCACTCACCTTTATAAATAGTTCCTTGTTAAACCTTCTCGGCTAGTTTTCTGCTGGGGCCCTGACTGGTACACACCCCTCTGGGCTGACTCAGCCCTATAGGCCCTTGGCTTGGCGAGCAGGTATGGTCTGGATTGCAGCCTCCTCTCCATACCCAGGTGCCCACATGCAGGGCACAATCTGCACAGTTGTGTGTGGCGGCACTGGGCAGGAACCTCTTTGTTCTCTGTGTGGAGCATCCTCTTCATTGCCAGTAGCAGAAGATCTGAGTTTGGCTTCATCAGGGAAGCTAGCAGTATCTTTCAGCTGCTACGTCAATGTCCTTAGAGAGGGAATGGGACAGAAGAAGCCTAGCAGTGCTGGTACAGCCAAAGCCAGGCCAGCGGGCACTAGGATGTTCTGAGGGACATGGGCCTGGGACCTCTTCCGGTTTTCCTAGTCTGTGTTTAGATAGCCGATGGGTCCAGGGCTCTTTCTCTGTCCTGAATGACTCACACTCAGCTCTTGGGCAATTGATCTACTGGATGTGCTTATTTCTCAAACTGGAATCCTTTTCTATTGAAAAAACAAAGACCACAGTGCCCCTAAATCAGTCTTATTCTATGTTTCTGTGTTTGAAAGAAGTTGCTTCTCTGTGTCCTCAGCTTTGTGGGAAGACCAAGAGCTGTTCTCCATGTTTCAGTTTGGATACCAGGATCTAGTTTATTCTGGGCTTTAGCCTCAGGATTTTTGAGTGGAAAACCAACCTTGTAATCAAGACACCCAAAGACACATTGTCTCTATTAGGAAGGATTCAGGACAGTAGAAAACCCTGGAAATCCCAGATCCAATTAATAATTCCATAAGACAGTTCATTAGAATGCACAAGTACCTAACTAAACAAAACCATAATTGAAGCTGTCAGAAGTGCTCCGCGGTTGTGTTAGCATTTTCTCATTCACACATCATTTCCTCTACAATTTAGTTAGATAACAAACATTACTTATCCCGTCATTGGCTTTTTCAGCCATGAAATGCAATTGGTGTCTGTACTGGGCAGAGGTGGAGAAAGAGCTCCTGACTGGTTGTTGAGAGGGGTTCTAGCTTGGGGATAGGCAGGGCCTTGTACAACCAAGCCCAGAGTTAACCTGGAGCCTGGCGTCATGTTGGAGGATGACACCCTTGGGGATTGCTAGAGGAAGACAGCTCTTCAGAGCAGAGTCATTTAACCAGGCCAGAGGAGGCACAGGGCATGGACAAACCTGCTTCTTCCAAGATGCCTTGAACCCTACCATTATTGCATCACCCCTTTAGCTGAAGCTGGTAGTAATGGGAAAATGCAGTTTCTTTTTCTTAGGAAGCTCCTTTTGGAGCGTAATCAGTGTTCTCACCCTGGTTAGAATAGAGTCAAGCATTCTTCTGAGTAGGTTGTGAAGCTCAAGGGCTGAGAGCAGGAATCACAGGATGAGAAGAGGGGACTCCGGACGGCTTAATGGGGGCAGGCCACTGAGACTGAGGGTACAGCAGGAGCTCTGTTACTGCCAACCTCATCCAGGTGCCAGCCCTCACAAGGAGACAGAGAAGGGACTGATTGCTTATTTTTAAGTATTTTTTTAGAACAAGCCAGATCCATGCAGCCCAGAGCAGGATGCCAAAGCCGTATGTGAGGGTCCATTTGGCTGTTAGTTATCTGAGGATAACTATAATACCACAAATACTCATTTTACTGATTAAAATAAGTCCATATGTTTGCATATGTGAGTTTGTATATATTCCTATACACACTCTTCTTTCTGTTTTTTATTTCTTCTAGGAGGGGAAAAAGCATTCTCACATAGCAATGAACGGATCCGGTAGTGCTAACAGGGTTGGGAACCCCAGTGGGTTTGGGTGGGTAGAGGCCACATCCCAAGTCTCACTTAGGCTGTCTGATTGTCCCTAGACCACTGTGACTTCCACGTGGCCTGTTTTACAGAGCTGACCTTGTCTAGGCATGTTGTAGCTTTATCGGCCAACATCAGCCATAGCCTTGATGTCTTCCCACATCTATATGCTACAATGGTAGCTACTGTTTATGGAGGGCCTACTATGTGCCCTATGTGCGTGCCTGAGGCTCAATCATTTCTAGACCCCATCGCGTCCCCGCATGGTGGGTCTCGTTACTGGTAGGAAATGGAGACTTGGAGGGGTCAGGTGACTTTTCTAAGGCTACTTAGTGCAGAGCTAAGAATTTAAGTCCCAGCCTCTTTTGCTCCAGCAGTCCAGGGATGGGGCTATACTCTGAAATTCCCCTTTTCAGAGTATGTAAGATGTTGTCGGCTTTTCAGTGATTTACATTGAGTTCAAGGGCTCGGCTCCCTTTCCCTACACTTTCTTCCCTTGCAACTGGGTTCACTTAACAGCTCTGTGGCCATTCTGGGGCTGAGTGGGCACTGGAAGGGAGCTGTAGTGAGAATCCTTCTCAGCGCCATCCCTGCTCAGACTTGGGACCCAGCCCACTGCACTGGACTGTTTTCTTGGCTTGTTCGGTTTTTTGGGCCTTGGCCTTTCCTTATCTTCCTGGTGACTGTGGCTCTGGTTCCTGAGTCCCTGAGCACCTGCCGCTGTTGCCATTCCTCCCAGAAGCTGCAGCCCTTCTGTGTATTTGGCCCCACATTGACACGCCTGGCCAGGCCTCTGGGCTTGGAAAGGAACTCTGGCCTCTGGCTCTGTTGGGGCACCTTGTTGATGGTGCTTCTCTCCCACCTGAGGGAGCCAGCTCTGTTCCCACTCTCACCCTCATTCCCGTGCCCCAGCCACTGGGCCTTTTGCTGTTCTTCCATCACTCCAAGCGCTCTGCTCCCCCAGAGTCTCTGCACCTGCTGATCCCTCTAGCTGGAAGGTTCTTCCTTCCTGATACCCATGTGGCTTCCTCCCTTCCTCCTTTGCTTCAGGTCTTTACTCAGGTATCATCTCGTCAAAGTAACCTTCCCCCTTAGCACCTTTATCAAATAGCCCACTGTCCCTGTCACTTTCCATCTCCTTTACCTTGCTTCATTTTCTCAGTGAAACTTTTTGCCATCTGAAATGTTCTCTGTTTGCTTATATTTTTGTCTCTCTGCCAGCTAGAATGTCAGGTCTGTGAGGGCAGGGGCTGTGTTGGTTTTATTCATTGGATCTGAGGAGTAGGTCGCCTATGGAAAAAGCAAAAGACTTGGGGGCAGGCAGAAACCAGGATTCGAAACTGTCTCTGGCACTTACAGGTATGTGACCTTGCATATTGCAACCTTTCTGCACTCAGTTTATTTGTCTGCAGAATACAAAATCTAACTTCGTGGACTACTTGAAGATTCATATTAATAGCTAAAATTTACTTCATGCTTATCGTGCATGTACCAACCATTTTGCAAGGATGACCTTGTTTTATCCTCGTGACATCCTGGGAAAGATGCCGTAATGTTCTTAGTATACAGATGGGACGCCTGAGCCACGGAGTGGTGAAGTGACTTGCCCACAGCTGGCAAGTGGTAGGTTCAGAACCTGAACCCAGGATCTGGATCTAGATGTGGCTCTTACGACTATGTGATGCCTCTAATTAGACAACGTGTGCTTGGTGCACATGAGGCCCCCGATACATTATAGCTCTTTTGCCTTTTCCCACAGCTATATTATTTTCTGGGTTCAGGCCTCCTCCCTTTGGATTCCTGGCCCCTTATCCTTACTGTGAGCAACCAGACCGTGGCTTTCTCTCACCCCTGGGGTCCTCTTGGGTTCTGGGTTCCAGCCTGCCCTGGTCCAGTTGCTCCTTCCTCTATGGCCACTCAGTCCTGGCTGTCACGGTTCTGTCAGCCTCTACTGTGTCCTCCAGACCCCTACTGGCATCCAGGATGGGAGCAGCTGGGAGACAGGTCAGAGCTCAGGCCCAGTGTGGGAAGTCTGTTAGAACTTCCGACAGCTTCCTGGATTTTTCCATTTATATGGCAAGAGTAGGAGGGGGACATAGGACCAAATTAGTGATAAGTAGTGGGAAATACGAAATTTCACATCTAGAAAACAGATTCTCAGTGTGATTGTTCTTTTTATCCACACTCAGAAATGCCAGGATTGGTGACTCTTGGGCCACTATGAAGATCTGCCACCCATTGTCACTGCAAAAGCAGTGCTCAGGGAAGCTCCTTCCAAGGAGATGGTTTCAGGATGCTGCCGTTCCATATGGGGAGCCTTAGTCTGCAAGTCAGAGGCGATTCCCTTCAAGGGTCAGCCTGGGGCAGACAACTGCAAGTGTGAGCTCTGGAGTTCCAGAAACCTAACCCTGGTTCAAACCAGGCTCCGACACTTGCTCCCGGAGTAACCTTAGATAAGCGACTTGAGGTCTCTGAGCATCAGTGTCCTCATGTGGGGATCACTGAGTGGATTTGGGTCCAAGATTCTCTTTAAGTGAGGGTGTTTTTGACAACTCTCTTTCCTGTTTTGATCCCGCCTCTACGATCACAAGGGATCTCACAGGGAGAGGCCCCTTCACCCTCAGTGGCCCTACCTAAGCCCATACTGGGGCCAGCACTCAGGGTGTAAGCTGCCCACTGGCCCTATTTTCCATCTTTGACCCATTCAAGCTTGATACTTTCATTCTGTAAGTCCTGCTAGAATCGGTCAAATGGGACCCTGTGAGTACCTAGAAACACATTTCGGCCTAACTTACAACAAAGGAACAACAACCTTTAAAGCTCTACAAAACATAAATTGTGTTTCCTATGAGCAGTCTCAGAAGAAATGTCATTGGAAATATAAACTGTTTTACTGTGACCTATGTTAATGTCTCAGGAAATAAACTGAGTTCCCATTCTGTAAAACCCTCTTGTCCCTTGTCTTGAACAAAACATTAGATTATTTGAGAAGCAAGAGCTGGAGGCTTGGCAGGGAAGAGTGCACTGGTAATGCAGAGGTGGGTGGCAGGCTTTACATTATGGGGGACTGCGTGTTATCAGTTTCATCACCCAAGTCTTCTTTGACATGTGCCGCTCACTGGCCTCTTGTAGGATATGGGGCCACAACCCGAATCTTTGAAAGAGGCAGACTCTGGACAATGGAGAGTTTAAAAAGCCGGAGTCAGATTTTTTTTACTCAGATGATTTCAGGAGTTGCTTAGAAGGGAGCAACAGCCAGCAACCAAGGGGTATTTAAATCTGTGATGTGCCAAGCATGGTGCTAATTCCTTGTAGTCAGTCCTTGTAGCTATTCCTCCCAAACCCATGAAGGGGATTCTGATTCCCATATTACAGAAGAGGAAATTGAGGTTTAGAGACACGAAGTGCCTTCCCTAGGGAGTAAGCATTGGAATCTGGACCTGAACCTGGGTCCAAGTGTCTGTGATTTCAAAGTGGGACCAGGAATTCTGGATAAGAGCCCTTCCCTCTGCCAAGCTGTCTTTTTCTTCTCTGGTGTATTTCTATGGTCCAGAGGGGAAGGGTGCCTATTGCTCTGGGGTCTGTCTATTGGGAAATCTGCATGAAGTTCCATTAACACTTACTATCCATTGCTTTTTCTGTGTTCATACCTTGGATGTGGTAAGCAGAGGCATACATGCACACACACACACACACACACACAACATGCACAGACATACATATCCACATACCACACACATAGACACACACATACACCCATAGGAACCTCCTGATGTAAGGGATTAGCTTTATTCAGGGACTTTGTTGAGAGGCACTCTCTTTCTAGACAGCACCCCGTGTCCTGGTTGCTTTGACAGATGGGCTAAGAGGGTAGCCAAGCACAATAACACTACTGGCTTAAGGCACATAATGAGCCCAGGCCTCAGGGGATGCCAAACCTTCCACAGCACCTTCTAGACACAGTCTCTACACAGAGTGCCGATTGGGATGAAGAATCTCACTTCAATTATATGGGATGAGGTCTGAGCTGGACTGAGTTACCTGAAGAAATGGCTAATTTGCTATCACCAAACTGCACAGAAAGAACCCACGTTTGCGTGTGTGTGTTTACTCGTGCATGCCCTCGCACAGACCCCACTGCACCTCTCTCATCCCAAATTCCTTGTCCCACTTGAAATGAGGAATTTCTACAACCCTGAATGCTTCCATCCATCTCTAAGTGAATACCAGAGAGAAGTCCTGTGAATGACAAAGAGCCATGAACTACTCCCACAAAGAAAAACACACTGTCCCGCTGGCAGATCTGGGTCAGCGGAGTCTGACAGCTGTGAGATGGGGGTCAAGGGTCCCCGAACACAAGACAGACTGTCCTGTACACTGTGCGTGAGGTCACATGCCACTTGGACCTAGGGCTGGATTAACCCTTCACTCCTGCCCCAGAGATGGGGCTTACCCTGATCCTATGGGGTCAGGAGGTTTTAGATTGAAAAATTGACTTCTTCTGTGGTGACTTTAATGAGGAAGGTTGCTAAGAACCCAGGGTTGCTAGGTTCTTGGGAAGGTTTTAAAACAAGGTTCTTAACCTGGAATTCGTGGATGGGCCTTAGGAAATCTGTGAACATGCAAAAATTATGGGAATAATTCTATGTACATAGATGCATACGTATGTGTATGTGTATTTATGCATATGTATACGTATGTGGGGGATGTGTGTATACGTGTGTATACATATATATGTGTGCGTATGCATTTTCTGAGGAGATTGTCCAAACCTTTTCTCAGGTATTCCAGGTGACCCAGAAGAGGAGAAGGACCACTTCATTTGCATAACTAGGGGCCCAGCAAAGTCTCCCCAGGGTTAGGGAGGGCCTGCTCTGAGGATCACATGTGTGGGGTTCTACTCTGTCCACTGCAGGGGACTGGCTCAGTTGTGCTTCAGTGGTGGCTGTGAAGGATAAAGGAACCTCTGGATGGAACTTTGTGCAGACTAGTTTGTGAGGTTTGAGGCAGGGGTAGCGTTGAGGAACGCTCCCACATAACACTGGACAGCTGGTCCCCACAGTTTTTAGCACATTTCCTGGATTTCGGGATTTCGGGATTCGGCTCCCGAATGCCATCCATGGACACTTTGATGCCACTACTCCCAGCAGGAAACTTCATTTCGTCCAAGAGGAGGGCAGCCTGTTTTCAGAATTCCCAGGAGAGCAGGCCCTCAGCTGTAGCCTGTCTCTTCTCTGTATCACCTGGCTGACCCTGTGCCTCTGGCAGGGGTCAAGTGGAAGGCGATGCCAGCTGCATACCCACCCAAGAAGAAAGGGTGCTAGCTCAGTCTGTAGGAACTGTACAGAAGCAGGCTTCCCCAAACACCTGGTTCACCTATAGAGCGGTGGCGGGTGTTGGGAGGCTGCAGACCGTCGCTTGGGGCAGGATGACCTGCAGCCTGAAGGATGACTCTTCACCTGAGGATGGAGCTCAGTGGGCACATGTGCAGGGCTGGGCTCTGAGACTGTCCACCGTCATAGAAACCTGTCTAAATGAAATTAGTTGCAATGTGCTCAGCTCTGAGATTTGCCCTGAGGCCACAGAGATGCCCCTTTTCTGAAAAAAGATCACAGCCTAGAAGAGACAGATGGGCCAACAGATCCTGCTAGATAATATGAAAAATAGACAATAGCTGGAGAACTCCTAATGAGCAGGCACTTTCGTTTCTGTATTTCTTCACTGAGCCCAGAGTCAGATCCAGAAATTGCATCCCTAAATGGATCACTAAATGGATACATGCCTTCCACATAGTTAATGCTCAAGGGACTTTCTTTCTCCCCAGTTCCTGGCTGGTATAAGGCCTGATGATTAGTTATGCTCCTGGAAGTTTTGCAAAATGAGTGAATAGAGGTAGGGACATGGAGAGACTTCATCAAAGAGGAGTCACAGAATAGGGAGCTTTTATTACCATTTTATATTTAATGCTTCTTAACCTGCCCATCTCATTAGGCTTCTGGAAGAGCATATGAAGACAATAGATGTCAAAGTACTTTGTGAACTTTAGTGCTGGGTAAAAGGCTGGCTGTCACTAAAGGTGATTTTTCTAGTGTGGGAATTTCCAGTGCCTTGTTTGTTTTCAGGTGCTTTAGATACATCAGTATTGTCTCTATAATTCAGTCGTAATATTCTTTTGGGTCAGGAGCTAGATCCGTTGAACTTCCCATGCCATGATGGGTACAGGCTAAGCACTTGATTGGTATTCACAGAGCCATGGTGAGGGCTCTGGAGGGTTCAGATGCTGTAACCAAGAACCCATACGGTGTGCTTGTAGGCCCTGCCCTCAGGAGGCTATCCAGAGGACATGAACATCCAGACTCTGTTTTATGTGACAGTATCTTCTGAGTGGTGCTGGGGTGGCCCCACACATAGCCAAAGAAGTGAGATTGCCCTCCAGCTGTCATCATGAATAGGATATTTCGCTTTTCACAGAGAATGGAGCAGCCCAGGTGTTGACCACAGGCCAGCAAAGGTCTTGAATTCAAATATGCAAGCATGTGGCTGAAGGTCCATGGCTAATGTTTTGCTCTCTGACAGTGGTTGGCCACAGAGGGCCTAGGCCTCTTACTTCTGATAAGATGTGCCAAGGATGGTAGGGCAACAGAATGGAAGCAAAAACAATTGGTGTAACTCCTGATTTTCTCTCGGTTGTTCAGTAGCTACTTACTAAGCAGTTACCACGCATAACACATTGTGGTGGGCCGAGAGCTAGGGAAGAAATAACATGAATTCTGTTCTCGGAGTTTTCAGCCGGGGTAGATTAAGATACATAGAATCCTAAGAATTATAATACTCCCTTCCCCTCTCCCCCATATGTAATTCAAAATAAAAATATATTAAATGATAAATATTTATGAGGAATACCAGTCAATTCTATTTTTTTCGTGACTATTAAATGCTTAAAAAGTTTTTTTTAGATATAAAATTCTTTCAAATATATTTTGGTGCTCGAACTCTGTTGATGTCCTGAACACATGCCCATTATGTGTTCAGATATCCAGTCCTGATTGCAGTTTTATGGGGAGATAAGACACACACAAAACAGTAACATGTAACGGGTACCCTAAATGTCACAGACTAAGAGAACTCAGACAAGGGAAGGTTACTTTTTCAACAAATGCTTGTGGAAGAGCAAACAATTGGCCTTGGCCTTCGAAGCTAATTAAGGTTTTTAAATTCTATGGTGGAGATAAGAGTGTTCAAAGGAATTGGAATGAGCAAAGGAAAAGCATGGGGGTTATATGAGAAGAAGAAGAAAGCTTAATTTGGTGGGATTTTGAAAGGGAGTCATGGGAGAAGAGATACATGGTGCAGCCAGATCCTACGAGGCCTTGAATGCCAGGATAAGGAGTTCGTATTGCATTAAGTGGTTCTTGAGATTCACCGAAGGGTTCTGAGCCTCTGCTATTGTAAACCAGTTTTCACCTTCAGGATATTCAAAACCACCCTTGTATTGCAGTTAAGAGTATCCACAGTGATGAAGTGATGCCAGAGTAATTGAGTATTGGTAATTGCTTTCAGTGTGCTTTGGTGTAATGCATTTTTTAAATGAAGTTCTATCTTGTAAGTGCATTTATAGGGAAAAAAGTGCCAACGGCTTCATTATCATTAACCAGTGCCAAATGGGATGCATAGAGATAGCGAAGTGAATGAAGACCATGCCTCTGTCCTATGATTACTATTCAATTCTGTTGGGGAGGGAATCACAATAATTGCAGTGATTAAAAAACAACAACGATTTGGGAAAGAAGATATTCTCACAGCCTCAAAGTACACCCCACACATTACTTATTAAGTACAAAAGAACAAAGTAATTTTACAATGAAGAAATATGGCAGAAACCACCTTAATCAAGTGATCACACTTAGCATTACCAATAATGGGACAAATGTGGCTTTTGATGGAGTGCAGTGGGAAGGACACAATATCACTTATATGGTATTCTTGCCAAAAATCTTTGACCTGAATATAATAAAGAGAAATTAGTCAGACACATTCCCATTGTAAGATGTTCTTCAAATGAAATTGCATAGACTCTAAAACTGTTAATGCTTTGAAAGAAAAAATAAAGGTATTTGTGTGCAGAGGGGACTGTTCTAGATTAAAGGAGACTGAAAAGATGTGACAGCCAAATGCAATGATTGGATCATGAATTGGAAAAATGAATGAAGAGCTATAAAGGACAATATCAGAAGAAATTGGAAAAATTTGAATATGGAGTATATAGTAGATAATAGTTTATTTTATTAATGTTAAATTTCTTGGGTATGATAGTGGTATTATATGAATTACAAGGGTGCCTGGTACTGAGGTGATACTTGAGGATCTATTTAGAGGTGCAGTGTCAGAGGGAGAGAGAGAGAGAAAGGGAGAGCGAATGCAAGAGAGCACACGCAGGCACGCCCAGATGTGGTAAGAGGTTAACAACTGATGCACCTAGGTGGAGGCTATACAGACGTTCGTTGTGTTACTCTTAAATTTTCCATGGATTTGAAATTTTTTGAATTACAACCTTAAAACAAAGCAACCCCTTGTGTGGCAATATAGCTTAGAATTGTGATCTCAAATTGTCATGAAGTAAACTTTATTGTGTTGTAAAGCTACCCTGAACCACATGTACATACCCCTTGCTTAATTAAAGAGATATGGGCTATGCTTATTGCAAAGTGAATTATGGTAGTTAATCCTATTTTCTCATTTATTTCCATTGCAGAAATGAAGAATAATCTCTAATCGATTGAAGTGAAAACGTTTGCTAAGAAAAGGGTTTTGCATGAACTGCTATTCCAGGTGTGTTTGTACAAGTTAAGGGCTCTGTAGAAATTTTCTCGATTTCATGCTTTGCTTCCCTTTACTTTAAAGTGTTTTCTTCACTTTACTCTTGCTAAAATAATCGTTCTGCCATGGTTGGATGCCTCTAATATCTAATAATGTCCAGCCTTTGGAACATAATCTGTCATTGCTCTCCTCTTCACAGTGTCTAAGAGAGCTTGGCTGCTATGCCATCATTTGCCAATAGGTGTCACTGATCAACAACTTCAATATTCTCTAAGGTCTAAGGCTTCATAATCTAGAAAATGTATCAGTAATTTACCTTATCAATTCTGTGAACTGAAATTCAATTAAGATTTTTATTTAAAACCAAAGAACACTTTTAGAAAAACTGCAGTTCTGGGTAATGTTGCGCCCACAGTTAACAGTAGGAGATGAGAGTAGCTGCTGGATAGGACATGGTTCTTCTGCCCACAGTGTCGTGGGGCAGATAGAAATTCAAAGTCTAGCACATAGAGGAAATAGTAGAATTAGGAGGATGGTTTACTGTTTTTGTTTTTTTGTATGGTTTATTGTTTTTGTTTGTTTTTTTTTGTATGTATCAACAACAGAATCATTACTTATTATTACTCTGCTGTTAGTTACTACTACTTTTATTAACTATTAACTATTTATTCCATGCCAGATACTATAGTAGGTGCTTAACAATTATATAAACAATTATATATATAATTCTCAGAAAAATTCTATGAGGTGAATGTTGTTCTTTACATTTTACAAGTATAAAAACTTGTAAAAAAAAAACAACACACACACAAGCAAGTATCAAAGAGGCTAAGTAATTTGCCATGGTCACATAGTTAGAGACAAATGCAAAATCAGGATTTAAACCCTGCCAGTCTAATGGTAAAGTCCATACTCTTTTCAAACTTTGGTGACCCCAGAGTATCCTAGGGAAACTGGCATATATACTGTTGATCTCTAAGTGGGATGGGAAGGCTTTTTCTCTCATTAAAGGAAGTTTAGGCAGTAACAGCAGATAGAGGACACATTTGGGGGCAGCCCTTGAAGTGGTTATCTCCTTGATACTAGCAGATAATAAATAGGATCTGGGTATGGAAGTTAGATTTGTCCTGATTAATGTACAACAGTTCAAACCCCAAATCTGTTCTCCTGGATCGCAGTCTTGTCCTCCAAAACTCTCACTTGGCTATAAATGCTGAACCCCTCCTTGGAACCTGAAGTATCTCAAACACATCTTTACTACTCTTTCATCAGTCCCATCATGATCTCATTCCTACCCTCTTCCCAACAGACACTATTCTAGAAGTATCCTTGTAATCTCTGCTTATTCCATACCTGCATTATTAGCAGTTGCTGATGAACGTGTGGCTATGATCAGGGCTGGAACCAGGAGGATTGGTTAAAGGTCCATTTGAGAAGTAGTTGGACCGTCCAGTCTCCTCTTTTACTCCATGGAGTCAGGTAGATAAATGCCGCCCCCCACCACCAACTTTGACAGGAGACTGGAGAGTTATTCTTTTAGGAGAGTAAAAAAGAGGTCTTGGGCTGAGGGATATCTAGCACAAAGTGGGGTGCCATACCAAAAACAGCAGGATTAAGTGGAAGGCTATCTCACACTGAATATGGAAACCTCCCCAGACACTGTCCTCCACTTGGTTTCTAGAACAGGGATAGCCAGATTTTTACACTCTAGTCAGGTGATAAGAAGATTTTTCTCTGGGGAACCTGATCAGCCTTTCAAAAGAACAAACAAACAAATAAACAACAACAACAAAAACAAAACACCAAGATATTGACAATGGGTATTTTCCCTAAAAATGGCCCAGCCAGATTACTCTACTGTGAGACTCATAGTCACAAAGCCCTTCCACATAGAGTTTCCAATGACTGTTTGAGTCCTCCAACCTTAAATAAGAGATGGTCGAGAATCACCAGACATCCAAAATAATGGCAAAAAATAATACTTAAGATAGAGATATAAAACCAAAGAGAAAAAAACAACCTAAAGCAAACAGACAATTCAGGGAAATAGAATTTTTTAAATTGTTAAATATCCTCAGAGAAATAAGAGTAGAAATTGCACTCATGAAGAAGATGCTTTTTAAGAAGCTAGATCACAGTCAGAGCTCTTGGGAATTAACACTATGTTAGCAAAAATGAAATGGTGAAGTTGTTGGAAGCTAAAATTGAGGTTATCATTTAGAAAGTAGAGATAAGATAGAAGACAAACTGATGGAAAGTAAGAGAAAAGGCAGTAAATAAAGCATCAGACCTAGAGGTCCAGTATCCAGTATCCATAGGTGCTCCAGACAGAAAGAAGAGACAGACAAGAAGGGAGAAAAATTGACAAAAGAATAACTCAAGAAAATTTCCCGTAAGTGAAGCGCATGTCAGAGTTGAAAGGGCTCACTGCGTGCTTCTCATAATGAATAAAAATGAACCCACATCAAGGTATATGAAGGTGAATTTTCAAAATACTGTGAACAAAGTGAAGTTCCTATAAGCTCCCATACAGAAAAGACAAAAGAATAAGAATCATAAGGGCCTCAGATTACTCAAAAGCAACATTGAAAACTAGGAGAAGATAGAACAATGCCTTTAACGTTCTGAGGGAAAATGGTTTCCAACTTGGAATTCTATACCCACCTAAACTATTAGGTGTGGATATGAAATAAAGTCACTAAGATGGTCATGTGGATGGGGAGCACGGTATAGGGAATGCAGTTAGCATTCATGTAATAGCTAGGTGGAGAGCCAGAGGAGAGAA
The DNA here is from genome assembly GCF_000151845.1 of Pteropus vampyrus. Classification (NCBI taxonomy): domain Eukaryota; kingdom Metazoa; phylum Chordata; class Mammalia; order Chiroptera; family Pteropodidae; genus Pteropus; species Pteropus vampyrus. The sequence goes on along the minus strand of NW_011889088.1, from coordinate 1,702,775 downwards.
GTAGCAATTAGCGGGGTTCGTCTTATAAACTATATAAATGTCTAACCAATGTACTGTATACTTGAAACTAATAAAATAAAATTAAAAAAAAAAAGAAATGCACAGCTGGAGATGGATGAGGAGGGGAGGCAGTATATGGTTATGAAAGTTAAACTTTTATCTTCTATTAGGTAAATCAATAGATACTTTAAAGTGAAAAAAATCGGAAGAAGTAATATAAGTATGTTATATAGAAATAGGCAGTAAAAACTAAAAGAGAAAGCGAGAAGAGTTCAAAGCAGTTGCCTCAGGAGAATGGGATATGTTGGGAGCTATGGGTACAGCCGAATACTCCTAGAGGAAGAATACTTTTCACAACGTTTGTAAAAGTAACTGACCCTTTAATCTTTGTCCATATAAAGCTTGGATAAATATAAGAACTAAAAAGTGGGGGCAGGAGGAAGAAGTTGAAGCAGAGGAAGTAAAGGAGGAAAAGAAGAAAAATTAAAAAGGGAAGAGCATTGGGGCTGGCAGTTGGGAGACTAATTCAGTCTATGGTTTTTCCCTGAGCCTTAGCTTCCTCATTTATAAGATGGGGGAAATGTGTTTTCTTT
>NW_011889088.1:1685092-1702132 GCF_000151845.1 Pteropus vampyrus | reverse complement strand
CTTCCTCATTTATAAGATGGGGGAAATGTGTTTTCTTTGGTGGGTTTTTATGAGAATTAAATATTCCTGGTATAAAGTAGTCTTTAATAAATGTTACCTTTTGTTTTGAGTGAATGAGAGACCTAGATAGGTAGAAATTCTCAATACTGAAAAATTGATTGGTCTGCTCACTCATTATCCATCAACTACTAGTGTCCTTGTCATGGTCCTAAATAATAATGCCAAGGCAGCCCTGAGTCACAGGTCTCTTTTACCTCTGTTTGTCCATGTTTTCAGGTGTTCAGTATATGGGAACAGCCTCTGCCAAGGAGAGGCTTTCTCGGAGGTATCCTTTGCATTGGAAGCATCCCTGAGGGATTTTGCCCTGCTTTTTGCCTTGTTCCATCTTCCTACTGTGGAAGATGTAGAAGCAAAAGTATGGTCTGGGAAGGGATGAAGGATTGACTGATTGCCTGAGAGAGGACCAGCAAGCCATTTTGGTGACCCACTATCCACCGTTCTCTGTAGCTAGAAGTCTCTAAGGACACCAGGGCATCCCTGCCAGTGTACCAGCCTGGCCTGCCATGGGTCTTCTAAGCATTTTCTTGCCCACCGACTAAACATTTTGTCCATCTGGTATCTGGAAGTAATGTCATCTTGAGAGTTTCTTCACATGCCTTCACTTTTTTAACAACACAATTCTTTCTCCTAGTTCATTTTTAATTAATATAAGACAAATGCCCCACTTTCTACCAGAAGATAGCAATGACAGAAATCAATAGTGCCAGTTGATGCATGGTCAGCCCTTCTCCAGGGAGCCTGAGCCCGAGACAGGAATACTCTTCAGTGTAATATGGTGAGGAGGAAGGTAATGGAAATTTTAGAGAAAACAGTTTCAGTGTAGTGTTGGGGACTGAAGTCAGACTCTGTGGCATTTATGAGGGAGGAGGTGGTGAGGCAGTGGAAGCCGTAATATGCAACCCAGGATAGTGCCAGCTCCAATTACTTGTAGTGTTGCCTACAGCTCTTTGTGGAGCAGGATGATGAAGTTGCTTCTGGGTGAATCAGGTAGGAGTGCTATGATTTATTACCAATGTCTGATATGGGTATAAGAGTGGGCATAGAATATTGGCATGCCTGACACGTATGTGACATCTCTAGCAGAGATTCGATGTCCTTGGCATGACCTGCTCTTTCCTCTCTTTCTGTTTTTACTTAGGCTTGATATTCATGATATCTCACAAGCAGCCTATGACTAATCGCAGCAGACACTGGCTATAAGCAACCAGTTTGCCCTTAGCGGTCTGTATTACTAAATATCAGCCCTACTGTTACTTGCGTTCTTTATTCAACCTGTAGTGTCCTTTCCTTGTGTTGATCTAGTGAAGAACCCCACTTTCTTCAAGCCATCTTTAAATGTCATCTCCTCAATGTAGCATTTCTTATAGACTTTGCTCCTTTATATATGTTCCCGTGATACATGGTGTATATCTGGATTATAGCGTGCTTTAATATTGCCATTGTTCATATGCCTGTATCTTCCTTCAGCCTGGAAGCTACCTGTGGGCATCAAGGGTGCCTGATTCATTTCTGAGTCATCAAAGACAAGCAGAATGCCCGGTACATAATTGGTACTTGGTAAATTGCCTCTTCCCTATCTTAATGTAGGCTTTCATTAAATGTTTGATGACCTGGTTTATTTATGATCATTTTCCTTTTTCTTTTTAATAAGGAAAATGTAAATATGTTTGAAGGTGAATCAGAAATGCCTGGTACTCAGCAGAGCTTCGGTGAATTGGGATTGGGTCCAAGGCTGTCTAGTTCAGATGGGCAGAATAGCCTAGAAAAGAGGCCACTGGTCTGTAGTTTTTCCTAAGGCCTCATCACAATACTCCCTGCCCTGCCCCTGTTGGCTCTAAGCTTCCTTTTGCTCAGGTGTATGGTGACCGTTGAGGGGCTGATGTCATCATTCATTTGCTCAACATCTACACTTACTGAGCACCTACTATTTGCGGGCGGTGGGACCACACGCCCCAGCCTTCAGAAAAGAAAACTATGTAAAGACGAGAACTTCATGATATAAAAGGAAACCTTTTTATCATTTGCCTTTATATTCCCAGTGTATATGAAAACAGGCCAGGAGATAGAGGATGATTTTCTTAATCATCTGGCCAATACAAATGATTTTTTTTAAAGATAATGTCAAAATAGGAAAACAGGCAAATGAATGTGTGCCGCGAGAATGGCACTGCAGTTACCCTTGGGGTGGTGGTGGCAGGCAGGGCTGCGAGTTTCTGGGGTGCTGGTGATGATCCTGGTCTGGGTGATGGTTATATGGAGGTGCTCAGCGTGTGAAGGTTCATCAGGCTATGTTAGGTGCGCTTTTCTGTATGTACATCAGACATCAACAAAGAGAGGAAAGATGATGCCTTGAAAGAAGTTGGAACATTGTAGAAGGTAGTGAAGCTTTCTCATAGTCCTCCCCACCCACAGGGAATACTGTTGCATTATAATAGTTTGGGTTTAAAATTAGGAAATCCTTTCTAACTGTCAAAATTACCCACAGATGAACTCAGCTTTTGGGTTGGGGGCAGCAGCTTTATTTTATTGGTTGCTGAACCCATGGTGCCTGGCACAGGGCCTGGTCTGAGCAGGTTGATAACCACATCTTCGTGAAATGATGGGCTAGATGAAAGCCTACAGCCAGTAGCATCAGTGCAAGGCTTCAAGTAGAAGTTTGACTGGAAATTACAACAGAGGTGAGCACCTGATTGGATTGAAGAGTTCAAAGCAGTTGCCTCAGGAGAATGGGATATGTTGGGAGCTATGGGTACAGCCGAATACTCCTAGAGGAAGAATACTTTTCACAACGTTTGTAAAAGTAACTGACCCTTTAATCTTTGTCCATATAAAGCTTGGATAAATATAAGAACTAAAAGGTGGGGGCAGGAGGAAGAAGTTGAAGCAGAGGAAGTAAAGGAGGAAAAGAGAAGAAAAATTAAAAAGGGAAGAACATTGGGGCTGGCAGTTGGGAGACTAATTCAGTCTACGGTTTTTCCCTGAGCCTCATCTTCCTCATTTATAAGATGGGGGAAATGTGTTTTCTTTGGTGGGTTTTTATGAGAATTAAATATTCCTGGTATAAAGTAGTCTTTAATAAATGTTACCTTTTGTTTTGAGTGAATGAGAGACCTAGATAGGTAGAAATTCTCAATACTGAAAAATTGATTGGTCTGCTCACTCATTATCCATCAACTACTAGTGTCCTTGTCATGGTCCTAAATAATAATGCCAAGGCAGCCCTGAGTCACAGGTCTCTTTTACCTCTGTTTGTCCATGTTTTCAGGTGTTCAGTATATGGGAACAGCCTCTGCCAAGGAGAGGCTTTCTCGGAGGTATCCTTTGCATTGGAAGCATCCCTGAGGGGTTTTGCCCTGCTTTTTGCCTTGTTCCATCTTCCTACCGTGGAAGATGTAGAAGCAAAAGTATGTCTGGGAAAGGATGAAGGATTGTCTGATTGCCTGAGAGAGGACCAGCAAGCCATTTTGGTGACCCACTATCCACCGTTCTCTGTAGCTAGAAGTCTCTAAGGACACCAGGGCATCCCTGCCAGTGTACCAGCCTGGCCTGCCATGGGTCTTCTAAGCATTTTCTTGCCCACCGACTAAACATTTTGTCCATCTGGTATCTGGAAGTAATGTCATCTTGAGAGTTTCTTCACATGCCTTCACTTTTTTAACAACACAATTCTTTCTCCTAGTTCATTTTTAATTAATATAAGACAAATGCCCCACTTTCTACCAGAAGATAGCAATGACAGAAATCAATAGTGCCAGTTGATGCATGGTCAGCCCTCCTCCAGGGAGCCTGAGCCCGAGACAGGAATACTCTTCAGTGTAATATGGTGAGGAGGAAGGTAATGGAAATTTTAGAGAAAACAGTTTCAGTGTAGTGTTGGGGACTGAAGTCAGACTCTATGGCATTTATGAGGGAGGAGGTGGTGAGGCAGTGGAAGCCGTAATATGCAACCCAGGATAGTGCCAGCTCCAATTACTTGTAGTGTTGCCTACAGCTCTTTGTGGAGCAGGATGATGAAGTTGCTTCTGGGTGAATCAGGTAGGAGTGCTATGATTTATTACCAATGTCTGATATGGGTATAAGAGTGGGCATAGAATATTGGCATGCCTGACACGTATGTGACATCTCTAGCAGAGATTCGATGTCCTTGGCATGACCTGCTCTTTCCTCTCTTTCTGTTTTTACTTAGGCTTGATATTCATGATATCTCACAAGCAGCCTATGACTAATCGCAGCAGACACTGGCTATAAGCAACCAGTTTGCCCTTAGCGGTCTGTATTACTAAATATCAGCCCTACTGTTACTTGCGTTCTTTATTCAACCTGTAGTGTCCTTTCCTTGTGTTGATCTAGTGAAGAACCCCACTTTCTTCAAGCCATCTTTAAATGTCATCTCCTCAATGTAGCATTTCTTATAGACTTTGCTCCTTTATATATGTTCCCGTGATACATGGTGTATATCTGGATTATAGCGTGCTTTAATATTGCCATTGTTCATATGCCTGTATCTTCCTTCAGCCTGGAAGCTACCTGTGGGCATCAAGGGTGCCTGATTCATTTCTGAGTCATCAAAGACAAGCAGAATGCCCGGTACATAATTGGTACTTGGTAAATTGCCTCTTCCCTATCTTAATGTAGGCTTTCATTAAATGTTTGATGACCTGGTTTATTTATGATCATTTTCCTTTTTCTTTTTAATAAGGAAAATGTAAATATGTTTGAAGGTGAATCAGAAATGCCTGGTACTCAGCAGAGCTTCGGTGAATTGGGATTGGGTCCAAGGCTGTCTAGTTCAGATGGGCAGAATAGCCTAGAAAAGAGGCCACTGGTCTGTAGTTTTTCCTAAGGCCTCATCACAATACTCCCTGCCCTGCCCCTGTTGGCTCTAAGCTTCCTTTTGCTCAGGTGTATGGTGACCGTTGAGGGGCTGATGTCATCATTCATTTGCTCAACATCTACACTTACTGAGCACCTACTATTTGCGGGCGGTGGGACCACACGCCCCAGCCTTCAGAAAAGAAAACTATGTAAAGACGAGAACTTCATGATATAAAAGGAAACCTTTTTATCATTTGCCTTTATATTCCCAGTGTATATGAAAACAGGCCAGGAGATAGAGGATGATTTTCTTAATCATCTGGCCAATACAAATGATTTTTTTTAAAGATAATGTCAAAATAGGAAAACAGGCAAATGAATGTGTGTCGCGAGAATGGCACTGCAGTTACCCTTGGGGTGGTGGTGGCAGGCAGGGCTGCGAGTTTCTGGGGTGCTGGTGATGATCCTGGTCTGGGTGATGGTTATATGGAGGTGCTCAGCGTGTGAAGGTTCATCAGGCTATGTTAGGTGCGCTTTTCTGTATGTACATCAGACATCAACAAAGAGAGGAAAGAAGATGATGCCTTGAAAGAAGTTGGAACATTGTAGAAGGTAGTGAAGCTTCCTCATAGTCCTCCCCACCCACAGGGAATACTGTTGCATTATAATAGTTTGGGTTTAAAATTAGGAAATCCTTTCTAACTGTCAAAATTACCCACAGATGAACTCAGCTTTTGGGTTGGGGGCAGCAGCTTTATTTTATTGGTTGCTGAACCCATGGTGCCTGGCACAGGGCCTGGTCTGAGCAGGTTGATAACCACATCTTCGTGAAATGATGGGCTAGATGAAAGCCTACAGCCAGTAGCATCAGTGCAAGGCTTCAAGTAGAAGTTTGACTGGAAATTACAACAGAGGTGAGCACCTGATTGGATTCATTTTGACAATGCTGATAGCAATAGCTATTCTTTATCAAGCAACTCCAGTGCCAACCAGGTCCTTCATGTATGTCCTCCCCTGGCTTCCTAGCAGCCCAACTTCACCTAAAAGAAACCGAGGCTCAGAGAGGTGAAACTAAGTTATCCAAGGCAACTCAGCTAATAAGTGGGACAAACTGACATTTGAAATTTGGCTTCTCTTACTCCAAAGCCTCACTCTTTGTCCTGAAGCATCTCAGATACTTTCAGTGTCTGGGCACAGTCCTGGCTTTCTACAGTTTTAGAATCCATCTACATCCTTAGGGGTGGCTGCTGGGAAGACCAGCCTGTTTGCTTCTCTCCTAAAGACAGAGGTGAGGCTGTCAGTATGTGAGGACCAGGTTCCCCTCTTCTCTCTGTGTTCGCCTGGCCTGTATATTGCATACATTTTAACCAGAGCCAACATGGTGTTCATGGATTAGACCAAAATCTCAAGAGTGCGTGGCTATGCTTCCATCTCAAATGCTTTGCCTCTTGGGCTGGAAAGTACACTTCTTTCAGAATTAAGGACTGAACCTGTTAAGAAATTCAGCCGTGAATTTCTCTGAAGATAAGTTGCGCCCCTCATGACTGGCAACTTATTACAAATGTCACAACTTATCTGCAGCTGGAAGGATAATTTAGCAAACTCTGCGTCTGCCGAATGAGGATGTTTGTATTTCACACCAAGCATCCTGTTCATGTGCTAACAGATGCGATCAGAGAAGGAGGTCTCAATCAGATAAACACATGATTAACCTTAAAAACAGACACATAAACACAATCACAATGGATGAATTATGCTGTGGCCGTCCCTGCTGTGGACACCAGCCCACATCTGGTTTCTGTGCTCAGGCTGTTCCTATAAATGACTCCTTCCTCGTTCCTTTCCTGGCTCTCTCTACCTGTTTTCCTTTACTTAGAGGCCAGGAGAGCATGTCAGAGGTTTCCTGTCTGTGCTCCCAAGCAGTCCTTCACCAGAGCGGCTCACGGACCTGGGCCTCTCAAAGCCCACACATGCTCCTGCCTGCCCATCTGCTCACCCAATGGGATGGCCGAGGAACACCCCAGGCAAACACAGGGGCCTTTTACCTTAGCCTTTGGATCCAAGGCAGACAGTTCACAGGAGACAGGAGAGTCAGGTACTGCTAGTTTACGCTTGTTTGCAACGGGCCTCAGAGCACATAAATCCTGCAAGCCTCACCTCACCTTAGAGAGATACCTTATTTATGCAGTCTGAGTCTAGCTTTATGAGCTGCTGGGCTAAGCTCAGGGGGAAAGCACTTTATCCTTAGACAGGCCCTACATGAAGAACTGTGGGTGTGTTCTTGCAGACTTCCTGCTTTGGGCCAGACAGGCATTTGGCAACACGAGAGCCTCTTCTTGGCTCTTTCCAGCTGAGAGCCTCAAGACCTCTACAGAGGATCTGACGAGGACTTACAGCATACGGGGGCAGCAAGGCAGTGTGGGCAAGGGAGCAAGATCAAGATCTCAGGCCTTCCTGGGCTTCATTTGCCTCTACCCTCCCCAGACTAGAGAGTCAGTAAGTGGAAAAAAGACAGGCATCTTAGCAACTTGGAGTCCAGGGTTTAGAAACACAACTTTTCTGCCCCCTGAGAATTTGGAAATTATGATGGCTAATACTGATAACAGGGGCCAACATTTGTACCAGGCCTATAAGGAAAATGTAAATATGTTTGAAGGTGAATCAGAAATGCCTGGTACTCAGCAGAGCTTCGGTGAATTGGGATTGGGTCCAAGGCTGTCTAGTTCAGATGGGCAGAATAGCCTAGAAAAGAGGCCACTGGTCTGTAGTTTTTCCTAAGGCCTCATCACAATACTCCCTGCCCTGCCCCTGTTGGCTCTAAGCTTCCTTTTGCTCAGGTGTATGGTGACCATTGAGGGGCTGATGTCATCATTCATTTGCTCAACATCTACACTTACTGAGCACCTACTATTTGCGGGCGGTGGGACCACACGCCCCAGCCTTCAGAAAAGAAAACTATGTAAAGACGAGAACTTCATGATATAAAAGGAAACCTTTTTATCATTTGCCTTTATATTCCCAGTGTATATGAAAACAGGCCAGGAGATAGAGGATGATTTTCTTAATCATCTGGCCAATACAAATGATTTTTTTTAAAGATAATGTCAAAATAGGAAAACAGGCAAATGAATGTGTGTCGCGAGAATGGCACTGCAGTTACCCTTGGGGTGGTGGTGGCAGGCAGGGCTGCGAGTTTCTGGGGTGCTGGTGATGATCCTGGTCTGGGTGATGGTTATATGGAGGTGCTCAGCGTGTGAAGGTTCACCAGACTATATTAGGTGCGCTTTTCTGTATGTACATCAGACATCAACAAAGAGAGGAAAGATGATGCCTTGAAAGAAGTTGGAACATTGTAGAAGGTAGTGAAGCTTTCTCATAGTCCTCCCCACCCACAGGGAATACTGTTGCATTATAATAGTTTGGGTTTAAAATTAGGAAATCCTTTCTAACTGTCAAAATTACCCACAGATGAACTCAGCTTTTGGGTTGGGGGCAGCAGCTTTATTTTATTGGTTGCTGAACCCATAGTGCCTGGCACAGGGCCTGGTCTGAGCAGGTTGATAACCACATCTTCGTGAAATGATGGGCTAGATGAAAGCCTACAGCCAGTAGCATCAGTGCAAGGCTTCAAGTAGAAGTTTGACTGGAAATTACAACAGAGGTGAGCACCTGATTGGATTCATTTCGACAATGCTGATAGCAATAGCTATTCTTTATCAAGCAACTCCAGTGCCAACCAGGTCCTTCATGTATGTCCTCCCCTGGCTTCCTAGCAGCCCAACTTCACCTAAAAGAAACCGAGGCTCAGAGAGGTGAAACTAAGTTATCCAAGGCAACTCAGCTAATAAGTGGGACAAACTGACATTTGAAATTTGGCTTCTCTTACTCCAAAGCCTCACTCTTTGTCCTGAAGCATCTCAGATACTTTCAATGTCTGGGCACAGTCCTGGCTTTCTACAGTTTTAGAATCCATCTACTTCCTTAGGGGTGGCTGCTGGGAAGACCAGCCTGTTTGCTTCTCTCCTAAAGACAGAGGTGAGGCTGTCAGTATGTGAGGACCAGGTTCCCCTCTTCTCTCTGTGTTCGCCTGGCCTGTATATTGCATACATTTTAACCAGAGCCAACATGGTGTTCATGGATTAGACCAAAATCTCAAGAGTGCGTGGCTATGCTTCCATCTCAAATGCTTTGCCTCTTGGGCTGGAAAGTACACTTCTTTCAGAATTAAGGACTGAACCTGTTAAGAAATTCAGCCGTGAATTTCTCTGAAGATAAGTTGCGCCCCTCATGACTGGCAACTTATTACAAATGTCACAACTTATCTGCAGCTGGAAGGATAATTTAGCAAACTCTGCGTCTGCCGAATGAGGATGTTTGTATTTCACACCAAGCATCCTGTTCATGTGCTAACAGATGCGATCAGAGAAGGAGGTCTCAATCAGATAAACACATGATTAACCTTAAAAACAGACACATAAACACAATCACAATGGATGAATTATGCTGTGGCCGTCCCTGCTGTGGACACCAGCCCACATCTGGTTTCTGTGCTCAGGCTGTTCCTATAAATGACTCCTTCCTCGTTCCTTTCCTGGCTCTCTCTACCTGTTTTCCTTTACTTAGAGGCCAGGAGAGCATGTCAGAGGTTTCCTGTCTGTGCTCCCAAGCAGTCCTTCACCAGAGCGGCTCACGGACCTGGGCCTCTCAAAGCCCACACATGCTCCTGCCTGCCCATCTGCTCACCCAATGGGATGGCCGAGGAACACCCCAGGCAAACACAGGGGCCTTTTACCTTAGCCTTTGGATCCAAGGCAGACAGTTCACAGGAGACAGGAGAGTCAGGTACTGCTAGTTTACGCTTGTTTGCAACGGGCCTCAGAGCACATAAATCCTGCAAGCCTCACCTCACCTTAGAGAGATACCTTATTTATGCAGTCTGAGTCTAGCTTTATGAGCTGCTGGGCTAAGCTCAGGGGGAAAGCACTTTATCCTTAGACAGGCCCTACATGAAGAACTGTGGGTGTGTTCTTGCAGACTTCCTGCTTTGGGCCAGACAGGCATTTGGCAACACGAGAGCCTCTTCTTGGCTCTTTCCAGCTGAGAGCCTCAAGACCTCTACAGAGGATCTGATGAGGACCTACAGCATACGGGGGCAGCAAGGCAGTGTGGGCAAGGGAGCAAGATCAAGATCTCAGGCCTTCCTGGGCTTCATTTGCCTCTACCCTCCACAGACTAGAGAGTCAGTAAGTGGAAAAAAGACAGGCATCTTAGCAACTTGGAGTCCAGGGTTTAGAAACACAACTTTTCTGCCCCCTGAGAATTTGGAAATTATGATGGCTAATACTGATAACAGGGGCCAACATTTGTACCAGGCCTCTGGGTCTCAAGGCACTTTTCCCTGTGTTATCTCACATACTCAGACAAGGCATAAATAGGCCTTTTCAAATTTAGGAATGAGATATAAGTGGTTTCACTTTGGGCTGTCTCTGTGGAAGACTCATTATTATATAATTTAGGCAGATTGTGTCTTGGAATAGTTTGTTCATGAAAGAGTAACATTTTAAAGAATACTGTGCTTCAGAAACTCAATGAATCATCTCTGATGTCTTAATAAAGAAAGAGTGAATAATAGAGTCATATTAGCTTTTGCCACTTTACCAAGTGGATATTTTCACCATTTAACATGAGGCTGGTCAGATTCAAGATTCTGTGAGATTGAAACATCTCCTTCCCTTGGTTACTTATTCATTCTCATCGATGTCTTGGTTAAATAGTTCAGGGCTGGAAAAATAATAACACTGAATTTTTTCTAACATAGACTGTCAGAGTGCTGTGCATACCAGAGTACAAGACCAATGTTTCTTGAATAATTGAGTGAAGGAATGAATTCTGACTTCTACCTTCTGAATACAGAATTGTTATCAAGTCTGGAAGAAATAGGGTGGTCTGGGCCCAACTGGACAGTCTTTTTTTTTTGTCTTTGTGAGTGGTAATGGGAGACACGTCCTTTCAGAGGTGCCGCCCAGACCGAGCCTTTGTCTCTGAGTTCAGCCTCCTTGGAGCTGCTTTTCTGTCCAGTTTCCAGGCTGCGGTTGGTGTTGCACAGAGACCTCTGTTCTATTCAGCTAACAAATCTGTATTTTGTGCATCCCTACTGTGTGCCTGGCTGACGTCTAGGCACATCTGTATGGGATGAGCAGACAGAGAAGAACTGGGCACTGTGCTCAGCACCTTACCTTCTCCATTTCTATGGAAAAAGTAAGAAAAGGAGATCCCCGGTTCCTTACTTGATGAGATGCGCTTTCCAGAAAAAGGAGTGGGCAGAGGTGGAGTAAAGAAGTAATGCTTGCTGATCCCTACTCTGGGCTTTGAAAAGTTTCTCAGCCTTAGCACTATTGACATCTTGGACTGGTTCGCTCCTTGTTGCAGAGGCTTCCTGTTCATTGTGGGATGGTTACCAGTGTTACCGGCATCCCTGGCTTCTGGCTTCCACCCACTGATGCTAGCAGTGTGCCTCTCTCCACCCCTGCCAAAAATGTCTCCATACCTTGCCGCAGGTCTGGGTATTTGTCCTGTATTAACTCATTTAAGCCTCAATAATCTGTGAGATAGGTGTTACTGTCATGATGTGTGATGAAATGAAACCTTGCAGAGGTTAAGACACATTTCTAAAGCCACACGTGGCAGAGATGATGACACTGGGATTTGAAACCCATGTCTGTCCGCCAGTGTCAGGGACTCCTGGGAAGCCAGCCTCTTGCAAGTTCTTTGTAGTGAATGCCTCTGTCCAAATTTCCATTTCTCTGGAACTGTGCACTGTGACTCTTTTTCCTGTAGACCTATAATTTCCTTATCACTTTCTTTGAGATCCTATTAGTGGCTGCGAATGAAGCGTTTTTGTAGAAGAGCGTGAAATAAGAACAAATGTGTTGAAGATGCCAAGTTTCAACAACACTTGGCCTCTCTTTTGGCTTTTGCTCCCTTTCTTTTGATCTTTGTCTGTCCCTGTGTCTCTAGGTCTGAGTCTTAATCTCTTTGATAATTAGAGCCTTTGAGTCCTTTCGGTTTAGGGGCTCTTGAGAGCTAACTGCTGCTATGGCCGGGAGGGCTCCATCTCTTTCCATACACATTACCCACTTCCTGTAAACCTTCCAACTCAACAATTTCATGTGTCATGTTAGTACTAAATTGGGGCAGCAGGGATCTAGGTCTTTCTGGGAGTCACACTCAAGGCCATGGGTCAGACCAGAGCTTGGGTCACCAGGAAATAAGGCATGGCTGTGGGGACCATGCAGAGCACGGGAAACATAGGACAGGCCATGTGGTGGATTGTACTTCTTGGAGGGCAAGGCTGGAGTTCCCGGAGGTCTGGTCTGGAGTTCCTGGAGATCTGGGCTGGAGTAAGGCAGAAAACCAGGTGGGCTAAGGGCAGGCAGAGGGCAGAGCAAAAAGAAGTCCACAATCCAGGAAGGATAGCTGCCCCCAGAAGGTAAGTGAAATAGAGTGATACAGGCATCACCTCAGGAGGGACATGCGGATGGGGCTGCAACTGTTCCAGGTTGGGGTCCTGAGCCCACAGGTGAGGGAGGAAGTTGACTGGCTGCATCCAAGAGTGAGAGGGCAGTTGAGGAGGCCAGAACTATGAGGAAAGGCTTTATTTCTAATTAAATTACAAAGCAGAGGGCAGGACAGTGACATAAGTGAGGATTTGGTCAGGCCGACGGCTCATAGACTTGACACCCTTCCAGATCGGTGGAATGCTGACTGCTCTTGGAGGCTTTATGGGCCAGAGGAGGGGATATAGTATTGAGAGAGAGAGACCTGGGCTTAAATTTGGGGCCTCATAAATGAATACAATCGTACAGCCATAAATCTGTGCATCATAGCACCTGCCTTGCAGAGGGACCATAAGGACTAGAGGCAATACATGGAAATTGCTGGCATGGCATAGGAGCTCTAGAAATGGTAACTGTCAACAGCATCCTCTGACTTAGCCAAGAGCACAATTTACTTCCTGTTTTTGTGAAATATTATTTACGATGCTGTCAAAATTTGAAAGATGTGGGAAATTATTAAGAGGAAAGTAACAGTTTACTCAAGAAAACATTTTGGCATCTTTCCATTCAATCTTCTTTGAGTGTAACTCCAATTACTGCTATTAACAAGTGCTATTACTATAATAGAATCTCTCTTAACTCATCCCTAATTAACCAACTTATGAATTCACCAATATTCTTCATTCCTTTCCTTCTGTTGAACCCACTGACTGAGGGCCATGGCCTGCTGGGCACTCACAGATCACAGGGACCCCTGGTATTCCTATGAGCATCTGCCCCCTCCATTGGGGTAAATGCTTACCAAGGGTCAGACGGCTTCATTCATTCCCCATTCTTCTCATGCTGGCTGAACTTGTTATTGTAATAACATAATTTAATTAAATAGTAAGTGCCCCAGTGAAATGTGGTGAAAAGAGAGCTGTTTTTTATGAAAACCAAGTTGCATGTATTGAACAGCTTGATAAGTCAATCGATAGCAATGAAGGCTGTCAAATTAGTTGTGGGCAGGGCAGCTGATAAAGAGGAGAAGAAATTTGTACATCATCCTAGAGGAATTTTGCACTTAGATTGTTTCATATGGGAGATTAAATTCTTTCTCTGTTCTAAAGCCAAATTTGGAAATCACAGATGATATATAATGTGTATGAATTATTAAAAAAGGAAAAAATAGATATAGAACTCTAACCTGGACCTGGCTCAAGTAGCAGCCTTATCTCCACATCGAAAGATTAGCGAGAAATGTTTTAAGTTGAAATAGTGTTTAAGGTTTGTATAATATGTATGTATAATTTTAGTGTCTTCTGCTTTATTCAACTTTTTTGATGAACTGATTAATTGGCCCCTATTACGTTAGATAAGAGAGTTGTTACTTGAAATACTGTGTTTTGGGTGCTTATTATATGCTAAGTCCTCTGCAAGACTCACAATATATAATTATTTCCTTTAATTCATACAAGAACTCTTTGAGGTACTATTTCATCCAGCAAAAATTTATCAATCAGCTGTTTTGTGCAGAACACTGTTCCAGATGCTGGAGGTGTGGGTGAGCAAGGTAGGCCAGGTCCCTGCTCTCATAGAGCTCTATTCTAGTGTGTGTATGTGCTAGAGGAGGGGAGTGGAACATAAATAATAAACAAGACTGTTTTACATAATGGTAAGCGCAACAGAGAAAAAAACCCACAAAATTATGAGTGACTGGTGAGGGAACAGTTGAGGTTGCTAATATCGGGTGGCTTTGGGGAAGGCCTCTCTGCACAGGCAACAAAGGAGCTGAGACTTGAATAACATGAAGAGTCTGGTCTTCAGGTCACAGCAAGTGCAAAGGTCTGGAGGTGGGAACTAGCCTAGAAGAAGGAAAGCCAGTGTGGCCAGAGCATTGTGAGCGAGAGGAAGAGTGGGATGAGCAGGCGCAATGAGGCCCCTGTAGACCAGGGTGAAGAATTTGGATGTTATACTAAGTGGGAAGTGAAGCTATTGTTGAATTTTAAGTGAGGGAATGATGTGATCTGATTTATATTTTTAAATGTTCACTCTGGCTACTTTGGCTGATGGATAGCAGAGGGCAAGGGGACAGGCATAGAAATGGTTAGACTAGCTAGGAGGCCATTGCAGAGATCCAGGCCAGAAATGGTGAGCATGTAGTCCACGGCAGTGGGAACAGCAGAGGCAGAGAGGTAAGAGTCAGAATAGCATGAAATCTGCTCAAGGAAACTCAGTGTCTCCCACAGCTCACTCCGCGAGGCTGCCCTTCCTCCCGGTGCAATTTTTTCTTCTTCCCTCCCTCTTTATGATAACCCTTCATCTACTCCTCTGCGGTGTCTATCAGAACCCACGAAGAGATAGCGAGCTGCCTGTTCTATAGAAAAGTGTAATTGATGAAGAGTAAATATCTTCCTGCACAAGGACAAGTGTCCTGTTTTGTTTTCCTGGCATGCTCCATTATTGAAGTTGATAGCAACCTATTGCTGAGTAAGTTGGGGCTTGTGGCTAAACCCAGAAGCTGCTGGTTGGGTTCATTTGAATCAGGCAAGGGCTTATCCTCCCTGTAATTGGACCCAATTTGCAGAATGGTACTCTCTCCAGAGTGTTGCTGATAGATAGGGGAGAGCCCAGGCTTTTTGGTGATTGGTGAATCACCAATTTTCCAAGCAGATGATAAGAAGGGAAACTGACAAACTGTGAAACACGACTCTGTATCCAGCTCACCTCACAAAGTGCCTTCCACGTGGCTGAGTCCGTGGGTGGTAGTTAGTGCTGTGGGGGAGATGACCAGGCTGAACTGAGTCTTGCAGGGCACAAAAGCAGCCCTGAGCATGGTCCCTCGGAGCCAGTCGTTCTCAGGCAAGGTGGCCAGTGACAAATATAGACTGGAGAAAACACTCGCTGAGTCACATTGACTCCTAGACTGGAGGTACTTCTGAGACTGGAGCCCAGATCCTAGGCTCAAGTGTCTAGCTTGTTTATGCTGCCCCTTTACATCATTAGTTTTCTGCGGGGACTTGAATGTCATCTACCTGTGTTCTGATCCTACGCCTGGGACTTAATTTCCTTTTCCCTTCTCTTATTCATGATGATGATCCTGATGATGACAGTATTTAACTTGTGATATTGTGATTTATAATAACAAATATATATTTGGTCTTTGACAGAGCTACTAAAACCCTTGGAATTTCCTAAGGGAAGAGAGCTATAATAGCGTCTTTTGTTATGTTAATGAGATGACTTTTGGGATGCCTGTAAGCAGCCTAAGGATGGGTGCTTGACACCAGAGGAACCAACCATGTGACTAGAGGGTTAGAACTTTCAGTTCCACCCCTTACCCTCCTGGGAGGGGAGAGGGGCTGGGGATTAAGTTGACTCACCAATGACCAATGATTTAATCAGTCTTGCCTAAATAATGAAACCTCCGTAGAAACGCAAAAGGACTGGGCTCAGGGAGCTTCTGGGTTGCTGAACACGTGAAGAAGGTTCAGGGAGACGGAGAGCTCAGACAGCGTGGAAGCTCCACACCCCTGCCCACACACCTTGCCCTATACATCTCTTTTCCTGACTGTTCCTGAGTTACATCCTTTTATAAAAAACCAGTGATCTAGTAAAATGTTTCTCTGAGTTCTATGAGCCACTCTACCAACTTAGTCAAACCTGAAAAAGGCATCATTGGAACCTCCAATTTATAACCACAGTCTGAAACACAGGTGAGAACCTGGACTTTCAATTGGCATTGAAATGGGGTGGCGTGGGAGGCAGTCTGGTAGGACTGAGGCCTTAATCGATGGTATCCGATGCTACCTTGGTGTAGAAAAACACACATACACGCATCATAAATATGTATTAAGCGCATCATAAATATTTTTTAAGCATTTTCTATGTGCCAGGTACTGTGCTAAGTTGTTATATGCATGGTCTTATTCATTCCCTGCAGCAGCCCTTTGAGCTATTTTCATTAACCTCATTTTATAGATGAGGAAACAGAGGCACAGGGAGGGTAAGTAACTCACCCCTCTGGGATCTGGACCTAGGCAGTCTGATACTAGAGCCAGGCTCTGAACCTTTATGACATGGCCTCTGGTCTGCCGCCACAAGCTAGGATGTGAGCAAGTTACAGAAGGATAGACTGGAAATTCCTATTCCCCTTGCAGTTACCAGCTGGGAGTCCCATGGTGGTTGTTCCTCATGTGTTTCCCACCCCCCCACCAAAAGTAACCCTTGAGATGTAGATACCATAATTTTCATTTTGTAACCAACAACCATATACTGTGTACCACTATGTGCGAGAGACTTCCAGCCTTACCCCTAATTCTCCTAACAGTTCTTCAGGGCGGCTAATATTATCCCCACTTACAGATGAGAAAGCTGGGGCTTTCAGACGTTTGTTTCCCAAGCTTATGCAGCAAAGTTAAGCTCGTGTACAAAAACCCGTATATGAAACGATGAGGTCTTAATGAATGAGGGGTTGTTTTTCTTGAGTAGTATCTAGCCTTAGGCTGTGAAGAGAAGCCAAATAAAAAGATCCAACCAGCTGTGGGAAAGACACCGTACTGAGGCCCAAGCAATTAAAAAGTCATGGGCATGGACTAGGCCTTGGCACCTTATAACACAGATGCATTGC
>NW_011889088.1:1648787-1685042 GCF_000151845.1 Pteropus vampyrus | reverse complement strand
TGAGATGTAGATACCATAATTTTCATTTTGTAACCAACAACCATATACTGTGTACCACTATGTGCGAGAGACTGTCCTAGAAACTTCCAGCCTTACCCCTAATTCTCCTAACAGTTCTTCAGGGCGGCTAATATTATCCCCACTTACAGATGAGAAAGCTGGGGCTTTCAGAGGTTTGTTTCCCAAGCTTATGCAGCAAAGTTAAGCTCGTGTACAAAAACCCGTGTATGAAACGATGAGGTCTTAATGAATGAGGGGTTGTTTTTCTTGAGTAGTATCTAGCCTTAGGCTGTGAAGAGAAGCCAAATAAAAAGATCCAACCAGCTGTGAGAAAGACACCGTACTGAGGCCCAAGCAATTAAAAAGTCATGGGCATGGACTAGGCCTTGGCACCTTATAACACAGATGCATTGCCAGCTGTGTGCTTTTATCTGTTGCTGGCTTGGGCTAGTTCTTTCCTCTGCTCGCAGCATTCTTGGTTTCTATGGCACAGTTGTTGGTTCTAAACTGGCTGTTGCCAGGAACTAGAGATGAGTAGGAAAGTGACCTGGAAGGCAGCACCTGGTGACCACTCATTTTTGTATGCCAACTACCAGGCACTAAGCTGATAGGATCTCTGTGCAAAAACTTTGGGTAAAATACTTGGTCCTGACAGCAGGATGCCTGGTGTTACTTAAACACCAGGATACAATTTGGAGTGATTTTCTTCTGCCCTGAAGGATCGTTTTTTTTTTTTTTTCATTAACTTATTAATTCTGGTTTAGCCAATAAAACTCATCACGCATTATTCATTTTAGAATTTAAAAATCAAATTTGAGTCAATGCTAAAAGGATCATAGGTACTCTTTCCTTCTATGAGAGATGAGCTTTTCATTACCGATTCTGTCCATTCGAATTGCCTGTAATGGGCAGGCTTTATTCTTTGGGCTCAACATAGCTGAGGATACCAAGTGAGATGCTCTTGCTTGTGGAGGGAAGCGAATGTCTCTGTGCTTGCTTCTGTGGCTGTGGTGTAGATGGCACTAGCAGAACTAGATTGGTCCATGCAGTCTGCTGCCTCAGCACTCTGCCATCAGCCTTCCCAGGGCTCAGATTCTGGGGTGAAAGAGTGAAGTGAAATTTTGTTGAATGATTAACTTCGTATGCATCAGAAAATACCCAGCAAGTGCTTTGAAGCATAGAGATCATCAGCAGACTCTGCACATAGCCATATGAAAATCAAGTCCATCGGGAGGTGTTAGATCTGCTTTGGGAAACGCAGAGAACTATCTCAGCAGGAAGAGCCCCCGCGGCCTGCAGTTTACTCCTTTGAGTGAATCAATTGGCTTTTTAAAACTCAGGCTTTAATTGGTTATGCCCTGGGAGAGGGTTTTCAGTACATCCCCCATCTGGCAGGACTAATTGTTCTTTGCATTCAGTGAATAGATTGGTGCTCTGAGCCCGGGAAGGGGGCCTGGAAGGTATTCATGCCTATGAATGTCCCAGCTCATGGCACTTTGATGATAGTGAGGCTTTTCTGCCATCTGACTCTTGCAAATGATTCTTAAGATATGTTTTATATCTAAGCTGCTATCACAGAGCTTCTGGGACAATAGAGAGGTTCATATAAGAAAAGTGCTCTTATATGAACAGGACACCTGATGGACAACCACCTGGCATCATGGGGCCTGACTTCTGACCTCCCTGGTTATAATGGCCCCATGTGGGCCAAGGAGACAAGTGAGATGGACCAGAGATTACCACATCTCTCTGGACACTTGCCGGGCTCCCAGATCTGCCTCTGTGAGTGCTTGTCCCTGCCTCAGTGAACACAGTTCTGCCCTGCACTGAGTGAGTCTCATGGCCCAGTATCTGCCAGAGCCTTCCTTTAGGGACTGGGCTCTCGGGTCCAGTGAGTGTGGCTATGTCAGAGTGACAGTGCTTCTGGGTTGCCTTATCCAGTTTTGAATACACCAGACAGACCCTCCAGCAGTTTATGTTGAGCTGTCTCAGTTTCCTTAGGGAGAACCAGCCCCAACACAGCATGATTTGGAGAGACCGCAGGTCAAAGGCATCACAAAGCTTCGTGGCTGCATCTTCTGGTCAGGGCTGTCCCTGACACACAAGTCAGAAGAGATGGTCCCACAGAGGGCTTTCATTTCCTTAACTCTTTCACACCATCAGCCATCTTGGAAAGAACAACACCTATCCCTGTGGGTACCTAGACCATGCTGAGTTCTTACACATTTGGTAATTCAGTGCAGGGCAGAAATTGCATGTCCTGCCCCAGGACAGCTGCCCAGTCACTGAAGAGCTACTGCAGCAGAGCTTGGGGCCCCCACCCTCCCAGAAGTCTGCCCTGCCCACCCTTCTGTGGCCCAGGACACCTGGGCTTCTGGAATCCCTACTCCGACATGTAGCAAAAGGGCTGGAGTGAGGGCCTCAGGGGCTGGGCTCTGTGTTGCCCCTGCACAGCCCGGAAGGCCTGTGACATTTGCTGAGCCAGTGATCAGCATGAGCAACTCGTAGTAGCAAAGAGAAATTTGAAACCCTGTAGAGAAGAAATGTTTTAGGCTTTGGAGCAGAACTCGTCTACATAATGCTCTAATTACAAGTTGGAGACTGGCACACACTCCCACATTCATCTGACTATGTGTCCTTGGAAGTGATACTCTTGCATGTCTCTACAGACAAGCAACTGCATTGGTTTTCTGCCATTCCAGACTGGTTGTGCCCTCGGCATTCCTATACCCCTGGCCATTGGGTTATCAGGCGTGCCTTGACCCATACTACATGAGCCAGGCAGGAAAGGGGACTCTGCTGTCCTCCCTGGGCAGAGAATCATGAATAAGAACAGCCTCTATGTTCCTGGGCAGCAGGGGCTATGCAAGCACTTTACATGCACCTCATTTGATACTTCCAGCCACCTAACGGGGTATATGTTATATCCCCTTCTGACGAATAAGGTAGTTAAGGTGGGAAGGGGTTAGGACGCCACATAATTGGCAGGCTTCAGGAAAGGGCCATAAAGACAGATCTGATTTCAAAGCCCCAAACATGACCTACCTTAATTTATCATTTCATGAATTTAGCAATAGCAAAGAGGGCAGAGCCTGTGGAGTCGCCAGATAGAGGTAGGGGTAGTTAGGAGAGTGTGGAAAGAAGGGGAAGAGGGTAGGGAAGAAAATGACATGCTCATTCATTCATTCACTCATTTCTTCATTATATAGGGTTTGATTCTGGTAGGTCCAATACTGGAAGGAGTAAGACCAGCTCCAGTCCTGGAGAATCTCATGGAGTAACAGACAGCTGTGCTGAGTGAAACTGTGTGCAGTTTGCACCTGGTTCTGTAGGGCACAGTGAGTTCTTCCACGGAGGGCAGTGTGGAGTGTGCACAGAGGAGGAAGCATTGGACTTGGACTTGAGGGGAGATCCGGCCTTTGGGGTAGAGGGAAGCATATGAGCAAAGGCCTGGAGGTCAGGAGTCACATTGTTTTATTGAGGGATGACGGCTGGTCATTCCTGGGGAAGGCAAGCGGTGGAAGGAAGAGGCTGGCTTGGGAGAGGCTCCGTCATAGCAGGTCATGTGATGAGGCATGGCACGAACATCCCTTCCTTTCCTCATTCACTTACTCAGCTCTTAGCAACTCTCTTTACAAACACGGGTCAACAACTCAGCAGACTAGGGAGTCTTGGCCGGGTTGAGGGAGGGGCCGTAAGTTTGGACAGAGGCGTCCCAGGACTGATCTCTGCCTTGAATTTGAGCGAGCTGGTAGGAGAGCATAGCCGCTGACACCCAAACCGTGCTGGAGAGCAGAGGACAGGCAGGGACTCCTTTGGACTATCAGGCACATCTCCGCGGACGGAGTGGCGATTTACTGAGTGTTAGATGTCAGTATCGATGTAATAACGATGGTACAGTGTAAGTAATAAGCACTTTCCAGGTGAGGAAACATTTTCAATAAGTTGTCAACCTGTCTGGTACTATGAATTAATTCAAAAACGATGAAGAAACCCACTCGGAGTTATTTAACTTCAGATCTGCTCCTCGGCTCTGTCCTTTCTTGACGGGAGCACCGGTGTCCTGTGGTACCCAAGAAACTTGGAGTTTCATCTCGTAAAAAAATCTCGATTTTGTTGTTGTTTTCTGTGATGGGGATAGGCTTGGTGGGGAATGTATTTCTGACCTTTAGAGGACCTTATGACAGGCAGAGAATTTTCAGGAAATGTATACAGAATAAAGAGGGCAAGAAGGGTAAGAGGTACAAGGCACCTGAGATGGTCAAGGCATCTGATACATGTGGGCAGGTGTCAGCTGGGACCTACTGTCTTTCAAAGATCTACACATCATTCTGGATAACTCCACAGCCCCTGGGAATGCAGAGTCGTCCCTGTAGATGCCTGCTCACTGCCAGGGATTCAAAGCTGCCTCGCCTCTTGGGTTTTTGTTATCCCATGGACCACCTCTGAGATGTGCTCACTATGTTCATGTTGGGGAGTCCCATAGAGAAATCACAAAGGCCTCAGGCGCATGGTAGGCCTTCCCAAAGAAGATTTTATAGGGCAGCAGCTTTAATTGTCTCCCCAAGCCTGGAAGTTCTTAAAATATTCACTGGCCACTTTACCTCAAGAGATTTCACTGGCCATATCCACATTTCATCCCAGGCCCACCTCATCTTGTTGGCCTGACACTCGCTGTCCTGCCTTTTCTTTTTCAGGAGCAAATTCCTAGTCCTTCACTCTGGCCTGTGAAGGCCTCCTCCTGTCCTGTGACTCCTGGGCCACAGCTGGTGCCCTGGTCGTAGGGGGAGGCTATGTGTGCTCACCTTCCACCCAGTACTCATCAGATTGGTTTCTGAAGACTTCTCTCCTAAGAGGAATATTGCTGTCGGCCTTAATGTAATAAACATTGATTATTTCTGGCTCACCTTGACATCGGCATAGTGATTACATTTTACTGACGAGGAAACTGAGACTTTAGAATGTTGAGTGAGGTATTTAACTTAGCAGCCCTGGCAAAGGGGTGAGAGGAGCTAGGACCAGGTCCAGGAGGCGTGAGAAAAAGCCAAGCAGCTGAGGGCCTGTCCTCCCTATCCCTGGAACGCATTCTTGTAAGCCACATGATTGCGTACACTCCATCCTGTGCCCATTCTATCATTTGAAGGCAGCAGAGAGACCTTGGGTGCTTTATTAACATTTCACTTGGCTATTTTTGAAGAGAAGCAAATTGCTCAGAATTGGCCTGGGTTCTCAGCAGTCAGCAGATGGCCTGTTGCATTTTGCAGGAGCTTTTCAAAACGTCCTTAGAGATGGCCGGTCAGATAGCCATCCCAATTACAGCACTCACTTGCTTTGTGACTTCAGACGATTTTTTTTTTTTAAAGCACTCTGAGCTTCTGGTTCCTTATTTGTAAAATGCAGATAATAATAGTTATCGCAGTGAGCTCTTGGGAAGATTAAATGAGAAAATGTGTGGTGAGACTCCGGCCCTGGGTAAATACTGTTCCTTGGGGTGACAGAGGGTTACACATTGGACCCAAACTGTCCAGTGATGGCTGCTTTACTCTGGGCCTTCATTTCGACTTGTATTTGCCCACACACAGTTCACAGCTTCTCTTTTAGAGCCCCATTAATCATCCCTCCAAATACACACGGGAAGGAGCCTAAATACCAATTCGCCCACGGATATTGAGCTCATTGTTTATTGAAGAAACTTTGGTGCATCCTGAAGGCACAGCCTGCATCAACTTGCCCTCCTGCAGCTCATTAGTGTCTTGGAGAGTTGGTTTAGTGCCTTCTACCTTTCAAAGTCTCGCCTTGGTTAAGAGGAAATGTATGTGTTTCAGAAAGGCCTTGCAGAGTGGCACTCTGACCTTTCCTGATCCTTCTTCTGGCCTGGGCTTCCAAGAGCTCTGTGGGACAGGCTGGGAGCAGGCGGGGCACATCCTCAGATCCATCCTGCCATGGGCTCCTCCAGAATGACTGGGCAATTTTATCCTCAGAGAAGCGTCCAGTGGACATTCTGTCCTCTTTAACTGAAATGTTCTAAGTGTCTTGGCTGGCAACTGGTTATATAAAGGTGACCACACAGCTCCCAGCGATGGGGAAGATGAAAAGCCAACAGAGCTGCACAGTTCGATGAAAGCTCTGCTAGGACTGAGTGCTGAGTGCCCTGAGAGACAAGGGGAGGGCCTCTCCCAGCCCAGAGGGTTGGGTCTACTTCCTGGAAGCTGAATTTTAGAGGAAATTTTGGCCAAGCTAAGAATGGAGCTGGGAAAAGTAAGGCACTCTGAGCAAAGGGAGTAGCAGGAACAGGAACAAGGGAGCATGGCATTCTCTCTTAGGCATGGCAGTAGGCATCAGATTAAACTGATGGGGAGGTAGTCAAGATTTTGCACTGACAGACCTATAAACTCTTCATGGTTTAAAGAAGAGAACTCCGAGCCAATGGAGTGAATCTGAGCAAAGGCATCTCAGATTTTAATGTGCATGTGAATGACCTGGGGGGTTGGTAAATGCAGATTATGCTCAGGTAGTTCCAGGCTGGGATCCAAGAGTCTGCATTTCTAACAAGCTCCTAGGTGAAGCTTATGCTGCTGATCTATGGACCACACTTTGAGTAGCAAGGAATAGACCTGTGGCAGGCAGGCAAGCCCCGTGTGTCTGACCTTGGAGGGTTTTATTTCTTGCCTCCTATGACTGTAGACGAATGGTGAATGGAAGTTTGGCTTTAGCTAATTCCATGAAGCAGCTGAGGAACTAGTGTTTTGACCAGTGCACAGGCTCATCACCTTAGTATGTTGGGATACTAGTTTGTTTCTATGCTTTTCTTAATGACATTTGCCTTCAGTAACCATGTTTCTAAATTCTCACTGGAACAGAGCAAGGACCTCCGAGAGGAAGATAGGCTGTCCTGTCTGTGGGAATCCAGGCTGGTGTGATGGTTCCCATGACTTTCACGTGAACATAAAGGGCTGAGGTCTCACCCTTGGGGGAGGGTGGGTCCCCTCTTTCAGTGAGTCCAGAGATGCCATCTCTCCTTATCCACCTCTGTGCATTTTCCCTCATTGCAGAGCAGTCCACGCCAGTCCTGCTGGCCAGAGTCCTCTTGTTCCCTTGCCCACTGGGCCGTGGGTTGTGATAGAGAGCTTTAATAAATGGGGCCCTATGAGCAGCAGCGTGTAGGCACAGTTCCAAGGTGGAGCATGTACCCAGCACAGGTGCACCATCTGCATGGAGGCCAGCGTAGCTGAGGGAGGCTGTCAGGGATCCCGTCTGGCCCTCAGGCACAATCTGGCTGCACATGGGCCTCTCAGCAGCCAGGATAGAGTCAAATGCCACCCCCCGCCCATACACACAAACACTTTTTATGGCACACTGCTCTTTCTCACCCTGGGTTCCCCATCTCGAAAGCCCTAGTGGGAAGTTGGTTCCATTCAGAGCAGTTCAGAAACTGCATGTTGAGCACCTGTTATGGGCCTGCGCCCTGGGCAAACAAGGGTCCTTCTTAAGAAGTCACAGTTCAGCAGGGAAAATAGACAAGGACTGACAATTGTAATTCAACGTGGTTAGAGAGGAGCACAGGGACTTATGGGGAACTGGATAGGAGGGTGAATGATTCTGTGGAATGGGGTGGATAATTTAAAGAGATGTATATAAGCTGTGCTTAGAGGGATCACTTCATCCAACAAGTTCTTAGGCGGCCAGCACTGAGCTCTGCACTGGGGAATCAGCTCCGATAAGGCAGATAAGGCCTGGGCCTTACAGGGCTTCCTAGGGTAGAAGGGGCTCACATGTCCTCGGCAGGTGCAGCAGGTGCTGTCTGTGCCTTGCCCACATCCCCTCGCCCTGCTCACACTGGTCCAACTTCCAATCACCAGCATTTACATTTCTTTGCTCCGGTGCTTTCACTTCCCACTGGTGTGCACTATGCTGGGACAGGCCAGAGTGGTGGGGGATTCATGTCTATGCCTCCCACTCCTCCCCATAGCAGCTGTCAACCAAAGACTGGCAGGAGATGGTGTATAAATACCCCCAGGTGCCTCATCCTTGGGAAAACAACTCTGAGGTGTGGAATCTGCACTGTTTCCCCAGCAGGATTCCGCTCTCAGCACCCACAGTGCTGGCAGGATAAAGCACCCGTTACTGGCTGCCTTTCCTTCCTTGTCTCATTTTACTTCCTCACCGGGATTTTCTTCACCTCCTACTCACTCTAATGCTTATCCCAGAGTTGGCTTTTCGGCACACCTACACTAAGACAGTAGAGAAGGAGGGATCTGTGTTTCGGAAGAGGCAACAGCACAAGGGAAAGCACAGAGGTGTGGGAGCATGTGGTGTGTAGGGAACTGTGGGTGCTGTGCCATAGCTGGATGACAGGTGGCACAGACTATCTTCTCTCATGAGAACTTGGGAAAGGCTTATCTTGCTGGGTTAAGGGGCTGCTTTGGGTAACTCTAGCACACTCTTGGTCCTGAGCTCAGTCACCCAGCTCCTATGTATAGCTGCTCAGTCCCATTGCAGTATCCCTCTGGAAGTTATCTGAGCAAATTCCATTAGATTGGAGGATCGGTGCTGAAGAACTTGGAGATGATTGATGAAAGTGTTTCCCAAAGCAAGTTTCATGGATCTTCAGCCCTGGGTTTTTGCCCCCTCAAAGGATGGCTTCCCGGTCACAAGAGTTTGCCCAGTGCTGCAATTAGACTTCATTCTTAGAGGTTCTCAGTGTACATCAAAAGCCTGAGAAGTCTCAAGTCACAATTCTGGTTCGCTTAACCAATATTAAGTCATTTGACCATGGAACCTTCTATTTCACAGCACTTAATAACTCTGCATAGAGGAAGGTTCTGCAGAGCACACTGCAGGAAGTGCTGACATAGGACGAGAGGGCTCATCCAGAGAGTCAGGAAGACTCCGCAGGGCTGAAGCGGGCTTGCCAATGTCACTCTTCTGCTCTCAGAGAGTCCCAATAGGAGTGGTAGCCGGTGCATTCCACAATCATCCCAAAACCAGCACCGGGACCAGGTAGTGACCAGAGATACCCAGAGCCTTTCTGCCAGAGACTAGAAGCAGATTTTTTAATAAATTCATAATGTGCATCATAGATGATGGCAGCTCAAGGCTGCTTGAGAGATGAGAGAAACCACTACCTAGAGCTAATTCAAAGCATTAGGCCAACGAAAGATGGACTAACAACTAAGAATGAACAGAGAATTTCCCAGACCATTATCAGAGGGGTGAACTAAAACCCGGAATGAGATCATCTAAAAGCCCTCAAATAACAGTGACTAAGGGTCAGTTATGGCATATGACAGAGAGACAGAGCTCTGCTCTTATTTTTGTGGCCACCACCTCTGACCTCTTCTGGGAGGTTACATTTTAGACTGCAGATATTAAGGCAAAGGAATCTTAAGCCCAAGATAGGGAAGGTGACAAAGCAGTAGTTTTCCATCTGGATCTTAAAACTCAAGAGAGAGTTTTTGCTATCTCTAATCTCTCTTCTCCAGCCTCCCAGTTGAGGGAAGGGGTAGATGCTCTCCTCTCTTCATCCTCTTCTTCCTCATTCCTGGATTATGGAGGTGAGCATCTGGGTAATTTACTTATCCACAGTGCAACTTGAACTTAGAAACAGTGATATGAAACACAGCTGTTTTAAATGAGTTCATGTTCCTGACCTGGGCCACACTGGGTGAGGCTCCTCCGAAGGTGAATTTGCCAAAGAAACCTTAGTCCAGCAGTCAGGGGCTGCAGGGTATGGGAGGGAATGGGACTGGAGCCAAAGACCATAGGTAAATAAATGTGTTGACTTTTTCACAAGGGGGCAGAGGTCAGCTTTGTAAACTATGGGTTGGTGAGTTTAATGTCATCCCTTAGCAAGCCACTAAAACGAATCATTTGTAAAATTATTTTTGAATTTTATCAAAGTAACTTTATATAGTTGAAACCCTCAGATAGTACCTCTAATAAAATAAAATAAAGTAAAATAGTTCTATACTTTACCAGAGTTATTTTCCTACAGGAGCTCTGTATAACCCTGTTAGCTGTTTCTTCTCATATTTGCCACCATATTTCTAAATAATATGTGTATATCACTATTTCCTGACTCACCATATTAGACACTATATGTATTGATTTCCTGTTACGGTAGACGAAGGTTTGACTTTCTTATACTCTCCACTTCTCCCAAACACGCACCTCCTTTCCCCTACTCCCCAAATTTTGGGTTAAAACAATAGATGGTATTTACATTACACTGTGAAAGTATTACTCACTGTTAAGTAGACATCCATGATGTGGATATTTGTTTTCCTGGTCGAATCAGAGTCCAGTTTGGAAAACAGAAATCACTAAGCATTTTAACAGGAAAGGAATGATTTAAGGACTTGTTTGCTCAGGTAATGGAAGAGCTGGGAAGGCAAATGGGGGAAGTTGAGACAATGAGGAATCAGCAATAGCAGGAAGCTGCTGCCATATCTACAGCAGGAGAGCCAAAAGCATGGGCAGTCTTTCCAGAGCCCAGGATGCAGGGTCACCTGACGGAAGGTAGATCCAAGGTAGGCCTGTCCAAGAGGAGTTAGAGCCATTGAGGAGGTGCCATCTCTGGGGGAAGTGCCACACAAAGCAAGGGAGAGAAATACCCTGGCTTCCCTCTTTGTCCTCACCTCTATGTCCATTCATTGCCGTCCATTGGCCAGACACAGGAGGAAGACAGTTGAGAAATGCAGACTGCAGGAATTGACCCACCTCTCCCTTTCCTAACTCCCATGATGTAAAACAGGTTGGAGAAGAGTAAGGAATGGCTATGAGGGCAAACAGGCAAATACCAGATGCACTAATATTAATATTTGTCCTTTTATGAAAAATAATTGCATAAGTATTTAACACTGATTTTTTTCTACATACCTCTATCGAATCTTTTTTATACCTTTGATATTACTTCCAAATGTTAAACTATCTCAGATAATCCATCCATTTCATTTTGTTTCCTGGAGTGCTTGATCCTTCTGCTCCAGTCAGAGCTGTTTGCTCCAGGCCTGCCTCGGTGCTGCCATCTGAGGCTTCAGGCCACCTTCGCCTCAGGGAGTCATTGCTCCTGGACTGACTCCCTTGTGTTAATCTAATGGCTTCCTCTTTCTTGGTTTAATCCCTTTTTATAGGAGCATGTCTTCCAGTAGCTTCACAAGAAAGAGGGTGTGGGGAGTAAATGTTTGCCTTTGAATATCTGAAAATGTCTTTATTCTATACTCACATTTGATTGACAGGTTAGCTGGCTTTAGAGCTCGAGGTTGAAAACAAATTTTTCCTGGAATTTTGAAGGTACTGATTTATTGACTTCTAACGGCCACTCTTGTTTTTGAGATCTGGTGCCATTCAATTTTTATGCTCCTTTATATGTGACCTGTTTTTTTCTCTTTGGAAGCTTTTAGGATCATCTGTATATCCCCAAATTATCCTTGCAAATCGAGACAAACAACCCCAAATATAGATTTGTTTTGCTGAGAGCAGAAAGCCACCCCCTCTACAGTGAGGAAAATATCAAGGCCCAACAGGATTGAAGCTTTCATCTTAGATAGAACATGATGTCCCAAAGGGATCAGCCCCTAATTGTATGACTTTCTGGCAGAATTAGCCATCAACCATGGACCATCAAATGAATCCTCTCCTTGATGTTCTGACTTGTTATATCTGGTACTTTGGATAAACAGGACCCCTGGGGTATAATTATAGAAGCATTATTATTTTTGATATTACTATCCTTTTAAACATACTCAATAGGAGTATGTGTTCCCTGGCTATGGGGTGAAAATTCGACAGGATCAGGACTTTCTTTTTCATTAATAGGCAAGAATAAATCATATGATTAATTTAAACCAAACACAGGCTCAATTCACTCATTAAGAGGGCCTGGTGCTATATAATCAGCAAAACTTCAAACTTGATTTGACGTTAATTCTTCTCCAAAGGCCCTACCATCCAAGAAGGGGGAGTGTGGTCCTGCTTCTCTCTTTCCTTCCTCCTCCTTCCCGGTTTGCTAGTTGCTCTCTCTCTGTTCTAGAAGGGAAGAAGGAGGAAAGGTGTGGAGGCTGGTTGGATATTACTTGAGTGATACCGTCCTAAGAGGGCTTTGTGCCTTCTAGATTTGACAGACATAGAAGATAACTCTTGCATTATAATTTTTCTGAGTTCTCTGAAGACTCCCCACTGAGCCAGGTAACTGCAACTTCCTTGACAGAGGTAATACCTCAGCTTTAATTGGCTACTCCTAGTTTTCCCATAGTTTCTGCCGTGGTCATACCACTAAAGCAGCTTATTGAAGAATTCCTTGCCCTGGCAAGCTGCCTCCTTGGGCGGAGTTCTGTTAAAATGAAAACAGGATGATATTTCTACCTTGGGTTCCATTTTTGTGTACCTGTTGTTGTCCTGTCATTGGTGAGGGTTTTAGTGACTGCTTCATTTTCTCAGGCATGAGCCATCAGTAATGAGAACACATTTCGGGGAACACGTCAGTTCTATAGGTGGTTCCGTTGAAGCCTCCCACTAAATTTGAGGTGAAAGGTCATCCAACCTTTCCCCTCGGGGGAGACCCCCAATTCGAAGTCTTCTTTACAAATCCTCTCCTTAATCTTTAACAACCCAGCCCTTATCCCTTCAGTCTGGATGAATTTCTAATCAATTTCCAGTCACACATTTTGAAGTTTCACAGGAGTTTGTCTTGGGCATCTGGTATCCATTGCATCTTTGTGCCTTAGTGACAATTTCCAGCTTGGCATTCTTGTTCTGTGGGCATCTTCAAGACTCTGCCTCCCCTTATGCCCCTGTCACACCATGCCAAAGTTGCTGTGAGATAGCTACCTCGAATGTCTAAGTGCCTCAGAGCAATGCCTCCTGAAAAGCTTAGGGGTGAGGGTGGGCTGCAGATTTGATTCCTTCAGTTTCCTGAAAAAGGACAGTCCAATTAATGAGTCGATGGCTCAGCCTTGTCACTGGAGCTGTCGATAGCAGAGCATGAGTGCCAGGCAATGCTTTATGAGCTAATAAAGGAGGATGCCACAGCACCTCCAGAGTCATAGGAAACATATTTTATTTGCTTATTTACTGACTTTAATTTTATAGACTATGGAAGAAATTTCTCCCTTCTGAATGTATCCAATTAACTCAGTTTACCCAAGAGGAATCACATTCCCTGGCTCTGGGTATTCCTGAATAATCACAGGAGAAAACACAGAAGGAGAACAGAAATATATATCCCTGGTCTAACAGTTCCAAGACCTAATAAGTCAGCTATTGTAAGGATAAGGGTCTGGAATCCCAGGGAACATGACTCTGAGAGGCCACCTCTCCATCCTGTTATTGATGTTTAGGTGACTCCCAGTTCCACTGCTGCTCTTGAGAATCTTGACACTCAACTGGAGTTATCAGCTGGGTTGGAGGAGGACTAAACCAATTAATTTCTGATTTTCATGGACCTGGCTGGCAGATATGAAGGGAAAATATGATTCTTGAACTAATGTGTTAAGAGCTCACAGCCTCCAGAGACAAGAAAAGAAGGCTGAACAGAGAAGGCACTTCCGAGTTCTCCATGTTCTATCATGTGAGCCATCTCATAGGAAGAAAATTCTAGGGCTTAGAGAATGAAATGGGTCGTGAAAACCATGGCTCCCCAACTCTGTTCCTGGATTTGGTGCCTGCTGTTTCCTCTTGTGTACACATGGGACTCGGGATCTGCATGGCTTGGAATTCTATGTAGTCAAGGCAGATGAATGTGGACTACAGCTGTGACAGTCCAGAAGGCTCCTTATAAGAGGGCTACTGAGGATGGGAGATTTGGACCAGCACTTTTCCAATTTTCTAATGTCATTCTGCCCAGAGCTAGGCATCTTCTGAAATACAATAAATAGATGTTGAGCAGACACAACTGTCTGCATGGCCCCTCTAAGAGCTGGCTAGCAGTACTGTCAAGTGCCATACTCAGCTCAAACAACAGGATCCAGCAGTTCCTGGCCAAGTTTCAAAGTTTCAAAGACTTTATTTTAAAGTATGCTTTTGGATTTTAACATTCATTATGACTAAGAGGAACAAAACTCAATTTGGGGTCTTAGGAGCTACAATTCTAAACTCTTAGGATTTCAGGAGCCATGCTCTCAGCTTCTTATCCCGCTGTTTTAATAAGGTTAATGATTATTTTTCCGCTGAGCATCCACCTGTGACCTTCATAAAAAAATGAAATAAGTGACTCACATGGAGATTTGGAGAGATATCACTGTGGAAAGTGGATTTTAACAGGCTCTAGAAATACGATAATTATCAGCTATTTGTGATGCAGTGACTATAATATGATAATGAGATGTATTATGCAGGTAGAAAGCACCAAGAGAAATGACACCAAGTAGAATTATAAGAAAAAGAGAAAGGAGATCTTGTTTGGTTATTCTCTTTGTTGTGATGAAATTGAAATGGGAGAAAGTTGAAATCTACATGTTGAAATTTACATGGTATTTAGCAGTCTTTTTTTGTTTGTTTGTTGAATTAGGGCAATACCTTCCCCTGGAAAGTAGATCAATACATATGTGCACATGCGCGTGCATGCGTGCGTGCATGCGTGTGTGTGTGTGTGTGTGTGCATGTATAATCCATGGTGAATTTAAGGCCTCTGAAGCCTTGCCTCTACTCCAGTAACTCTTCCTATGGTTAGGAGCCTCCCATTTCTTGATCTTCAATGTTTGTTGAATGAATGAATGAATGAATGAATGAATGAATCCATCTTTACTTAACTTTAAAGTCTAATGTTTCTACTTCCAAAATGTACCTTAAGTCCAACTCTTTTTCTTTCCATCTCCAGCTACCAGCCACATCCAAGTCACTTCTTGCCTGGACTACTCAATAGCTCCTAACTAGCTCCTCTCATCTATTCTTGGACCAGAATGATTTTTTTAATATGTTAATCAGATCCTGCTGCCCCTTTGCTTAAGTCCTTCAAAGTTTTCCCATTGCTGTGAGGACCAGACCCACATACCGCACCATGGCTTACAAGGTCCTATGTAGTCCCTCCCCAGCTTCTAGTCATACTGTTCTCATTTTAGTTTTTTGGACCCCCAGAGTTCTTTCTGGCCACAAGACTCTCATGCTTGCTGTCTCCTTTGTCCTGGGTCTGACTCATTCTCATCTTTCAGATACCAGCTCAAATATGTCCCCAGAATGACCTGTGCTGATCACTCTATCTGAAGCAGTGCTTCCCCTCCAGCTTTCTCTTTATTATACTACTAAGTTCGTTCCCTTCACAACCATTGTCACAATCTACAATGACCTGCTTTCTGATATATTTTACTTAATGTCTGTCTCCATCAATAGAATGTAGGCACCACTTGGCAGACTTGCCAGGCAAGTTCAGTTATAGCCATAGCACCAGGTGCTCAATTAGCATAACAAAGTTAATGACTTGGGAGTGAACTTGCTCTTCTCTTCCCCTATACTCATACATAAGTTGGTTGTGCAAAAAGACAGCCCTGATTCTGCTGTCCCTGGAGACTTTCTTTAGAGATGGTACTCAGGATGCTGAGAGTGACGCTCACATATTTCACTCTACACCATCTGTGCACGCTGCCACCTTCAGGCCTGAAATGAGCCTTCTGGAATCCTTAGGCTTTCTAAATGCTAAATATATGGCATGATCAAATCTTGCATCTCTGGTGAATAGCTAAGACACCTTTATGTTAAAATGCAGATTTTCCATTGAAAGGCAAATCTTTCCTTTCAAACCTTTGAATAAGACTGAGGTTTGTATTTATAAAGTAAGTTATATGCAAGAGCATATTCTAGGCCTTTCATTTGATTGCTCAGGAAATGCATTTTCACTCTTGCCTCAGAGTATTTTGCACTGAGGTAGTCAAATAAGTGACTGTAGCCCTATTGAGTTCTATTTAATTTTGTTCAATAATGTTCTGCATTGTTCTAGGGATTTTCTGGGCCTGTGTCTTCCAGAGATGGATTGAGAATGTTTTGTTTAGGGCCAGGTGGGTTTTCAGGTTGTAACAGGGGCCAAATAGGTTAAGGTAAGGTGGGTGACATGGTTGGCCCCTTTCCCCCTACTTATTGTATCATCTTGTCTAAGACGCTAGAGTTCTGGTTTCCTTATCTGTAAAATGGGGATAGTAATTCCTACCTCCATGAGATTATTGGAAGATGAAATGATATAATGAACATGAAAATATTTGACACACTGTCTGGCACGTAATTGGCATGTAAATATAGAATAGCTGTATTCAATTTGCTTATACATTTTAATTATTAGTACTTCAGCTAGACTCAGTGTGTACCTTTGCCCCACTCTGTGTGTTCAGTAGGAGCTCAATAAGCACTTAACGTGTCATTTGTCATTGTTTTCTCACTTTAGAACTAATAGCCATCAACAATTGAACAATCTAGAAATAACTGCTAATATTTTAGTATTCTCTGCCTCTTTAAATAGACCCACCTTGAATTGACTTCAGTTGGACATACTGGGTGGCAGAGAAAGGCAGCCCTGAGAAATACATCAGGCCAAAGAGAAAACAAAGGAAAGATGGCCGCTGAGGCAACCCCACTCCCTTGTGACCCTCTTACCCTTCCACCCTGAGCCAAAGTCTGACAGCCGGGCATTGGCATGGAGCCCTGAAGATCCCTCTCTCTGCCCCCGCCAGGCAGTGCGGA
This sequence comes from Pteropus vampyrus, assembly GCF_000151845.1. Lineage (NCBI taxonomy): Eukaryota > Metazoa > Chordata > Mammalia > Chiroptera > Pteropodidae > Pteropus > Pteropus vampyrus. Next base: position 1,668,380 of record NW_011889088.1, on the reverse strand, counting down.
GCAGTGGGAAACATGGCCGGCATCCAGACAGCAGAGCTCCTGTCCTCCCTTCAGATTTAGGTGTCGTCAGCTGCTCCTAATGTGAGATGGATCACCCATTCTTTCCTGGATGCGCACTCCAAAGAAACCTACTTATCTTGCAAGTAAACCCCAAATAATGCACACGTTGCTTCCCGCAAGTGTCTTTTTGCTCTCCTTGTTGCTCAGCCACGTCTCCTTCACTTTCTGTGACTCTGGGTGAGGCCCTTTATGACCCCTGGACAATTGTATTGCTGACAGAGGGAGTCAGGCTACCAAGCTGTTTTATTTGTCAAACAGACACTCAGTAAGGACCAGAGCAGAGCAAGAGCCCAAGAGGCCAACAGGCAATTTCAAGTGGAGCCATAAGAAAAGTATCCCAGAGTTTGGATCTTGCTGACCTTATTTTCTTGCTAGGTATCCCCAGGCAGTTTACTGAATTTCTCTGAGCCGCAGTTTCTTTGCTTAGTCTGGTCCTACAAGGGTTATTCTTTCATGAGCCAAGCCCTGTGCTACAGATGTTACAACTATCATCTTAATTAAGCTCAAAATTTCATGGCAGAACTGCTGTGTTCAACAAAGCGAAAGGAAAGGGGGATTTGAAAGAGAACCAGGGAATCACAGCAAAAAAAAAAAAAACAAAAAAAAACAACAAAACAAAACAAAACAAAAACCCTTGACTGGGGTTAATGTCATTACCCCTCTCCCCAGCACCATTATATGCAGCCAGCCACCACATGCCTGTCATAATGGCATGGAGCGAGAGGTCCCAGAAAAATGCCATGTCAGAGCCGGATCAGTCCTACCTGCCTCACTGCTTTAAAGATGAGAAAATGAAGCCCAAAGTGGGGAATGACTTGTCTGAGTATTCACTTGCTTTTTCATTCATTCATTCATCATTCATTCATCAAACATCTGTTATGCTTCTGTCATGTCTAAGCCCTGTGCCATGTTCTAGGGATGCAGGCTCAGTCTGCCCCCAGGGAACCACTGCAACCATAAGGGGGTAGAGAACAAATTGTAAGGATGGATGGGGAGGAGGCAGTTGACATAGATTTATCTTATATGAATACTGGAATTAAAGAAAAGGGAGAAATGAGAGGATAGGGTAAGGAGGACCCAGAAAAGGTTTTATTAGATAGGGGAACCTGGGGCACATGAATGATATAAGGAGAATGATCCAGAGGAAAAGTAGGAACTCTTTCCTGCAGATGAAAGAGTGATGGTTGATGGGTAAGGGCTCTTGAATGCAGCTGGGGGAGGAATCAAGAAGTCATTTGGAGGGACATTTGACTACCAGGCAAAGGTTTTTAAGATGGGGACACAGAGGGAGAAAGGCATCCCACTGGGCACAGAAATGTGTCCTGGGGCCACAGGTGGTTAGAGATCGAGGAAGCACCATGGAACCTCCATGGAAGCTGCAGGTCCTGGCAGTCCTTCCTAGTCTTCAGGTATGGGGACGGGCCTTGGGGAGCTGCTGCTACAGGCCAAGTGAAGGGCTCACAGTAGCAGGAAGAATCTCTCTGGAGGAAGGAAGGGAACCTAACTAGTAGGATTTTAAGGGGTCATTAAGTCAATTTTCTGCCTCTGCCAATATCTCAACTAGTCGAGTTGAGATATTGGCAGAGGCAATATCTCAAGAGGGAGCCATATAAAGATTAAAAGATCAAAATTTTGCCAGTGAATAGTCATCCTATCACTGTCTCCAAGCCTATACTGAAGGAATAATGGAGTCTGCAGGGTGGTCACTTACCCAACCAAATGCATAGAGGACATTGCCTTCCTCACACCCTAATGATAAAAAGTGAGATGTATGGAGAATGATATGAGGCTTATTCCCATCTTTGAGAAGCTGGAAGTTCTCATCAATGGACCAGGGCAGAAACATGAGGCATGACATAGGAAGTATCCTCTGTACCAGCAATAAGAACATGCATAGATAGAAAACATAGGAGGTACCTTGGTGCCTAGGTTCTCAGCCCTGGGGCCCAAGGGCTGAAGACCCAGCCTGAGCCTGGTGGCCAAGGTTTCCCACCTCAGGGACATAGTAAGAGTGATAGCCGTGGCCAAACATAGACTAGGGGCTGGCTCTGAGCCCTCAAGGCAGGCCAACACCTTGGACATAGCTTCAAAATCATCCCTATCCAGATGTCCCTGTCAGCTGGGAAAGGTGACCTGAGAGACAGAAGCAGATTGGAGGGGTAGTCTTTATGGTTGCTGTGGTTGCAGTTGTTGTTATTGCTGTTTTTGTACAAGTACATTTCCTAAAAGTCACTTATTTTTAAAGTGATCAAGGAAGTAAGAGAACAGGACTTTGGTTTATTCAAAAGACAAAATCCATTTGGAGACTGTGAACTTTTGAAAAGCTCATAACTGGGGACCCTGCCCCAGGGACCTGATGCCCATGAATGTGCACCTCTCCAACAGAGCTCAGGGAAGACAGGCAGACAGGGTCCTTAGGTCATTCCTGAGGTTAAGGCCTTTCTCTAATAGCTACCTGAGCGCCCCCAGGCCCTCTTGGAAAGGCTTGAGAAGAAGCCAGAAACACCATGGAAAGTCTATACTCATTCCCAAACGACCAGCCCATACCCATCCATCAGCAAACCTGATCGACACCATCCCCGTCACCAGCCTTGTGCCATGTCATGTGGTGAATCCGAAGATGAGCAAGGACAAGCCTTGCCCTCAGAGAGCTCCCAGTCTACCTGAGGAACCCCAGATGGCCCTTGTGGACCAAACTGAGAACTAGTCAGAGAGTAAGCTCGAGACACAGACTCAGTGTGGTAACAGAGTTTCAAGAAGGAGTGAATGAGGGTTTGAGGGGACCAGGTTATGCTCCCTGGAAGATGGGGGTCTTCAACTTGACCTTGCTTGACCCTTTTCCCACCTTAGAGATTGGTATGGGACCTTGTAAAAGACATGATTATGGCAACACATTCAAGGTGGCCTGTAGGCAGGCTTCCCTCTGGCACTCCTCCCTAGCACTGCTGGTTAACTAAGCTGAATGGCCCTTTGAATTCCTTGGTTGTCTGTAGAACAAGATCCGGGAAGTGTTGTTGGGGAAGGGGAACTTACTGTTGCAGGGGGCTGCTGTCCATTGGCTATGCTCAAGGATGGTCAGATATGCCTCTTCTGCGTCAGGCTAAAGGGCAGGGAGAGGCTATTCTAGATGTACTGATAATAAAACTGGCACAAACACAGCGTTCACCACACACACGTAAATGGTAGATGGCACAAGTATAAGCAGCAAGTCCATTTCAGAGATGAGGAGGCTGAGGCTTCGAAAGGTTAGGACTACAGGGTCGCGCAGCTAGTACAGGATAGAGCAGGGAATCGTGCTTGGGAATTTGGCTTCTCAACCCTTGGTCCCTGTATTCTGTGCTGCCACCACTCCACGTAGCAACAATGATCTTAGTAATACCACTGCTAGCTGACATTGCTTGGACGCTTACCACGTCCCAGGCATTGGAAGTGAAACATTTCACATACCCTTCACAACTCTTAGGAGGTAGGTATTCTTTTCATCCCCTTTCTACAGCTGAGTAAACCAAGGTGCTGTGAGAAATTCAGAAACTCGCTCCAAGTCTCACAGGTTGTCGGTCGGGGAGCCAGGGGTCTAACCCTGGTCTGTTAAATTTGGAGTCCACGCTCTTGACCCCTTGACTGTGCTCCCACATGAAGTGGATGCTGAGAGTTATGGCTGAGTGGTGTGTAGGACTAGAGCCTGAGGATGCTGACGGGGGAGTGCTGTCTGTCCCCTGGTGGTCCTGCTGCCTTCTCGCCTGCCTCTGAGGGCCTCTCTGGGCTCCGAAGGAGAATCCTGGGCTGCAGACAAAGGGGAAACCAGCAGATGGATACGGCGAAGCCTGTGTGTTGCTGTGAGACATCAGAACCACTTATAATTGCGGTCCCTGTGCCTTTCATCTGCTCCCTTTGTGGAGTCCCCACAAACAGTCCAGGACTATGGTTTGGGGCCTTTATTAGCTCTGCGCTATCTGAGACATTCACAAAGGCAAGAAAGCAGACGGGCTCCTTTGTGTTTATAGCAACTCAGACTGCTTTTCCTGGTTCCTAGGAACCAAAAAATAATATCCTCAGAGTTGGCTTATTTACAGTGATGCGGAGAGTGCTGCATTCCGCTGGCCCCATCTCAGGAGGAAGCAGTTGTGCCCAACATACTCTCCCTACCAAACCCTGGCTGCAGCTGTATGCCCATTATCTGTATGACTGCATCTGCCGAGCCAGCCAGCCTGCCTAATGTGGAATGGTGATACATCGATAATATATCTGTTTGCCTGTCCATCTCATACTAGTGTGTGAGGCTACTTATGGCAGGGAGCCAGTTGGCCTTATCACTGCAGCCCTCCTGCAGTAGTTTGTAACCTTTCCCCATCACCTACACCTGCAGAATCTGCCATAGCCTGTCAGTAGTGGCTACTCACCAGGCCAGGTGTTCTCGAAATGGAGAGATGCATTTTGAATTTCGGGTATCATGTTTGAAAATGCCCCCAGGCCTACGAATCCTGCTTACAGATGACTCAGGGAAGTGGGTCTCAAAGAGGAGCCATGAGGTCCCCCATCCCCCAACCTGGCCTTGCTTTTATTCCCCAGCAACCTCCCGGCAGCCCAGCCTCGGCTACCCTGTTTCTCAAAGTATATTCTGGGGAACACTGCATCAGAAACACTTGAAGAGTCAGTCGTGTGGAGCAAAGACGCAGAATCTTAAAACAAGACTTAGCCATTTGTAAGAACTGCATGGCAGAAAGGTAGGAAGATTGCTCTTACCAGCCGGACACTGGGGACCACCACAGCCTGAGTCCTTGGCAGGCCTTCTTTTTTATACCTGAGTGAATCCCAAGAGCCCTCCATGATTTGTCTTGGGGAGGCAGGGCCTCTTGATGCTCGGGTAGGAAAATGAGATATCATGATGTTCAGATGAGGAAAATAGACCCCTCAGTTATCGTTATTAAACTTCCGAAAGACTTTTTGAAAGAGGATAATGATAACATTACTACATCTGAGAGAAGGCATACTATTTGTCCAATAAAACATTTATGGTATATGTAAAGATTACAGTATTTGTTCAGGGATAAAACATTCAGGATTGCTTGTTATTTGAAATGTGAGATGGTTTAAATTCACATAAAAGTTCTGTTGATCAGGGAGGAGCTTATTTCTTGGGACTTATTATTATTCTGTCCCAGAACGTCTGCTCCAGTATCTCTGGGGATGGCCCGTTTTGGGGTGAATCTGTGTTTTCACCAGACTTTCCAGGTGGATTCTTTTGTATGTTGAAGTTTGGAAACTTTTCCTCAGCCCAGTGAGTGGTTCTAGATCTTGGCTGCATATTAGAATCACCTAGGGAGATTAAAAAAAAAGAAAAGAAAAGAAAAAAAAAGATTCCTGGAGGCCTCCTCCAGGGATTTAGATTCGTTAGGGCTTGGGTAGCAGTAGTTTTTGTCATTGTTTTTTTGTTTCCTAGTGGGTTTTAATGTGCAGCCGGGGTCAGGAACCCGAGGTAAACCACGGCCTCGGAGATGGTGCCTGTCTGTGCCCTGCGCATATGTGAGTGTGTGTGGGTGTGTCTCCTGGGTTGCCTCCAACATAAATGTCCAACCCTGGGGGACATTTATGCCTAGGAACTTGGCTCACTCCAGGACATGGAGTAGCTGCCTTCGAATGCCTCCATCCAGCCATCAGATGGGCATGGTAGCTTCTGCTGTATCTGGGGGATCTTGCTGGGAGCCCAGAGAAGAGCCTCTGCTGCCTTGCCTGTCCCGTCTGGCTCTGAGTAAGGAGTGAGGGCGGCAGCTGCAGCTGGAGCCAGCCACTCCTAGCAACACCTGATGTCGTGGGTGCTACAGAGCCATGAGCCTGACTCTCTACATTGGCTTCTGCATGACATTGGAAGAGCCAGCAGATCCCTTCTGCCCACCTTCCCTCTGTGGGCATATGTAGCTTATGCGGCTGGCGGGCACACACACGGAAATCTGTCTTTGCTCTATTAAGGGCTTCTTGCCTCTTGGACCCCAGGTTAGGAAGATGCTCTCTTTGAAACACACTATCCTTGTTCAGAAATGATCAATTTATTTCCCATCTTTTATTAATCAAAGACACATGTAGCTATTAAGCAAGGCTTCTCATTCCCAGTAGATAAGGTGTTTTTCCACACTGAGTCTTCCAGAAATTAATCCAAAGCCAAGGAATAGGGTCCTTTCATTGATCTGTGTGTCTTTATTGTGAAGCCTTTTTGAAACGGTTTGAAGACTTTGGGAATTTCCCAGGTCTCACCTCCTGTCCTGTCTCCCTCTCCAACCTTACCTCTCTGTGTCATCTTCAGCAAGCCTCTGAACCTTTCTGATGGAAATCGTGACTTGTTCTCATTCTCTCTCCTGGGAAATGAGACAGGTAAACTCACTAGCTTGTGAGGTTCAAATCATCTTCTTTAACCATTGACCCTCACTTTAAAGGGTTTCTTATGCAAAATCCTAATATATAAACAGACTAAATTAGAACCTTTTTGGTAAAAAGGAAGAGAGAGACCTCAGATGTCACTTACTGCCCAGTCAGTGTCCACCTTCCCCGAGGGACCACCACAGACGCTCTTGAAAACCAGAGTCCTAGCTAAGTTATTTTCAATGGGGGACAACTTCTCTCCTTCTGGTGGGGAGTAGTGGGGTACATATCAAAATCTTGAGACAGTAGGATTAGGTGGCATGAATTACTTTGAAAAAGATTATTGCAAAACAGTCATTGTTTTTACTTGCTTTCAGTTGTGACATTTAATTTTTTTATCCATTTTCAAATTTCAAGTAATATGAAAGCAGTGTAGAGATTTTAACATTTATGAAAGGACATCATCGATTTATAAAAAGTTATGATCCATTGATCTAGATCCGTGTTTTATAAAATGTTAGGTCACAACCCATTAGTAGGTCACGGAATCCATTACCTAGGTCAAGAATAGCTTTCTTTCTTAATAGAATATTGTAGCATAAAATAGAATATACCAGAGTTAGTTATATATAGAAAGGCTGAAGACTTTTGCAAAATGTGGTTTCTCTTATGTATATTCACATGCACGTACTAGACAGACACAATGTGAAATGTAGTTTTTACTGTGTGTTATGATCAAAAAGCCAAGAGCTGATTTGAATAGATGATTCCTGCCATTCTCTGACTTTACCTCACATCTTCATCTGGGAACCTTCCAACCCACTGTGCTGAGCAAGGAGATGAGGACTCGAGAAGGCAGGACTGCTGGGTGGAGTGAGCCCTGCCTATAGAGAGCCCAGCACTCTACAGACGTCCAACAATAACATTCCTCCTACTGGTCTGGTGTCTGGCAGGAGGCGTGGAGGTTAACATAATGCCGACAAGTGATGTGGGTGTGCGAGGTAGGTGGGGCCTTGCCTTGATTACTCCCAACAGAGGAGAGGCTTTTTTATTTTTACCTCCAGGCCTGTCTGGTTCATGGAGGAGCTCTTAGGACCTTACCTGAGCTGTGCATCCCAGCCTCACACTCTGGGTCGCCTCGGTTTCTATGATTGCCAAGATGCCATGGCCACTAGGTCATGAGCCTCAGGAGCAGAGGGCATCCTGGAGGATCAGTACCCAAGCTGTGAGGAATCCTTGGTGTCTCCCTGCATGGTGACAGCTCCATAGGGTGGGAATCCCTGTTTCATAGCCTTGGGCTGCACAGTATGACAGACCAACCTGGCAGGAAAAGTCTCCACTGCCCACCCAACCCCCTAGCCTGGGGAGGATCCGTCTGGATGCAGAAGCCCTCATACTGTGGCACTGGGCTCCCATAATACCCCTGTGGCTTTGCTGACTTCCCTTCCTCCCCTGACTTTGGCAGGAATGGGGTTGGGGTGGGAGGGAGGGCAGGGAGCAGAGGCAGACCTTCCTCGGGCATGCCAATGGGCTCTGGGTCTAGTTTGTCTTCTTAGGGAGGGTAGAGGAGCTTTATGTTCTAAGGCCTTCTCGTAACAGACACTGGTATGGAAGACAAGAAAGCAATGAGCAGCCACTTCAACAATTCCCCACTGTTTTTGCTCATGATTCTATCCCAACACCTAGCACAGTACCTGACCCATAGCAATACTAACCATCACCAAAAATTATATAGCCCATAGAATGTGAGAGGCTTTTTTATTAACTTATTAAATCCACAGTAACCCCACATGGAAGCAAGTATCATGATTATCTCCAATTTTCCACATTAAGAAACTGAGGCACAGAGAGGTTAACTGACTTGCACCAGGTCTGCCAGGCTAGGCTACATCTCTGTGCAGTTGTATCTGGATGCATATTCTTTGAATAAGTGAATTAACTTTCATTCATAACTTTAAATGCATAGAGTTTAATTTTTCCCTCTCTGTGTGTACCCAGAAAAAGTAGGGCAAGCCAGTCTTTTTCAGTGTGTTGGGGCTCTCCAGGGAGCATCTGTCTGAGCCACCTGCCCAGAGGAAAAGGCATTATAACTAGGCACATCTCCTTCCTGAAGAGAAGGACATGGCTCAGGAGCCCATGAGAGGCTGTGCATCCGAGCCTCCTCTCTGGTCACCTGTGGCATAGAGGTGGGACTTCAGGGCTGCAGGGTCTCTGAGTAGAGCTCTCATCTTCAGATCTGAGCCTGGGAGACTCAGGTCTTCCAGGAAGTCTGTCTTGCTCCCTTGTGATCCTTTCTGGGCATAAGAACAGGCTTCCTCATGCACTTTGAAAATCCATTCTGTAAAGCAGAACACTCATGATTATGGAGGTCCCTGGAGAAAGTTCAGACCCTGGGGATAATCCTGAGACCCACTGAAGTGGCCTTGCCTGACCTTGTGCATAAGGTGTGAGTGTGGATAATTTCCAAAGCCCATGGCTGACAGAGATAGATAAGCAGGGGCCCCTTATTTACTGCGTCTGGACATGTAGAGTTTCTTTGTCTGAAGCGTTTGCTTATTTTGTCTGTCTGAATGCTGGGCCCACCTCCTTCCTCTGCCTCATGTGCCCATGCAGCACAACTGGGTTGATAAATTAAGAATTTGCCAGATGGAAAGGACTAATTTTTCCCCCTTTCAACATTATAGGCATGACGGGTTTTTTTGTTTTTTGTTTTTGCACATATTCTGCCGGACACATGCTGCATTTATAATGCAGAGTGTTGAGACATCATAAAGGTTTTCACATCTTTCATATGATAAATATTTTTACCGTCATGCTCGAGAAATAGATTTTGTTTGAAAATGGCCTATTTCTTTTGATGCCTTCTTTGACGTGAATTCAAAGCTTTTCCTGGTTCGGCAGGGATCCGAGGTGGGGAGGGCCTGTTTCTTAACTTTTTTCAAAGGACGAATCCACTTTTTTCACCAAAATACAGCATGGCTGTCAGGCCGGGAGATTTATGACTGAGGACAGTAATGAAAAGATGTCCGTTAGGCCAACAACTGCTGGGAGTGATGGCATGCTCAGCCTGGGGGTGGGGGCGGGGGGGCCCAGGCGCCTGCGAGCAGACTAAAGCCCACCAGCGCCCTGGCTCCTATTTATCCTTTTCTGCTGTAAATTACACTTAGATTCAGATGTGGCTATTTAACCAGAGTGGAGCCCCATGATATTTCTTCATGCAAGTTTGTCTTTACAAGTGTTCTTCTCGTCTTTGAAGTGACACATTTTTAATGGTCTTTCTGCATGTGATCAGCAGCTGCTTGGAACTAGAGGAATCTGTTTTTAGGACAAGCCTTTGTGGGCTGCTGTGGCCTTCTGCGACTCTGTGTATGTGTGTGTGCGTACACACGCATGTGTACCCGTGTATGAGGATACAGCTGGTGATAACTGAGAAAAACAGGAACTATGTTGTCTTCTGGAAGCCTGGGTTAATAGTCCTTGGAATCTTGCAATTAATATCCTCTTCCTGCACACCTGCGAAGCACCTCTTACCTCCCTGCCAGCCTGACATATAGGTTGCAGGTGCTTCTGTACATCAGACCCAGGTACCAGCACTGGTAAAGGTCTCTGAGGGAGGATTTGATGGTTTGCCCAGGGCTCAGGCTCTGGGGTTTGGCTGCCTCAGAGGTATTGGAAATACTTGGTGGTAGAACGGGTTGCTTTTTCCCAGAGCCACTTTGCAGAAAACCTCCTGGGTAGTGGAAGGAGCACTGAACAGGGAGTGAGGACGTTCAGGGGTTTTGTCTACTCTCTTAGTCCAAGAACCAGTTGCTACCTAGCTGTGTGACCTCAGGCAAGTCATTTTACCTCTCTGGACCTTAATTTGTTTATTTATAAAATAAAAGAGTTGAACAGGAGGTATAACCGTTCCACTGAACATTCTGCTTATGTGAGCCAGAATCTATAATCCAAACCATCTTAGAATAATGGCATTTTAGGATACAAGATAGTCTTAGAGATCTTCTCATCCCATCTCCTTTCACTTACTCATGAGAAAACTGATGCCAAAAGAGAGGGAGGGACTTGCCTAGGGTCATAAGAGTGAATGAGCTGCAGAGCCAGGACTAGAAGAAGACCTATGTCTCCCAGTCACCTCATCAGCCTGGTTCTCAGAATGGGGCCCAACCAGCAGCCTCAGCATCCCTTGGGAATTTGTTAGAAATGCACATTCTCACGCCACACTCCAGACCTGCTGAATCAGAACTCTGGGGATGGGGTCCAGTGATGACATGCGAATTTACAAGCCCACTGGGTAAGCGATGCTTGCTAACATTTGGGAACCTGTAATACAGCTCGTGGCTGCTCCTTTAAGGCCAGAAGAAAGACATTGGAAACCAGTAAGCTTCTCTGAGAGGCTGAGAATGGAGAGAAAAGGGTAGAGTAATATTACAGGGAAAAGGTACACACAATCTCCCCAGTTTGCAGGTTTCCCAAAGCAAGGGCGCTTGTGTAGCCCATCCTAGTGCCTAAGATGTACAGCTATTGCAGGCTGGCATCTGCAGTTGGTCTGGCCACAGGCTGTCCTATTGCAAAGGGCCACTTTTCTTTCTCCCTGCTGAGCCCAGCTGTTTCCATCTGTGCATCTGTGCCACTTTAACATCAGAAGTGTGCCACTTTAGCATCGACAAGGTTGGCCAGCTCGTTCATTCCAAGAAATTGATGTGTAGAAACACTGTGTTTTATGTGTGAACAGCGAGGTATATTTAGTTCAGGTGCTCAGCTCCATGCTGTCAGCTCTTGGGGGAAAAAAAATGATAGTATGTGCTTCAGAGTTCATTATATCTCCTAGGCAGAATTCTAGGTTTAAAGGGTTGTTTTAAAGTAGCACATAACGGTACCTATAAATCCTGGTTTCTAAGATACGGACATTTGTCACTCCCTAAAATGAGATTTTCACATGTTCTTTATATTGATTGGCTTAGAGCATAAAAACTTGGACCTTTAGTAGCAGCTTTCGTTCTGCACAATTCCTAATCAAAGTCCATTTCCATTTCCACGAGCGTGTATGCACACTGAGCTCTGGTTGCCCCCACCTGCCCAGCTGTCTCAGCACTGTGCTCAGACACCCCGAGGCCCAGAACCCACCCAGTGCAGGTGGGGGAGGACAGGGCAGTCCAGCCCTGCACAGGCGTGGGTGTGAGATTTGTCTGGCTGCAAGAAGGTGTCATGTAGTATCTGGAGTATGCTCACAGAGTCAGAAGAATTTCTGTTCCTTGCCTGCTGTGTTAGCCCACACAGAAATGACTGTGCTTCTTCCTAGACCCCTGGCTTATTCTCTAGTTCCTTGCTAGGACTTGCCACCCTTTCTGAACTCTGGCGCACCGGGCTGAGGCTACCTTCCCTAACTCCTGCCACGGAGCGGGGCCTGATTTCTCTATCTTCGGCCATGCCCAGGGTCTTGTTCTCAGTGACTTGAACATCCAGAATCATAACTTCCTTTTGTCCTTCCTGGCTGGGGCTGTATTAGGCCTCCCTCGGCCCTAGCTAGCTGGGCTAGGGTTGAGTCTTATGAGGTCAGTAGCAGGGGCTCAGAGTGGGTACTCAATGGAATGAGGCAGAGAGGTATATTGAGCTAGAGCATCCTGGAGGCAGAGGCTCTTGGCCAGCAGGCAAATCCTAGCTAATACTTTCGCTGAGCTTGCTAGGGGCCCAGGCACTGTCTGAGAAGTTGGCACAGATTAGCTCCTTTATTCCTCACTACAATCCTACGAGGTAGATATTGTTATCATCATTTACAAGTGAGGAAACCAAGACACAGAGCAGTTAAGACTCATCAATCTGGTAGACAGAGCAGCCAGGATCCATAGTCTGGGCTACCACTGCACCAGGGGTTGGCAAGCTACAGCCCAGGGCCAAATCTGACCTGCTGCCGGCTCTGGAAATAGTTTTCTTGGAACAGAGCCACACCCACTCATTTATGTATAGTAGTCTCCCCTTATCCTCGGTTTCACTTTCCGTGGTTTCAGTTACCTGTGGTCAACCGAGGTGCAAAAATGTTAAATGAAAAATTCTAGGAATAAACAATCCATAAGTTTTAAATTGCACACTGTTCTGAGTAGCAGTGAAATCTGGTGTCATCTCACTTTATCCCACATGGGACGTGAATCATTCTTTTCTCTAGCACATCCATGCTATATACACTTCCCGCCTGTTAGTCACTTAGTAGCCACCTCAGTTGTTGAGTCGACTGTCGCAGTATCACAGTGCTCGTGTTCGAGTAAGTTACCCTTATTTTACTTGATAATGGCCCCAAAGCCATTCATGTAACTGTTATTGTAGTATATCGTTATGATTGTTCTATTTTATTATTAGTTATTGCTGATAATCTCTTATTGCACCTAATTTATAAGTTAAACTATCATAGGTATGTATGCAGGGAAAACAGTATAGAGTTTGGTACTATCTGTGGTTTTAGGCATCCACTGGGGATCTTGGACCATATTCACCACAGATAAGGAAGTCAACTGTATTATCTGTGGTTGCCTTCTCAAGACAAAGGCAGAGTTGAGTATTTGTGACTAAGGCCATGCGACCTGCAAGCCTAAAATATTTACAACTGGTCCTTTCCAGCAAAATGTTTGCCAAGCCCTGTTTTACATCATACTTCCATGAATTCGAATGCCGATTGTTCTATGCATGTGCCAGTGTGAATTTTTCTGGGGAGTGGTCACAGTTTTCATCAGATTCTCAGATGAGAAACCTCAAAACAATAGAACCACAGCTTTAGGGAGTTTCGAAAGCCAAAATTTGGGGTAGCCAAATGCTGGCCCCCAGTGCAAAGCATAACCACAGGAGGCAGGGACAGAGGTCAGGAGCCAGTTGGAAACTGAGATGGTTCGATCAGAGCCAGTGGGGAAGAGACAGAGAGACAGGAGAGCAACTGTCACAGTACCTGCCATGCACCGTCTGGGGTTCTCCTTTATTATTCATTAGCTGGCATATGAAGGAGGCAGGGCCAGAGTAGCTTCAAGGTCAGGGATGAGCCCCCTCAACAGATGATGGCCACCTGCTGCTCTCATGTTCACCTGCTTCTTTGGAGAACCTCGCTGGCAGCCCTGTCCTACTTATACTGGATATAGCCCCCTGTTCCATTTCAGTGGAGTGTCAGGGATGAGAGGATGGCTGTGCTGAGAGCCGTGCTGGAGCATGGTTGGCTCTCCACTAATGTTAACTCTCCTTCCTTTGCCTCACTGCGATGCTAAGAACCAAGTATTAGAATCTCCTTTTTATAGATGGCAAAACCCACAATGATCAAACGCTTACTGGAGTAGGCAGAACAACAGCCCCCCAAAGTTGTGTACATCCTAAACTCTGGAGCCAATGAATATGTTACTTTACACGACCATAGGGAATTAAGGTTGCAGATGGAATTAAGGTCATGAATCAGCTGCCCTTAAACTAAGGAGGTTGCCCTGGATTATGCAGGTGGGTATGGAGTTATCACAGGGTCCTTACAAGTGGAAGTGAGGTCAGAGTGATGCCATGTGAAAGGGAATCAACCCGCTACTGTTGGCATTGACCATGGAGTAAGAGAGCTATGAGCCAAGGAATGCAGGTGGCTTTTAGAAGCTAGAAAGGAGGATTCGAAGATTCAAGGATCCAAGGAAATGGATTCTCCTCTAGAACATCCAGGAAAGAACGTAGCCCTGTCGACACCTTGATTTTACCTCAGAAAGACCCTGTTAGACTCTTGACCTTCAGAACTGCAAGAAGATAAATCTGTATTGTTTTAAACCACTAAATTTGTGGTTACTTGTTATAGCAGCAACAAGAAACTAATTTACTTATTATGATTTTTATACTTTACTGACATCTACCCCCTCACTTAATCTTTGCAATGAGCTAAAGGTAAATGTTATTATTTCCATTAACAGATTAAACAGATGAGCAAGCTGAGGTTCAGCTCTCTGAAGAGCTCAATGAAGGTCACAGAGCTGGTCAAGGGCAGAGCTGACTCCAGAGCCCCTGCAGCAGGCAGCCCTTTGCAGTGCAGGCCCTGGGCCTGTCTTATAACAAGGCATTCTGAAGAAGCCTCTTTCTTCCCCAAAATGCTCTTCAGGTGCAGGAGGAAGTTCTCTCAGATTTGCCTTTGCCATGATGAATAAAGTCATTTTTGTGCAGGGGACTTTAATGCTCTTGGGCCTGAGACTGTCAAAGCTGCTTTCTTCCGATTACCTCTAAGCCCTCTCCTGTCAGATACCACTTGTTTCTCTTAGCAGTTCTGAGGATTTCTGGAAAAGAGAGAGTAATTGTGGAGCTGCAAGCAAAAGGCCTTCAGCCCATGTTCTACTGCACCTTTAGAAGCAGAGAAGAGGGGAGACCCTCAACTCAACAGAGTACTTTGTTTCTGTATTATTAGGGCTCTTAGCACATCAAGGGGTGTTTAAAAAAATCTGAAGATGTTCCCTTGGGAGCACAACTACAAGTGAAGTCATAACGTCTTGCTTTGCTATGTGTAAGAAAAGCACCACGATGATGTGCCAAAGTCCTCCTTTCTCTCCCAAATAAAGCCCAAACACTGGCTCTTACAAAAGAGAAGCGGGAAGCCCAGGTAATAGGGATTTTGCCAGAGCTGGAGTTGAGGGTCATCTGAAGCCTCCTGCCTCTCAGGCCAGCCTGCTTCCCACAGACTCTCAGTGCTTCGCTTTGGCTGGGACCAGGTACAGGGGCTGGACTTTGGCCCATGGCTGGTGTCGGAAGAGGAGGACAGGGAGATACGCCGCAGAAGGCAAACTGGGGGCCGCCAGAGCTGGCCTGCAGTTCCTGTGAAATCCCTCCCTGTGTGGAAATATGAATCCCACCTCCTCAACCATGCTCTGATGAACAGGCTTTGATGCTCTGCAAATGCAAACTGGGCTCCTAAGTGGAGGCCCAAGCATCAGGCTTTTTAGTGGGGATTGTGGTGACTTCTCATCAGCAGATAGCTAGCAGGCAGGAGTTTACTGAAAGTGACAATAGAAATGTACATTTCTGAACATTCAATAAGCCCTTTTATTTTTAACCCCAAATAAAACATACAACAAGGCATCTCAAGAGTAGAAGAGAGTATTGTAAAAGTAATTGAATTGTACATTTGAAAAAGGTGAATTTTGTGATATGTAAGTTACACCCCCCAATAAAGCTACTTAAAGAAATAAAATGAATGGAAGTAAAGGAAACATCCTCTAAGAATTCTTATTTGGGGTATTCAGTAATGCTCGCTCCACTCCATTGTTTAACGCTTAGCCTTCGTCTCTCCAAAGCCAACTTCACAGCCAATCTCCATTGCAGCCTGACAGTCTGTTCCCACTCCACAAATGGAGGAAACGGAGGCCTGAGGGGCTGCAGGTCTTGTCCGGAGTGAATAGCAGACTCAGGAGTGGAGAGAGAGAGAAAGAGTCCCCAGAATACCCTGAGAGGAAGACCAGGAGACAGGACCTTGTGTGTCTGTTTTCTGGATGAACTTAGACACAGTGCCCGTGTCAGGCAGTTACCTGGATACAGGCCTGCCTGTCCCAGTTTCTCCCTGCCTCCTTATCCTGGCTTCTGGATCTTATCCCCAAATACCCGAAGCTTCAGCTTTGACTATGGCCTGAGGGAAGAAACAGAAATAGCAGTTTCTATAGGACTCGCTGCAGGGCAGAAACTAGGCCCCCTCTCCACTCACCCTCGAAGCCGTCTTAGCTGTCCTCTCTGCCTGGAAGAAAGATATATAGTAAACTGAGTAAAACCACAAGGAACAAGAAGGCTTTACTGCTTTCCTGAGAAAATATCCCTAAAGGTACACAAACCAAGGGACCAGAAGCAGAGCTGCCACTTTCAGTGGTCCAGCTTGGGTGACAGGCTGGAGGGTCCTCACGGATGTGAGCTGTGTCCCAGATGGCTCTGTCTGCCCCCTCAGTAGTCCTGCTGTCCCCCCCTGAGGTGGGAGCCCCAAACCACTTTGACCTCCAGCAGCAACTGGGCAATATGACCCCTCCTGTTGCTATTTTAGAATTCCTCCTAAAATCCAAGGAGCCGAGATGGGTTCTGGCTTCTTGTTTAGGGAGAGGTCTGGACTACAGCCTCTCCTGCAGCTCCTCCAAAAGCCACCAGCACCTCAGAGTTTTCACTGAAGTGCATGTCAGGAGCTGGCAAAATCGCTCAGCTTCAAAAGATGGGGATCTCCAGGAATGTGGGCCTGAAGAGGATAGGCAGTCAAAAGGGTACAGGGCTAGGCAGCATTACAGTGCTGTTTTACTCCAAAACCCATTTCCTTTCTGCTCCACCATATAGTCTCAGCACCACTAAGACCCTGGAGTAGAAGCAGTTGGATGAGCCTTCATTTTGGCTGCTCACTGAAGCAGCCTCCCTCACACAGGTATCCTTCCTGTTTTCAGCTTCAGTGGCTTCTGGATCATCAAAAGCCTTGGCAGGGTCTCCAGATGTGCTTCTCATGCCTGGCTGGTAAACTCATGCGCAACGCTCAGAGCTGCAGCTTCCGTGGCATTAATTGCTCAAAGCTTCGCACGCTGCTTTCCTGCCCCACTTCCCTCCTGTCTCTGTGAATTAGCATAGAGGCTGTCAGGACATATATCTGTAATTCTCGGCTCTCATTAGTGGGCTGGGTGTCAGGCACAGTGGGCATATCTCTGAGACCACATTGTGGCATTTCCCAGATGCCCCAGGTAAGCACTGGAAGAACTTTCAGGAGATCAGGTCATGCATAATGAGGGCCAGAGGTTGTCTAGCAGTGATCGCATGCCATGGAACTGCCTGAGGAGCTTCTAAGAGCATACTGTTAGTCTTGTATAACTCTGCTTAAGTGCACTAGGTGGGAAACTAATCTCCTGCAACTGGAAATGGCCCTAGCCATACCTTCACTGGCTCACGGTCCCGCTTTCTGACACAGGACTGGTTCCCTTTCGACTCTCTCTGGAGGGTTTTATGAGTCCCTGGCAGGCAGGGGGGT
This sequence comes from Pteropus vampyrus, assembly GCF_000151845.1. NCBI lineage: Eukaryota > Metazoa > Chordata > Mammalia > Chiroptera > Pteropodidae > Pteropus > Pteropus vampyrus. The sequence goes on along the minus strand of NW_011889088.1, from coordinate 1,650,997 downwards.
TACTGACGCCACCGTGATCTACTGTTACTGTCTTATTCCTTCATTTTACCGATCCTCATGGATCCTCTGTCAGGTGTGGGGCACTGCCTAAGCATTGGGGGGTCGACAGAGAACAAAGCAAATCTCTGACCTTGTGGAGCTCACATTCTCTTTGGAGAGACAACAACAAGCAAGATAAATAGAAAAAGTACTTCAGTGGGTAGGAGAGGAAATGCAGGGAGAGGGTATTGAAGGTTTAGGAAAAGCCCTGCTGAGAAAGTGACTTTTGAGTAGAGAAGTGGGGGGAGTTAGCCACAAGGGTGTAGGGATGTGGGAAGCACCAGAGGCACTGAGGTGGGATGCACCGAAGCGGGCAGTGGTAGTGAGTGAGCTCTGAGGACTGTGGGGTCTCGATCACCTGGGGCCTTGTAGACATTAGTAGGAACTCTGTCTTTTATGCCAAGGGAGACAGGTGGCCATCAGAGGGTCCCTCCTAGCAAGGGGCAGAGCATGGTAGTATCTCCCACAGCCTGCCCTGCTGGGGGCTTCTCTCCTGCCATGCTGTGTGGCTCATGGTGAGTCAGAAAAGGTGGAAGAATGCCTCCCTGTCTGTTACACAGGTGTCACTTGGGACTCACATGTGACTGTCTAGTGAAATGGCTGTTTAGTTTCTCCCTCTTGACCTGTTTCTCTCTAGGACCCCGGACAGGCACAAGGCTGGTATAGAATGGACTGGGAGGACAAGCCTCCCTGTTGTACTCAGAGCCCTGCAAATGCTCTGGCTCAGCCTCGGGCTGAGTTCACTGTACCCTGTTCAATGTCTGCCATGAAAGTGGTCACCCTTGGGGTGCCCTCAGCGACCGGGATATACACTTCTCCCAAGTAACCCATCAGCCAGTCAGACGTAGATCTGAACCCTTGCACGGGGCCACAGCCAGAGTCTGCTCCTGGAAAGTGCTTCATCCATGGGTGAGAGACGTCTGTGGGTCTGGATGTGGACCCATCACCAGAGGTGTCCAGACACCTCTGGGCCCCTGCAGAGGACTCAGCCCAGGCACTTCCCTAAGGCCTCTTTCTCACCTCAACGTGTAAAAGATGGCCCTCCTTTGCCAACGACCAAGTAGGTTGATTTCTTACTGGAGAGAGAAGGGAGGTGGTCTAGGACTGGTTAAAAAGATGGGCCACTTGTCTGTGGACATGGAGGCCCTTCATCTGGGGATGACAGCAGCAGCATCTTCCAGAGTCAAGACCTCAGAGCAGGGCCATCTTCCCATCTGAACTCGAGATGTTGGTGGGAAAGCACCTGGGTTGGGCTGTGGGGCTTCGTGGGTCCTTAGCAACTAACATTTATTGAGCTAATGTTTATTATGTGCCAGACACTGTGCTAAGCTCCTTACATAGACCATTTCTTGAATATGCAGAAAATTTCTATGAAGAGGGGACTATTATTATCAACCCTGTTTTTCAGATGAGGAAACTGAGGTATGGGATACTTTACCTAAGATGTCAAATGTAAGATGTAGAGCAGGGGACAGCATACTTGAAGGGCCAGATAGTATTTTCCACTCTGCAGGCCATATGGTCTCTGTTGAACCTACTCAACTCTGCCCTTGTAGCTCTAAAGCGGTCATAATAATATGCAAGCAAATCCACAAGACTGTTTTCCAATAGTGCTTTATTTACAAAATAGGTGGTGGACCAGATTTGGCCCTTAGACCCTAGTTTGCCCCTCGAGGTGTAGTGGAAAGAATGTGGGATTTGGAGGAGATCGGATCTTTCTTTGAAGGCCCTAATAGCTGGATGACCTTGGATTAGTCCTTTAACCTTTTCAACTTTGGTTTCTTCATGTATAATAACTAACCACTATGGGGTACTTATTAACTAATTTATTTTAAAATAATGTACTGAGTCTTTCATAAGAGCTTCATACTATGCTAAGAACAAGCTAGCTCAGGGAACAAGACAGATGCCATCTTGCCCTCATGGAGTCCATACTCACGAGCATGCCAGAGATAACTTTAGGTAAAGGCATCAGCCAGCACAGTGCTTGCTCTGGAAAGGAATTCAGCAGAGTTCTTCCTTCTTGCTGTCTTGCCCTTAACTCATCATTCGGGACCCACCGCTTTCAAATTTGCTGTCATTCAAACCCACCGAGTAAAAAAGTAGAGGCATGTGGTAGAACCCAGGACTTTAACATGGTTATAATGCATTATTATGCAACACAGTTCTGA
>NW_011889088.1:1624996-1647797 GCF_000151845.1 Pteropus vampyrus | reverse complement strand
GGTTTCTTCATGTATAATAACTAACCACTATGGGGTACTTATTAACTAATTTATTTTAAAATAATGTACTGAGTCTTTCATAAGAGCTTCGTACTATGCTAAGAACAAGCTAGCTCAGGGAACAAGACAGATGCCATCTTGCCCTAATGGAGTCCATACTCACGAGCATGCCAGAGATAACTTTAGGTAAAGGCATCAGCCAGCCAGCCCAGTGCTTGCTGTGGAAAGGAATTCAACAGAGTACTTCCTTCTTGCCGTCATGCCCTTAACTCATCATTCAGGACCCACTGCTTTCAAATTTGCGGTCATTCAAACCCACCGAGTAAAAAAGTAGAGGCATGTGGTAGAACCCAGGACTTTAACATGGTTATAATGCATTATTATGCAACACAGTTCTGATTGTGAATCATAATTTCTTTTCATTAGCTGATCTCATTTTACTTGGTAATATCCATTTAGGTATGTGAGAGCAGGAAAACTTCATTTCTGTTAAATATTATATGATTCAGTTGGCTCACTGATTTAGATTTTTACTATACCCTATTCCAAATGAATGTGTCGTATATCTTTTTAGCGATAACAAGCATCTTTAAGATCATGCAAGCCTGTACTTCCCTTTAAATATGCCTAGTAAGGGAGAACAGGTGCACCCTGAGTTCTAGGATGGAGCTTTGAGCAGCCACCACACCTCTAAAAACTTTTGCTTTGTCATAGAAATGTGCCCATAGTTTGTGTTAATGTATCCTAATCTTTTTTAATGTATCTGAGCTTCCTTCTATATCTTTAGGCTAACTGGTAACCAAGATGACATATACCCAACTTTGAAGCCCCTGAAACCCTAGCCCCTTGCCCGTCTCCAGCCTGTTCCTTTAAGTTACCCAGCATAGGTATGCCATGCACCTACTGGCTCCATATAGTTAGCTGAGGAGACTTTGGCAAGTGCCCTAAGCCTGCCTCTCCTGTTCCTAACCTGCTTCCACCTCCTGGTCTCTGTCTTATCCCAAGTGACTGGCTTCATCTTTTACTTATATCATGCTTATGAGTATGAAAGGCGCTGTCCAGTGGGCTTGGCATCTCTGTCCAATTTCTCTGATTTCTGACCTTGAGTAGTTTACCTTAATATCTATCACTTCAGATAGTCCTGAATTTTGAAGTCCTGACCCATCAGCCTATGTCCTGGCAAGATTTAACTGTTACCCCATAAAAGAGAGATTTAAATGACCTGCCAGGTTTCCCTTGCTATAGCAACACTAATTTCCATTTATTGTGTCCTTACTCTGAGACACGCTGATCTAAGTGCTTTATATACATTATTTTACATAATCTTCACAGATCTCAAGGGTGGATGAGTGGGTATTATTATTTCCTCATTATAGGTGGGGAAATCGAAGCCTAGAGAAGCTGAGTGTTTGCTTGTGGTCATGTGGCCAGTGAATGGTAGAACAAGGATTTATTTGAATCCATATCTATGTGAACCCAAAGCCTCTGCTCTTATAGGTAATAATGCCCTTCCATTTTCTTGGAAAGTTTCAGGGGCACCATGAGCTCTTCTTGACCTGGTATGGGGACTGCCCCCACAAAGTCTACCAGTGGTCCAATGGACAGTTCCCAGGGTGTATGGGACTTTAGGGATGGTTTGACCATCCCCCATGCCACTGATTTCTATCTTGGTGGGTACAGCCTATAAGCAGCAGGGGACAGTCTGGTCCGGGAGTCCTTGCAGCCAGGTGAGCATCATGTACTGGGGCCAGACGACTCATGGCAGGACCAGTCAGTGGAGAGGGAAGTGGGCTGGCAAGAACTGAGCAGGGGAGCAGACCCCTAGCTAAGGAACCTAAGTAAAGGCTCAGAACTGGCAGGAAGTGCAGGTACAATCTAGGGAAAGAAAAGCAAAAACCCCATTCAAGGCCTCTCTGGTAGAGAAGTGGAGAGGGAAAAGAGGGGGTTTTGACTTGAAGCCAGGGGGCATTAGGGTCACGTCCATCAGCTTCTCAGCAGACCCTGGTGGGTATATTTCTGAATACCTTGTGCCTAGTGATTGTTGGATGGATGGATGGATGGATGGATGGATGGATGGATGGATGGATGGATGGATAAATGAGTTTAGGGAAGCATGAAGATTTCAGTCTTTTCTCGCTCAGCCCCCAAAGATTAGGCTAAGATTGTTTTACCCAAAGCGATGGTGAAGAATGGAGAGGAGTTGTCATGGCACATGCAGGGGTGCACTCTGACTCACCGTCTCCTTGTCCCTTCTCTCTCCAGAGGCTCCTGCCAAGCCTGAGGAAGCCGAGGCTGAGCCCTTCACAGACTCCTCCCTGTTCGCACACTGGGGCCAGGAGCTCAGCCCTGAAGGCCGGCGCGTGGCCCTGAAGCAGTTCCAGTACTACGGCTACAACGCCTACCTCAGTGACCGCCTGCCCCTCGACCGGCCCCTGCCTGACCTCAGACCCAGTGGGTGAGCAGAGTCAGTGGCTGGGCCCTTGTTCACCTGCCTGTGGGGAGGCACAGTCACCACGGTACTGGGGACAAAGCCAGGACTGGGCACGTGGACTCCTGGGTCCCTTCCCTGCTGCAGCCAGGGTCTCTCTCCTTGGCCAGCATTGAGCAAGTCACTCTCTCCCTCCTCCTCCTGCAGCCTCAATTTCTCCATTTGCTAAGCATGGGGAAGGCTTTCATCCATTTGAGATTTTGAGGATTAATAACCTAATTTACTCCTTAAGGACAGTAGAATCATCTGGCATTCCTGTTAATAAGTCATTTTAACCCAATTAGTTGCATTTTTATGAACAATTATTATTTTTTTTTTCTATAAATTAGTTTTTTAAAGTACATCCATCTTCTGGAGCTAACAAGTCATTACACCTGACAGAGAAGTCTGTCTTGACTTCTCTTTTTGTTATAGAAGATGTTCCTTTAAGGTTCAGTTAGAATTTTTATTACTTCTAATTATTAAAAATGTGGGCACATACCACAGCTGAGAAAAATCTCATTAACTTTTGTGAGCTCCCCCCACACTTTTTTTCCTCTCTTTCTCTTATTTTAAAATTTTTCTTAAAGCTGCAAACCGCCGTGAGCTTATATATAGAGTCGCTGCTGGGTTGGGAGGCTATGTTCTTTTGGGGAGGAGAGTTCATTTTAGCTCTGTAGACATTTATTGAGTACCTACTGTATGCTGTATAATTAGGTATGGTTTTTCATGGCCCAGAGAGAATCTGGTTGGGCTCTACCAGAAAGAGCCACTGAAGATCTACAAGGGTAGATAGAGAAGAGTATATATAGTCATTTAAAAGATATTTATTAAACATTTATTGTGTGCCAGCATAGTGTAGCCACAGGGATAGAGCAGTGAACAAAACAGACAGTAAGCCTCGCTCTCATGGAGCTCACACTCTAGTTGGGTGGGGATAGATAATAAATAAAACAGAGAAGCCAACTGTGTAGCATGTTAGATGATAGTAAGAGCTGTGGAGAAATATAAGGTAGGAGAGGGAGAGAGGAAGAGCCTGGAATAGAAGAAGGGGTTGAATTTTTAACGAGATGATCAGAGAAGGCCTCACTAAGAAAGTGACATTCGAGCAAAGACCTGGAGGTGAGGCAGCAAGTTATAGGGAGACGTGTGGGAAAAGCTTTCTAGGCAGAGAGACCAGCAGGTGCAAAGGTCCTGAGATAGAAGTGTGCCTGGCATGTTTGAAGGAGAGGAAGAAAGCTCATGCGACTGGAACAGAGCAAGCAAGAAGGCAGTAGTTGGAGATGAGGTCAGAAGGGCAACAGGAAACAGATCGAGTAGGGCAGTGGTTCTCAAACCTGGCTGCCCATTCGATTCGTCCAGGAGCTTTAAAATAATCCTGGTGCCAGGGCTACACGCAGGCCAGTTAAATCAGAGTTTCCAGAGGTAGCACTCAGTATCTGTATCGTGTAGAGTTCTCAGGTGATTACAGTGGGCAGCAGAGGTTGAGAATGGCAGAGAAGGGCGTTGCAAGCAGCTGTAAGACATGTAGTTTTTGCTTTGTGTGGTGGGGTTCCATGGGAAGAGCTCGAGCAGATTAATATTGTGCTCTGATTGTCATTTTTAAAGGCCCCTCTGGCTGCGGTGTTGAAAACAGACGGAAGGGGCCAGGGTGAGAGCGGGGAGACCAGTTGGGAGGCGCCTGCAGAAATCCAGGTGAGAGGTGGTAGTGGCATGACAGCAGCGGGGCAGGTGCTGAGACAGGATTGGATTCTGAAAATATCCTGAAGGTGACTTCATTTAGATGCCACAGGGTCTCAGCCCTCTAGAAGTGCTGCAGAGAACATGCCTGGGGCTAAGGGAGAAGTAGGTCTGATGTGGGCAGAACCTGGAGGCTCCGGAGAAAGGGTCCTCAAGAGGAATTAGGGCCTGGGACTCCTGCAGGGGCCTTGGCCATGACCTTGGCCAGCACAGGAGCTGTGGACTTTGCAGCCAGCTCTGACACAAAACACAGGCCCAGCTCAATACACACTTGTTCCAAATTAAAGAGGAAATAAGAAGGAAGCCAGGGAGAGGGTAGATCTTACAGACTATAGCATAGCTATAACAATGGCAGGTATTTACACCAGGGCTTGACTTGTTGAGAATGCTCTCCCCGTTTGGACCACACCAACCTGCAACAAAGGTAGAGAAAGAACTGGTATCTTCTTCCCATTTGGCATCCAAGAAACCAAGGAACACAAAACTAAGGGTTATGTCTGAGGTTACACAATTGGATAAGTAGCTAAGTTGAGACTTGAACCCATGTATCTAGATGCCAAACCGTGGCCTTTAATAAGTAGCCCATAGCTGGGTCTACACAAGGCTTGCTGAGAGCTGACCTACACTGGAGCCTCGTCACCTTTCACTGAGAGAGCTGCTGCCCTGCAGGCCATTCCTTCCTATTTCTTTGGGAGAGAAACAGGAAGCCAGAGGCTGGAGGGGACAGAGGCTGTGTGGCCTTTTTCAGAAGGGCAAGGCTCCCCGGCAAGTACATTCCCCTCTGGAGGAAGTCCATTTGCAGAGGCAGCCCAGCCCGGACTTCCCAAGTTTGCTGAGAAAGGGTCTCTGAAGGACTCTAGGTAGGCAGATTCTGCTGTTTTCTCCTGAGCTGCTGGAAAGGAATAATAATTATAATAGAAAGACTTTCCCTCTGCATAGAGCTTTACAGTTTATGGAGCTCCTACACCTTCCCTCTGGGGCAAGGCGACTTTTGTCAGCCACTTTTTATAGCTAGAAAAATGGGATCTCTGAAAAGAGGCAGAGCCGAGCCTCCATGCCCCTCCACCAGGCTCCCTCAAGGGTTTTAACAACACCGATTCTTTTTGTACAAGTACTTGGAGGCTCCATCTACTCTACTTCAGCTCCTGTGCCAGACACACACCCAAGACTGGAGAGCTGTTGGGAGGCTACTCAAAACAAGCATGTGTGTGGGTAAAACAGTGCCTCTCTTTGTCTGTTAATTTCCATGAAAAACATTTTTTCCTTGTAACAAGGTCATTGCTTGGCTTATCCTGTTTAACTCATTTTGGAAACATCTTTTCAATATCTTTTACTATCCTCCTATTTCAAATTACACTGGCAAACATTTATATAGCATGAGCCATGTTTCGGGGACACGTTTGGAACTTTAATTATACTAACTGTTTAACTCCACAGTAACCTTCTGGAATAGGTACTTGTTTGGGAGAAAATGTACAGTTTTCCTTTATTCTTTTCCTTACTCTTATACTCACAATACTTCAGATGTGTGGGGTTTTTCCCACACCAACCAATGCTGTGACGCCAGCTGGGTGCCCTACAATTCAATTCAGTGTTGATAGTGTCTTCCTGGAGTTAGCATCGGATTCTGTAAGTTAAGGACTCAGTCCTCCCAGACTGCCCCCACTTGTCACTGGCATCTGTGCTTCTGACCAACTTGCTAAAAATTAGGGTTCCCATGGCCGCTTCTTGGGTTCAATAATTTGCTAGAATGGCTCACAGAACTCAGGGAAACACTTACTTATGTTTACTAGTGTATTAAAGGGTATGATAAAGGGTATAAATGAATAGCCAGATAAAGAGATACATAAGGTTCCAAGTGCGGGAGCTTCTGTCTTCATGAAGTTGGGGTGTGTCACCCTCCCAGTATGTGGATGTGTTCTCCAACTCAGAAGCCTTCTAAATCCCATATATTAGGGATGTTTATGGAGGCTTCATCGTGTAGGTATGATTGATTAAGTCATTTTCTAGCCCCCGTCCTCTCGCCAAAAGATGGGAATAGGGCTGAAAGTCTCAAACTTCTAATCACGTCTTGGTCTTTCTGGCGACTAACCCTCATTCAGGAGCCCTCCAAGAGTCACCTCATTAGATCAAAAAAAAAGCTCCTATCATCCAAAAGTTCCAAGAGTTTTAGGACCTCTGTGTCAGGATTTGGGGTCAAAGACCAAATATTGGTGTGAACTAAGGACAGAAACATGTGTGTGTGTGTGTGTGTGTGTGTGTGTGTGTGTGTAATATATTTCTTATTATTTCTTATTATTAGTCTCCATTTTACAGAAGAAGCAGCTGAGGCACAGAGAGATTATATAATCTACCAAGGCCACTAGTGGCAGAGCTCTGGGGGTTGAACCCAGGCAGTCCGGCAATAGGATTTGTGCTTATAACCATCACTATGCTTTACTGACTTGAGGTGTCAATTTATGTGACTCTAATGGGCATGGAGGGGGGCTGCTTGAACAGTATATAGCACTGAGCCAATTCATTTGGGTCAGGAAGGTCTTTCTCCAGATGTTGGAAAAATTGTTTTAGTGAACATCAAACCTGTTGTCGGGGTGGAGAGGATGTCTCGGCTATGGCTAATGGGATTTGGAACAAGTTGTGTCAAGGGTGAGAAAGCATCCAGAGAGGAAGCCCCATGCTAACAATAGTCTCCGGAAGAAGCCTGCCGGATGGATCTCACTTCAGCCCCAGCCCCTGTGCTCTTCCCTCCTGTCACCTCCAGTTTGCCCTTGGGGCCGCCTGCACCGGGAGGTATCCTTGGATTCTTCACTTTGCTCTCTCAATTCTTGGCATTGCTTTTTTTTTTTTTTTTTGCAGGTTCTAACCCTGACATTATGCCTGGCTTTATTCCTGGGCCAGAAAATGGGTGTTCCAGTCCTGCCCTACCCTCCCTTCTGTTACCTCTGGCTGGGCCCTTATTTTGTCTCCTTCTTTCCTGGTGCTGAAAGTAGTAATCTGATCCACCTTGTCACTTGGCTGAGAGAGGACCAAACTGTGCCCAGTGCCTTATACACAGGATAAGACATAACCAGAAGGGGAAAAGTCCATCTAACTGGTTGCTAGGCTTCATTAATTTTTTGTCCAAAAAACTTATTGGACCCCTAGTGTGTGCTAGGCACCCAGTAAAGCATCAGCCAGGGAAACCTCAAGGAGCTTATTACTGCAGTGGGGATCCAGGGTGGAAGGTGGTGGGAGAGCAAGGTGGGCGATCAGAAAACTTGCTGACCATCTCCTGGCTTCTTAGGGAGGACTCATCCTTGCAGGTTTCTTGTAAAGTCAGGAGCTGGACTTGATGGCCCGTGGAAGCCCCGTCCTGTGGCCTCTGTGGCAGGGAGGCAGGACAGTGTCTGCAAAGAGCCTCCCTTTACAGATTTGACTGCCCTCCCCTGGGAAAGGAAGGACATGGGAACCGGAAGCGCTGCAGTTTTTCAGCCTCATATAGGCCCTTTGGTCAGGGCAGAGAGGAGAAACTTCCTCTGGGCACCGGGATACTTGGCTTCTGGAGAAACGGAAATGCCATCCATTCTCCCTGCATTGTTGTAATAAGAGTGGAGCAGGCCCCCTGCCATTCGAGTGGGAAAACCCAGGGAGTCAACTCGCTGGCTGCGTCCTCTGGCGATCTTCCTGCACCTCAGCCTGTGAGGGGCCTTTGCCAGACCCGGGCATGGGACGGGGGTGGGTTGCCTTCTTGCTTCCTGGGTTGGGACAACACCAGGACCTCAGGACTGAAGGAGAGAAAAGCTGCATCTCAGCCTGGCTGGACTTTGCTCTGTTGCTCACATCCCCTGATGCAGGCTCCAACGTTCCCGTGGTTTTCTCTGTGTGCTCCCTCCTGCTCCCAGCATCCGCCCTCCTCCTCCTTATCTGTACTTACCAAAATAACCTCCCAGGAGCCAAAAGGGAAAAAGGAAAACACAAGTCATGACTGACATGCAGACTGCATAAGTATATACATTTGTCAAAACGCATCAAACTATATACTTAAGATCTGTGCATTTTTTGCATGTAAATTAAATTTTTTTTTTTTTTTAAATGAGGGTGCGAGAAAGAGATCAGGGAAGTCCTTCACCTGAGAGACGGAGCGTGAGGATGGAGGCAACATCTTTTGGGAGGTTGATGAGTTTTGAGAAGATGGGTTGTGGTTGTGAAGAAGAAAGATCCTGGGGGTGGCGGTTAAAGCAAGCTTGTCAGCTAGGAGCGGGAAGATAAGGTTGGGCCTCCCACCCCAATGACAATCAGTCAGGCAGGTGGCATGTGGGTGCCCACCAGTTCCACAACGGCAAGCATATGCCCCGTTCTTTTCTATAGGCAGTGGTGGTTATTTCCAAAGAGGGCCCAGGGGCATGTGGGTGTGGGTAGAAGTGGGCTTCCCAGTATCAAGCTTCAGGGCTGTCGTGTTGCCATGACAACTCTCTGGCCTACCTCCTAGGTAGCTCAGGGCAGAGCCTCCGGCAGGTGCTGCTTCCTGCCTCTTTCTGGCAGATCCTCAGAGGCTCCTGAGTAATGATGTCACCTTTCTTTCCAGTGTCCCCTGAGGTCCATGTCCCAGGGAGTAGGATGGACTGGCTCTTGGATTGACTGGTGGGTTAGGGCATGAGGCTGAGGGATGAGGGCCATTGGTAAAGGGAGTAGACTATTTTCTGCAGCCCCAGGTGGGAGCAAGTGGGACAGAATCACGCCACACGCATACACCCACAAAAGATCCCTGGGCCCTGAGCTGAAGAGATCCTGTGTGAACTGAACACCCAAGTGGAAAGGAGCAGGACAGGATTATAGCAGAGAGAATGCAGCCCAGAGCCGGGGCTCAGTCCCTCTGGGAGCAGGTTAGGATCCATCCAAGGCGACTGTGGGTGTTTGCTGCCACCAATGTGGGTGTGGCCACAGGTGCATGTTTGGGGTTTTCATGGTGCAGACGCTAGACACACACATCTGAGGTCTATGAACTTTGGGGGCCAGCAGAGCCAGCTTTATTGGTGTGTATAGAAGCCTTTAGATACTGGAAAAGGCATGGAAACAGATTATCACCTAAAACATCCAGAAAGTAACTTAGTCCTGCCAACACCTTGATAGCCCCAGTGAGACCTGTGTCATGCTTCTCACCACCAGAACTATAAGATAATCAATCTGTGTCGTTTTAAGCCACCACGTTTGTAGGAATTTCTTAGAGCAGCAACATTAGCATTAGGAAAGAACACAGTGTGCAGCCCGTTGCACAGGATCTCAGGAGGGCTGGAAGGACTCTACCTTTGGCTTAATGCTCTGCTGTCACAGTGTTAAATTTCTGAATAATTTTGAAAAGGGACCACCATATTTTCTTTTTGCACGGGGCCCCATAAATTATGTAGTTGGTCCTGGAGGAGAAGGGGATGGTTCCAGGTGAAACAACAGGGATCATGATTGCTGAGCCATGGGGTGTTGCTACCCAGAGTCTACAAAGTCACCTCTTGCTCACATGCTGTGTGCCAGATGCTGTGCAAACTGCTTAATGTTTGGTTTGTTTTGTTTTTTCATTTAAATTTACCTTCACATCTCTCTGAGGTAGTTATGATTATTTCCACTTTATATAGGAGAATATTGAATATCTGCAAGGTTAAGAAACTTTTTAAAGTTTTCCCGTGTGTTATGTGGCAGAGCCAATAGTTTTACCTGGGTCTTATGTCTCCAGGACACTACCTCAGCACCCTCGCCTTGCCCCGCCCAAGTGAGCTTTTCTAGTGTGGGATCTTGGCTCTATGGAGATGACACAAAAGTCTGTGGAAGATGTGTGCTCCATAAGGGCAGCCTCAGGACAAAGGGGTAAAGTAAGTACTCTCAGTAATGATTCTGCTATCACATTGAAAATGCTGACTGCACAAACACAGTTGGGGGAAAATACTTCTTAACTAAAATGGTCTGGAAAAAATACTTCTGGTTCTTAGTTGATGTCAAGCTCATTCCGGGCCAGTAGTAGTGTCATGTGGTTGTTCTTAAAGGTATTGTGATCTTGAGCCATATTAATGAGGTATAAATAATGTCTCTAAAAGGGGAAGTGATCATTTTGTTCTACTTGGCTACTCAGATCACGACTGCAGAAATGGATTATAAGGAATTTAGAGAAAGTAGGATATGTTTAGGGGAGAACAACCTAAGAGAAAAACTGGGTAACATGACAAACATGAAGTTTATGCTTAGATTCTAGAATAATATTTAAAACCTGATTCTCTGGGTTCCAAGACTAGTTCTCTCATTTACAAGCTAGTTGACTTCCAGCAAGTTACTTAGCCTCTCTGTGTGTTGGTTTTCTTATCTGTAAATTAGAGATGGTAATACAAAGATTAAATTGTAATATGTGTAGAGCTCTTAGAACACTTCCTGACACATAGTAACAGCTATTGAACTTTCATTACTTTTATTGTCTGGGTCTCTGATTTGTAAAAGAGAGAGTATGGAGAGATACCATCATGACTTTAACTACCTGAAGGACCACTATGTGGACAAGGAGCCACCTGGGACAGGCCATCTGCCCTGGCACTAGATGAGAGGAGGGCCAGGCAGGCACTGCAGGACAGATCAGACTGAGGTCCCTGGAGAATGATTTCTCTCCAGCCTGAGTTCTGAGCATTAGAGGCCAAACCAGGCTCTGCTAGAGAAAAAAACGTGCCCTGTCCCCCTTTTTCTGACCCATGGGGCCTGCCTTCCCCTCCCCACATTCCTCGGCAGTCTTTGCCATGGGCCTGGTCTGCTCACCAACAAACCCCACCACATGGAGACACTCTGTCCCTCATGGGGCTTTTCCACCAAAGCCAGCTGATTTTTGTTCCCTGAGTGGCTGTCCATGTAGCCCCAGGGATCCCATTTTCCCTGAAATCTGAAATTTTCAGATGTTTTAGGAACAAATAGTCTCCCTGCTTCCTCTTAGCTGTTTACATTTTAAATAATTCGTTTCCCTCTTGTCCTACTTACAATTTACATTTGATATAGCAGATCCTTTCTCAAAATTGGTAGAGTCATCTGAAAAGACGTTTGTGTATCTTGATGAAAGCTGGACGTTTTGAAGATCACATCTACTTAGGAGATTCCCCATCGGCAAATCCCATGCCAGATTCTGTTCCTAGATCAGCTGGCCCATTTCTCAACCCTTGCAGACTTTAAAACTCCCCGTTCTCAGATGGCTGTTGTCTTCTCCACATCTGAGCCAGACGTGGTGTCTTGCTGGGTCCCTGAAGGCCCTGGCTCCACTATCTATCCCCACCCTGCCACCGTTATCCCCTCCTTGACCCCTCTGGCTTATTGGATGATCTGGTCTTATTGTTGCAGTCAGGCAGGGAGTAAATGTTCAACTCTGTGATTCATGTTCTGTCTGGTCATGGTAGAATTCCCGCCCACAGAGCTTTCATGGGCCTGAATTCATTCTACTATTCATCATTGGAGTATTTCTTTGTTTTGTTTTTTTTTTCATTCAGCCAAACACCCAGTGCTTTTTGGGTTTCTACTCTGTGCTGGACATTGTTTCTACTCTGTGCTGGACATTGTGGGAAGCACCGGGGGTACCTGGTGAGCAAAGCAGATGTGGTCTTGACCATTATAGTCTAATGGAGACACTGCTGTTTGTTAAATAATTCCATAAAAACATGTTGCAATAGCATCTAAGCAGCATGAAAGAAAACCGTGGGTGCTGTGAGAGACTAACAGGGGATCTGCAGCCCAGCAAGGGGGGTCTTTCTTTACTAGATCATGTGTGTGCTCTCAGGGAGGAAGGAACTGAACTCATTCAGATGATTACAGATAGTTGGGTTTCTTTGTAGACTGACACCTACACACAATCACATAATTACACAATCGGAGGCCACTCTAGTGGAGGGCGAATTGGTTCAGGACATCTTGGCCAGGCTCAAGTCTGCACCCTCTTTGCTCACTCATTAGAGTGCTGTGTCTCTAACGGTGACTGTTCATGTCCGTGCTCACTCACCGATGATGTTCTTTCTACCCCGTTATTTCCACTGGCCTGGTCTTCTGCTTTCTGCCTTCTTGGGGTGCTGCACATTCAAATTCCCATGAGCAAGGGCTTGATAGCATGGCTGGTTCTTGATATTGCAAGGTCTGGCTATGCAGAGCTCCTGGGCTAGGCGGCTCTGTTGGCTGACAGCCGGCCCATTGAGAGAGGCTCAGGAATTCGTGTCTGGTCCCATCAGTTGTATACCAAATGGTGAGGCCATATGGCAGAAGACATAGAAACTTTTATACAAGAAGTAATAGGGATTGTGTATCTCAATGGGAGCAATATAACAGGAAGACAATTTCAGGCTTCAGATGCCCAGTAGTATTTTATCATATTCGTTCACATTATCCTACTAGATATACTATATCCTCTCAGAGTTGACAGCCTGTAGTAACTTTTCCATTTTGCCTCTCCCGGCAGACCTCTGGGTTGTCACAACACCGTTGTCTCACCAGACACATCTCTGGGTGGGCCTGGTAAGGAAGATGCAGACCCTTGGTTAGCAGGAATTATGAGCGCAGGCTTTGGAGACAAATGAGCCCAGGCTTTAGCCTTGAGAGAGAATTTACCTCCTCAGCCCCATTTCCCTCATCTATAAAATGGGGACAATGAAATTTACCATACAGGATTGTAGGGAGAAATAAAAGGGGAGAAAAAAGTAAAAATATCTATATGTGATTTATGGCAAATCATAAGCATTCAGTAAATGGAAATTATTGCTATTATTATTTCCACATATTCTGTGTTGTGTCCCTGAGCAGTAGGGGTAGCGAGCACCATGCAGTCTCTGAGCTCCAGAGGTTGCAGAGATACAGACGCCAGCCAGAGGGAGTGAAAATCTTGACCGTCCTCATACCAGCGAGAATGGCCACATTGCCTCCATCCTCAAGTTTCGTTAGGTCCAGCAGACTGGACTCTAGCAGGCCTGGGAGTTTATCTAACCTAGAAGTGTCTGGAAAAAAGCCAGAAATGTACCAGGTGAGGTCAGAAGAAGGCCAAGCAAGTCCTGTGGGTGCAAGAGGACGGCAGAGGCTGGGGTGAGGGTGCTGATGGCCGTGAAGGGCCATGCGGGCAGTGCTGACCCTGGAGCCAGGTGATTACCAGTGCCCCCAATCCCCCGTGATGACTACAGCTGCAGGTGAGGGCTTCTCTGGGAGAAATCTGGGAGGAGAGGGGGACTGGGGGTACTCAGGGGAGTGAGTGCTTGGGAGTGTCATCTTCCCATTGCTTGGTCGAGGTGGGTCCCTCCAGCACTCCCAGAACCCTGACGTGGTTGGACGTGGCTCCCCATGTGCATTGGCAGACAGACCCCAGGTCACATTCTACTTCAATCTTCATTCTGGAGAGGTCTACCCTTCCCCTACCAGGTCGAGCAGCCTGCACGAGTCGCCGCTCTGTTGGACGGGGAGCGTGTAGATTTGCTGAGGTCAAGGAGGGGAGAATTCAAGATCCAATGTAGAGGTGTCTGGCTGCTGCCCTGGGTGGTACCTGGTGGCCACGAGCCTGGTTTGGCTTCATTTAATCTACCACCACTTCCCTGCCTCTCGCAGGTAACAGCACTGAAGCTCTTGATATAAACTTGCTTCGTAAACAGCTCAAAACAGTGCTGGGGAGCTCTGCCGAGAGGCTCCCTACATAATTGCTCCCCCTCTCCACACCGCCTTCTGTGAGCAGAGCTCCATAAAGTCAAGTGTATCATACCATCAATTCTGGCTTATTAGGCAACCGTAGTGGTCCCCTCTCAGAAGTGCCTAGTTTTTATCTCTCAGAAATGCCTCGTTTTTCTCTCTCATGGAAAATGGCCCAACTTTGAACAAGACTAAAAGTAAAAAAGGAACTTTTATGGCTTAATTTTACAGGAGAATGTGCCTCTTCTCAAAATGAGTAACTGATCAGTCTTGTAGAGTCAGGCTTTCTCAAGGAAGATAAGTAGAGAAAGGCCAGTCACACCTGACACTCATGTCCTCAACCCCTCTCTTGGAGAAGCAAGCAGATAAGCAGGGTGCAGGGGCAGATTCCCAGAGCAGGCAGGAGGGCAGGCTTTGCGAGCAGAGGATGTGGGTAGCCAGAACTTGGCGGATACAGGTGCTGGGAGAGGCAAAGCCCTTGGACAGGCGCCAGTGCTGCTTGATGGACAAAGCAAGTGGCCACGTCTGGAGCAGACACACTGGGCTCGGATCCAGAACAGTCCTCTTACATAACAGCTCCTAGATGTGTGTTCCTTTAGAAGGCCTCGGGCTGCCCTGTGGCAGGCAGGGCTTCTGTCCTGACTTCAGTGTCTGGCAGTGATGACGTTGGGTGTGACGGCAGGTGTGTGAATCTCTTGCCTGACATGCTATTCTTCCTCCCTCTGTTTGCCTTTCCCCTCAGCTGTGTAAGTTCTGCTTTAATGTTGACATGAAGATAGGAACCATGATTGTGTGTGTCGATGAGTATGTGTGTTGGGGACCTTTAAAGGCTAAGTATCAATTTATTCGACAGATGCTGACTGAATGCCTGCCGTTTGCCAGGCACTGTGTTTGGCAGTGGGTGTGTAGCCGTAAGCAAGACCTGTGCCTACCCTAAAGAAGCTGTGGTCGAGTCATAGGGTGACCAACTGTTTCACTTTGCCTGTGGCTCTCAGTGCTGAAACTGGGAGAGGCCTAGGCAAACCGGGACGAGCTGGTCACCCTGTCTAGTTAGAGTAGTGGGAAGGGGTTGTTTCTTACGGCATTTGGTCATGACTAAGTGCTGGTTGGGAGGGAAGGAAAGTTTGCAAACTATTTATTTAAGGAGATGTCTTCTGTTCACCCCATGCGAGTTAGAAGATACTGAATTTTATAGAGAGAAGACACCTGTGTGATCATTTTTTCTGCTTCCCCTATTCTATGACAAGACAGCAGAGAGGTGAAGTGGCTTGCTCATGGTCACACAGCAAATTAGGGTGGAGCTGGGGCAGGCACCTGGGTGGCTTCATCCACCTCTCCATCCAATGCTCTTTTGCCTAAAAACTATTCTGCCCTGTTTTTCTCTTCCTGCCTGCCCTTTACCTGTCTGATCCCCCAGACCCACATTTAGGTTAGGTATGGAGAAGCCGAAGGGTGCAGGAGGGTGCTGCGGGGTGCGGAGAGGGGCCACCAGCAGTGTGGCTATTGCTGGGAGGACTTTGAGTAGCTCCCAGGAGAGAAGGGGAGGAAAGAAGGATTTAAGGAGGTCAGGAACTTTGGTTTGGAGGGATCGAGTACAGTGCGGGGACACTGACAACTGCTGGAGACTGAATGTGAGGAACTGGGGCCATAGTTCAGAGAGGGGAAGGACAGGACAGGAAGGGTCCACTGTGTGGGCGGATCTGACTCTCCTTCAGAGGGAGGACATTGTAAGAAAAAGGAACAGGATGAGATCAGTGGCCCGCATGTAAAATTTAGGCCTTATATAAAATAAATCTGTTAGTTTTGTTTAATTCTAGAAACCTCCTATGTTACAGACCCTGGTTTAAGGCTAGGAGATAGCACAGTAGCAAATAAAGACCCTGCTCTCAGGGAGAGTCATTATGGTAGATGGAGACAGACAGTCAACACACAAATATGATGTACTATCGTGTTCTGCTGTATGTTCTGTCATGTTCAAAAGGGCTGTCATGTAAAAACCTCATGTTCAAAAGAGTCTTTTATATGAAAATAGTGATCAGCAGAATTTAGCTTATAAAATGAATGTATCATGTCCATCCTGCTTGGGGAAAGACCATCAGGAGACCACTCACAGACACTGATGGCTCAAACCATCAGGACAGGCATGGACATTACTGGGAGAAGTTCAACTTGCTCTTCTTGGAAGGGGGAGATGGAGTGGTTATGCTGAGAATTAAGAAGGGAGGAAAGTAGGGGAAGCAGTTAACCCCTAACTCTGGAAAACACCTGGAGACTACCTGGAGCTCTGGCTAGCGAGGGTCTCAGAACTCAGAGTCAGCCTCTGGAGAAGTACAGGCAGATATAGGGTCATAGCCTTCTCCCCTGGGGAGTTAGTGGGGAGGACAGCGAACTTGTACTGATACAGTGACCTTATTGGGAGCTGTTTATTACACTTCTATAAAAGAAATAAAGGCCATGGGCTAGTAGTTTGACCAGATTTAGATTCTTTTCAAAATTCAGGTAGCAAGTAGGGTGTGTGATAATACTTATTTCAGTTTCTGTGCCTAAGGGAAGGCCAGCTGCTGGTCTTGATAGCCAGAAAAAAAAGAAAGAAAAAGAAGAAAAGAAAAAGCACTAGCCAAAAGACTTATTTGACTGTTAACCACAAACCTTTTCATTGCTGTTATAAAAATTGTATTCAGAACAACCACACACACACAAAAATATTGGAAAGCTTTTAATGAACTTAGGGAGTCATTCAGTGACGTCCCTCCCTCCACCCGCCGTCTCCTGTGCCTTCATTGCAGTTAAATGAGCTACTCCCCCTCCTCGGCTCCTCTCAATCACCGCACTGTTCCCTTGGCCCCACTGGGGCTTTGCACGGCTCACTTTTGAGTGCCGTTCAAGTTTCTGACTAAATCTGTCCTCCTTATAGAGCCCTTCTCTGACCACTTCTAAAACAGCTTCCAGTGTATCACACTGTCCTCCCTCCTGTTACTTTTCTTTTTTTAAAGTCTCAGCATATATAAAATTGTATCACTTGTTTGTTTCCATTTTTATCTGTTTCCTTTGTCAAAGCATAAGCTCCCTGAGGACAGGTATTTTGTCCACGTCCTCCTGTTTCCACGTCCTCAGTGCAGCACATGCCTCGTGGAAGAGCTCAATAAATATTTATTCCATTAAATAACAAGAATGAAAGAGTTCTACACCAATTTGTAAACCTGATGGCTTTATTAAAATTCTAAGTATGAAGAGGATTTGGGAAAAGGCTGAATTCTTTCCCTTCCTCCACTCCTCTTTGGTGAGAAAGGAGAGCTGGAAATAGAATGGGAAAAGTTTCTGTAAATTTCTGGTAACCATAGAGACGGCGATTTTAGTTTATTAATCTCCTGCTCTTAAGCAGGCTGGGGTCCCACGGTGATGTCTCTAAATTGCTCAGTGCTGGTTATCCCGCAGCCTCCCTCATTAAGGAAGAGCAGGCCCATTCCTACCCTGCAGCACTTTAATTACTGACGAACAGAAGCCATGTGCTATTTTGCTTATTATCGCATGTTCTAACCTGGCTGTGCCTCCTACTTTGGAGCAATGTAACACGGTCACCAGCCCTGAACCCCAGGAGCCTACGATGGCCAGTGGTGGGATCGGGCAGCCTCCTCTCTGAGCCCAGGGACAGGGACAGGGTTGTAATTGCTGCTCTGTCCCTTCCTTCAGCTCTCCAGAAGATGATATCTCAGCGCCTTCTGGAATAGCATTTAGTTTCACAGAGAGAGAAGGGCACCAGCATGGTTTCCTGCCCAATACAGCGGTGCTTGCAGGAGAGGGAATTGGACATATCCTTGGAAACCATGGACTTCTATTGTTTGGCTTCTTTCTGGAGTCTGATTTCAAGGTTCCATGTTCCTCGTCTCGTGGAGAATGACATGCAGACTTTCATGATTTTGCCTCATGTCCCTTGGGTGAGAGATATCCAAATGGCTTCAGGGTTTCTGTGGAGCTAGGACAGAATGGGACAGTTAAAGGCAGTCTCTCTCATGATTATTTCCTCCTGAGGGAAGAACCTTGTTGTGGGTATCAGAGGCCCAGAGTTGAGATTCTGTCTTGGCAGCTGACTCATGGTGGGGTCTCAGCCTTTCTGAACCTTAGTGTCGTCGTGTGTAAAATGAGAGTGAATTTGCCTTCCATCCCTCATTCATTCAGGATGAGATTCTGACTCCAGCTTCAACTGGATCCCTGTGATTAACGAGGGGTAGCAGAGGCCCCAGACACTATGCCTTTTGGAGTGAGGCAGAGTGAATTCTGGCAGTAGAAGTCTCTGGAAGGAGACATATTTCCCTCCTGAGGCAGATCATCTAAGGGCTGGTCTCACCTAGGCATTGGCTGCCATTTTGGAAAAACTAAGACTTTCCCTTGGTTGCATTTTCTATCCTACTGGGTTTAGAGATGTCGAGTCATTTTTCTAGTCAAACCTCAGTGACTACCTGCTGGGCTCCAGGCACTGCACTAGGTACTAAGGATGGAACTGTTCAGCTGGGATAGTCATGGGCAAATTCAGACTCTGTTGTGGGGCAAACAGTTTCAATGATTGTGAGCATGTCTGCTGCACACTGAAGGCTTGGCTTATGTGTGTCAAAGAAGAGGCTCTGGGAAGAATCTGGACTCCTGAGCTCTCCAGGGAAGCTGGAACCAAGATATAGGGTGGGCCAGCGTCTTGGGTGACCCCAGCCGACGCACTGACAGATCTGAGAGCCTGGCTGTTCTCCTTTCCAGGTGCCGCAACCTCTCATTCCCTGACAGCCTGCCAGAGGTGAGCATCGTATTTATCTTCGTCAACGAAGCGCTCTCCGTGCTGCTGCGCTCCATCCACTCAGCTATCGAGCGCACGCCTCCACACCTGCTCAAGGAGATCATCCTGGTGGACGACAACAGCAGCAACGGTGAGCACCCGAGCTCCCCGCCCTGGGGCTGACAGCCGAGCAGAGGATTCAGCCTCCGTTTGTTGTCTCGAGGCTCCCCTTGGCTCCTTCTTCTCTGGGATGTTGCCTCAATGATGAGAGATTCATGGTGGTCACTGCTCTGGAAGGTTTACTTCGTAGGTGTATCCTCTTTGCATCCCACGGGGGCCTGGTCCTCAAGCTTTGTCTTAGTGACCGTCCATTCTTCCCTGCAACATTCTAGCATGATAAGGAACCCTGATCTCCACCCTGACCACATACACAGTGACCACTTCTGGTGACTCTTTTCTGTGGAGTACCATTTCGTTTAGTGATATTGCTTGGCTTTTGCCCAGCAGATTGTTCACTGGTTTTGTCTTTGTAGTAGTGATGATGATGGCAGAGGTGTTGGTACTGGTGGTGGCAGAGGTCGTAGTAGTGTTGATGGTGGGGCTAGTAGCAGATCTATAACCCATCGACAGCAACAGAGCTGTTGAATGTCTAGCCTCTTCGCTGGATGCCCTGCTTTCTATTCCATCTGGCCCTAACAAAGCCCTGGGTGGCCTGAAAATGCTTATTGAAGCCTTCACATCACTATCTCCCCTTCTCTAGCCACTACCAGCTACCTCTTTCCCTTGGTGTGTATTCCATGCCCTCTGATTCCCCCCACATTACCAACTCCATGATATTCTCCAAACTTGGAGACCATGTAGTGAGGCACTTTAAAAACCATCGCTCTTGATAGGACCATTAATATGGATGCGCTTTAGATAATGTATGATTTTCGAAAATAGACTGCTAGGTCATGGGAGCATTGTTACTGGGCTTGTGTTATCTTTAGCACTTTCTCTGGTGTCAGGTAGTAAATTTCCCAGTGAATCAGTTGCTTTAACGAGAAGTTCGGATGAGCAATTTGTGTTTTGTTATCAATTAAAGCTGAAACATATCAAATAATTGAAATATTTTTAATCTCGAGAAGCAAATTTTTTCTTATCACACAGTAAGTAGTGTAAGAGCAGCTCTGTGAAGCAGATTTTAGAGCTTTCTGAAGGGCAGTGCTTATGAATCACTTGACTCTCATTGTTCCATGGAGATGAAGGAAGGAAGAGTCAGCAAAGGATGGCAGCAAAGAGGCGGCACAGTGTTAACTGTGATTGTCTGCTGTGAGGGAGACAGGAAGGGAACTGGCTTCCACACCTCCAGAAGCCGCCTACCATCAACTTGCTTGGGTCCGAGGAATGGATGCCTAGGAAAGCGTCCATTCTCAAACAGCTAATACCACGACAGCCTGCACATGCGCCCTATGTCACTCCACCCGGGCCTGCTGTCCCCCTCACCTTTTACACTGTAAGGGGTCAAGGAGTAGAAGAGCCATCCTTCCAAGGGTGAGGACACCCCCCAAGCAAGAGGCATCCCCAGGCCCCATTCTGCTGCATTGCCTCACATCACAAAAGAGAAAAGAGGATGAAGCACCAAAAAGAAGGAAATCTTACAGCTTTTCATTTCTTCCCCATGGTATGAGCCTTACTGTGGCCTTAAAGATGCCATTGGTCCTTAATCCTTATGGAAAGAAAGGGGGAAAGCTGATGCTGAGTTTGAGACATTTAGATAAGGAAAGCGAGAGAGATAGAGATGATTTCAAATGTGAATTTAAAGAGTTTGGAGTTTTATTTTGTAAATGGCAATAACCATTGAAAGGTTTTGGTGGGAGGAATGATGCAGTAAGAGCTGGGCAACAGAGAGATTTGGCTGTGATTTATGGTGTTGGTTGCGGGGAAAGTGCCATCTAGAAGAAGGGACCTGGATGAGAAGGCAATTACAGCAGTATGATCCAGGAAATTAAGGGGCCTAGAGTAATGGCGGGTATGCAGATCGAGGGCAAGATGTTGGCCTAAGAGAGTTTAGGAAAAAGCACTATTGGACTTCTTGACTAATAGGTCATGAGCAGCTGGGCCAAAGGAAGGCTAGTAAATGATGACTCAGTTTCAAGCCGGGGTGACTCAGAGCATTCCTAGGAGAAGGAAGCAGGAGGAGCAGTGAGTTGGGTACAGTGGTATTTCATCAGGCATGGGGAGCTTTCAAACCCAGAACTCTAGGGAGTGTCGTGGAAATGGTACAGTTAAGTATCTTGACTGTGGTTATGGTTATCCAAAGCCACACATGACAAAAATCTGAGCAGGGATCTGCACAGAGAGATCGGAACAAGCTCTTCAGATTTCAGTAACGTCAGCGTCCACATTTTAATATTGTACTATAGTTGTATAAGATGTTAACACTGGGGTAGGCTGGCCGAAAGCTGCATGGGACTTCCTTGTACGTTTTTGTGTACTTTCCTGTGAATCTATAATTACTTCAAAATATAAAGCTAAGACAAACAAAAGTCTCGTTCAGAATATTCTAATCTGATAAGTTTGAGGGGGAATCTGGCCACCTCTGTTTTTAAAAAAAGCATCCTTAATGATTCTGTTGCACAGCTCTGGTTGAGATCCTCTGGTTTAATGAATAAGATGCAGCTTTGCTTTTGCACATGTTGAGTTTCAGTGCGTGGTGTGAAGGGAAAGAACAATGGACTTAAGTCTAAAGTCATGTGTTCTAGGACCCTCTCCACCTGTGGATGGGTGACCACAGAAACACCCCTCAACCTCTCAGTCTTAGTTTCTTCCTCTGTAAAATGAGGATGATAATTTTCCCTTGCTCGCCTCACCTGACTGTCATGGTCAAGTTTGTGACTGTGCATCAAACACTGTCAGCGTTACCCCTCCCCAGCCCCACCCTCATTTCCAGGAAACTACCTCATGATAGCCTACTGCACACCTGTAGCTCAAGAGGAAAATGTGGGGACATGGATTTGGAGTCCTGTACACAGAGTAATTGAAGCCAGTAACTGGAGGAGAGAATGGCAAAGAAGAGGGATGAACAAAAAATAGAAGCTTGAGAGAATACTGAGTGTAAGACATTGGGGTCCGGAGGAAGAGACAGAGAAGGAATGACATCCTCTGTGGACAGAGAATTTCCGGAATGAGTCATCTGTTTGAATGAACCCATAGGCAGGTGGAAAGACATAGAATCTGGGAAGAAGCCACTAGATTTGAAAGGTACAGAGCATGGAAACCTCAGCAAGAAGCTTTAAAGTGTTGGAGATGGGGCTACAGAAGCTAGATGAAGGTGAAGAGCAGACATGGAGGTAGACTTTTCTGTCAGAGATTTTGACTGTAAAAGAGAATCAGGAGCTAAGGCAGAAACTGTAGCAAAAAGTTTAATTTTATGCAAATTTTAACCATAATCTACAGCAAGAAATACATTTACATCATGATCCAGGATGACATTGCTACTCAAACTCATATACATGCGCACAAGATTGAAACAAAACTTTTAAGAAAAAATAGTTACCCTTATAATGTGTGAAGCACTCTGATTTTTCTATTATAGCCTGATTTACATTTTGCAGTTATATTATATTATGTTGTGTTGTGTTATGTTGTGTGGTATTGTATTTCTCTCTTTTTCAAAAGGCAGGTTGTTCTGGAGACCCTGAGTGCACATTAGAATTGCTTAAAGAACTTTTAAGAAATCCAGGTGGCTTTGCCTTAGCTCTGGTGATTTAATTGGTCTGTGGAGCAGGTGCCTGAGGCCTTTGGTCTGGGGTGGGGGCGCCTGTGTCCCTTGAGACCAAGGTGTGGAGCAAGGCCTCTGAGGAGGGAGGAGAGAATGGGATCCAGGACACAAAAACCAGAGTTGCCTCTGGGAAGAAAGTGTTCATTGTTCTTTTCCCCTCCGAAGGAGCAGATGGGGGAATAGGGAGACAGCTGGAGGCAGTGAGGAGTGTGGCCATGTGTGCTGAGAGGTGGCAGAGCAATAGCACTCTCTGGTTTGCAGAATCCTGGGTGGGTGGGGGGCATGGTGGGAAGGGGCCTGGCACCAGTTAGAGTGCCCCTGTGTGGAATGGGACAGGGAGGTGACCAGTCATGGTGCTCTCAAGAGGGGAGGAGGAGACACTTGAGACTGTGGCTCTTGGAGAAGTGAGCCATCTCTAGCCTTA
>NW_011889088.1:1608373-1623826 GCF_000151845.1 Pteropus vampyrus | reverse complement strand
TATAGGATGCTAACACTGCTACGGTGATCTCAAACTTTAATGTTTGAGCTTGATTAAAAATATGGACATTGAAGACGAGCTTATTTCTGTCTCAGGACATTAGTACTTGCTAGCCTCACCACCTAGAATGCTCTTACCCCCTGATATCTGCATAACTTGGTCCTTTGCCTCTTCAGGACTTTGTTCAATTGCCACCTTTTTACCCTGTTTAAAATGGGAGCCCTTACCCCAGCAGTCCTCATCCCTTCCTTGCTTCTTTTTCTGTAGAGCACCTGTCACCATCTGATATACTATACTCACTTGATTACTCTCCCTTATTTATTTGTACATTTTCCCTCCACCAGTGTGTAAGTTCCATGAAAATAGGGAGATTTGTTTTGTTCATTACTGTATCTTCAACACCTAGAATAGTGCCTGGTACTTGTAGGTGTTCAATAAATATCGATTTAATGAAAAGAATGAATGAATTTTGATTCTGTAGGTCTAGGGCAATGCCTGGCATCTGCATTTTAATAAGCTTCCGAGAGCATTCTGATGCAGTGGGATGTTGTCCCCCATCTGTACTGCAGCTGAGGAGCCTGGGATAGCAGACACTTAAGCTTCCCCAGAGCTAGACTCAGGCAGCAGGCACTGTGGCATAGAGCATCTCTTCCTGGGGTGGGGCCCTGGGACCTCATTGCTGACCCTAGGGAGATGGCATGAATGGTGGTTAGACTGCAGAGCAGGAAGGGGAGCTTCTCTTGCTGTTACCCCAGTCAGGCCTGGACTGAGGGACTATGCACAGTCAGATGGCCAACCCCGAACATCCTCCTGCCATGTCACCCAACCTGTGCAGGCATTCCCAGCAATGGCAGCTGTGCCCTGCCCACCCTGCAGCTGTGAGGCAGTGCTTCCCCTCCCTGGCTGCTCCTCCTTGCTATCTCGAGGAAATGGTGGGAACACAGCTCTAGGCCTCCCGGTTTTAATTACCATGCTTTTCAGTGACTCCCAGTGGGCCAATGGCTTTAGCTGGGGCTGAGCAACTCAACCTTTACAGACGTCTAGAGGGAGGGAACCACTAGGATTTGCAGCTGATAGTCATCTCTGTCTTTGATTCTTGGCATTCATTTACTTGGTCGTTCATTCATTCATTCGTTCATTCATTCCCTCAGTAGGTTTTCAATGGCCATGGACTTTGTGCCAGGTACTTTGGCACATGGCTGAGCTATTGCCCCCCACTCTCATTGAGATCATTCGTGTGACACGGATGTTTCCGTACCTGGCACAGAACAAGTGATCAATGAAATGAGCCCTTTCAGGCTCCTTCACCAGGTGTCCCAGAGTCACTGCACCCCACAATGTCGCCATTCCCACTTCTAAAAGTTTTTTCTTTGTTGTACTCAGTTTCTCTGTTTCTTTTTTTTTTTTTTAACTCATTTCCTCTTTTGGTAAACTTAAAAATCACATACCCTTTTCTCGTGTTACTTGAATTTCGAAATGATCTGAATTTTGTCACTCAAAGCAATGGCAATTCAAATATTCTTTTAAGAATCCCATCCCCCGGAGACTTCAATTTGTTTCTGAACAGCAGAGACTTGCTGCATAGAGCATAAAGAAGCGAGGACTTTTGGACTTTACAAAAAGGATTCCACGGGAGCCATGACAGTAACGTCAACTGACACATAAAGAGGATGCCCTCAGAGTGTGACCAGACCACCCAATGCCACAGAAACATCAGCCACAACTGCAGGAGCCAATAAGCAAAAGGATTCCACCCTGTAAGGACCATATAAGCTGAATGCCTCAGACAGATGATGCTCAAGTCCAAACCAAGGGCATCATGAACAGGTACATTGAGAGCTGAAGATTCTAACCTTCTGCCTGTTGTAGTCCCTGGCTTGGGACCAAAGCAAAACCATCTACGTCGCCAGTCAGAGAGCTCGCTTTGGAGTCGCTAAGAACTTTCATCCCTTTGCTCTGTCGTATAAGACTCTGTACTTCCCCTCTTTGTGTTATGTGTTAACCTGCGTGGGTTCCTGATCAGTTTACCTTAGAAGGTCTCACTCACTAAACTTGGCATTGTGAAAAGACACAAATGCATCCAACAGTGTTATTTCAGTAGCTGCCTTCTTTGCTTACGACACTTGCCCAACCTAAACCAGCCCGATGTTTGAAATCTTCTGCTTTCCGACAAGAGAATGGCCAGTTTCCAGCACCTTACATACTTGAAGCTGGGATTAAGTGGCCTTTCTCCTGGGCTATCAGAATCCTTCACTTGTGGATCCTTCCTTCTCACTGGCTTCATTTGCTCGAAGACTTCCACATCTGTCAGCAGGAGGAGGCATAGAACTAGGCAGGCCTTGCGAGACAGTCTGAACAGAGGTGTCCCTCCCTGACCACAGTGTCAGAGAGGCAGACAGACTGCCAATCAAGTCCCAGCTGGCTCTCCGGGGGGAATTGAGGACCTACATCAGCAAAGACTTGCCAGGACCCCACGGTGTGTAAGCAGCAGAGCTAAGACGTCGGTTCTTCTGATTCCCACCCCATGCTGTGTCCCTGCCTGGTCCAGGGCCAGTTTTCCTGCTGTCCACGCTATATGTGGACATGGTAGGCCATGGCGAGGCAGCCCAAGTTTTGTTACAGTGGCTCCAGAGCATTTTTCCTCCTTAGCCCTTTCCTGGGAATGACTGTTCTCCCACACTCCCACCCTCTTTGTGCAGCCGCAAGCTTCAGGGTCCACTCAGGCACCACTGCTCCCAGAAAGTCTTCCATTGCTCTGCACTACTCCCCCGGGAGCTGGATCAGGCAGTGCATGCATGTGCCCTAGCTTCCTTCCCCTCATAGTGTCTGAACTGGTTATTTACTCATTATAGCACAGTGAGCCATTCAGTACAGACTAAAGGAGGTGGCCAGTGTGAGAGGGACACGGTGCTGAGCATCTCAATGTCCCATCAACCAGTTCAGTGTTCAGTCACTCAGTAAATTTTGTTGACCAGAGAACAGGGAAATAGGTGTGATTACCATCTCTATATCATAGATTGGGATGCTGTCTCAAGTAAGTTAAAAGAAAATTTCAAAAATACTTTTTTGACTGACCAGAGCCCAAGATCACATAGCCAGGAAGTGGTGGGATGGGGGTTCAAACTCAGGGCCTCTGGCCTTAGAACCCATGTGTCTGCTATTCACCACACTTTGGGGAGCCTGGAGGACATGTAGACATAACCAGATGTCCTATCTAGTTATTTCCTGACAGCCAGCCACTCCATTGCTTCTTGGGGAGGGCAGATCAGAACCAGGATGACCCCCACACACATTTAAAAAGTGAGCCTGTGTTCTGGAGTTCCAGCGAGAGTTAGCCTCCCCCACACCCCTCTTGGGTATAGGTCCTGGAGCTATGAGTTCAGGGCAGCAGGCAGCCCTGGCCAGAAGGGGATCCCCAGGCTGGCTCCAGACCCTGGCTAAAACACTGCCTAGTAAGCTGGCTCTGCCCATGGCTGTAGTTTGACCCTCCATTTCTCCAGACATGGGCCTTGGACAGCAGTGACTCCCAGTACTCCCAGATCAGAGTCTAGCTCAGTGAGCTCTTAGAATGTACCAGAGACTATTCTAAGTACCCTACAGAAATTATTTAGGTGGTGGCTCCATAGTGTAGTGGTTGGCACGTCTGTTTTACACACAGAAGGTCCTGGGTTCGTGCCCCAGGCGGAGCTGCGGACCACACCCCGCCAGGCCCCCCAAGTGCGCTGGGTGTGCCAGGCCCTGGGTGCATGCCGCGAGTGTGTGGGAGGAGACACCTCGCCTTCAGAGATCCAGTTCTTAAGGGGAAATTACAACATTTATAGGTCAGGGGTGGAAGTGGGAGGATGAATTAAAAAGAGGGAGAAAAAATGATTTAGTGCTCTGTGACAATGGTAGGAACCATTATCAATGTCATTTTCTATAACAAGGACACAGGCATAGAGGAGTTAAGAACTTGTCCGAAGTCACACAGAGGTGGCAGAGGTGGGATTTGAACTAGGCTGTCTGGTTTCAGAGTCTATGTTCTTGACTATTAAACAAGGCTGCCTCTGGTACACCATGGGTCTCTGACTCCAAAAGGCTTATTTGAATTTTGTCCTCATTTTCTTTCTTCCATCCGTTCTGGAGAGAGAGAGATGTTGGGTAGCAGGGCCAGTGAAGGAGGCAAAGAAGGAACTTAAGAAAAGAGTGTAGCCGTCTCCTCAGCTGGAGCTTTGCGCAGGGTTCAGTAAAGAGAGATGTATTGCACGGAGGCTTCGAGGCTTGTGTTAGGGTAGAGAGGAAGTCAAAAAGTTGGCAGCCATGCTCTAGTGAGAGGGGGACAGCTTTGAAATAGAGATGTTGGTATGCTTCTTTGTGTGCACATATGTATGCCTGTGTGTGCACATGTGTTTACATTTGTTTGCACAGATATGCATGCATGTGAACACATGTGAGAGTGAATATGAAACTGTGAGTGTGCATTTATGCAATGTGAGCATGTGTAAACAATGTGTGCAAGGAGGTATGTACCTGGTATCTTAGTCCATTCAGGCTGCTATAACAAAATACCGTAGGCTGGATGACTTAAACAGCAAACATTTACTTCTCGGGTTCGGGAGGCTGAGAAGTCTGAGACCAAGGGGCAGGCAGGTTCGGTGTCTGATGAGAGCCTGCTTCCCAGCTTGTAGACAGCTGACTTCTCCCTGTGTCCTCACATGGCCTTTCCTTGGTGCTTGGGCATAGAGAGAGTGAACAAGCTCTGCCGTCTCTTCCTCTTCTCATAAGGGCACTAATCCCATAATGGATGTTTGACCTTCCTGAATTCAGTTAACCCTAATTACCTCCACAAGGCCCCACCTCCAAATACCATCACGTTGGGGATTAGGACTTAACATGAATTTGGGGGCACACACATTCAGTCCTGGTCTCGCATGTGCTTATGTGAGCAGTGGTGTGCAAGTCCCCACTAGCAGTGGCTCAGCCTCTTCCACCACTACCTGGGGCCATCCTCACAATTTTGATCAATGACAAGTAATTACACAACTGTGACTCATTGTTATTTTTAATTGTTGGTAAGAAAATCACAGTGTAGTGACGAAATAGAATCAGAGCTCCCAGATTGCTTGCCGCCAGCTGCTGGGCACCCCCGCCCCGCAACATACACACCTCAACCTCCCTGCAAAGCCCCCATCATCCCTTGGCTCAGAGCCTGCCTAATCATTGTTTAATGTTTCAAAGACACTGTCCTATACAAGATATACTCATTCCAGGCTATAAGAAATACCAACAGCTTTGCATGCAGCTGGAATAATTGCAAAAATAAAAGAAGCAGAGGAAAAGAATGGTCTGACAGTATTGTGCTTTATGGAGCTTAAAGAATCCCATGTAGCTAATCTAATTACAACCAAAGCTCAGACAGCTTAAAGGTGTTTATATAGCCAGGCACATGGGCTGTCAGCCCGCTCAGCTGAAGGCTACTTGTCACTGCCCACCCTTATGCCTTTGACCAATGTGACTAGAGTGGCCCACCCACAAGGCTGGGAGTGTGTACCTAGCAACTTTGAGATGGAGACAGCTAGTACTGAATTCTGCAGGAGTCCTGGAGACTCTCAACCTAGTTCCTTAATGCCTGGGGCTGCCTCTAACTGCCAAATCCATAATTTATCACCAGCCCGAGAGTTACTCTTGGCCACGGCCACAGATTCATGTTCTCACGTGTTGTCCGGTAGCTCTCTCCTGAGGAAATGTTGGTATGATCCAAGCCTCTGGCTGCTCTGAGTAGCAAATGCCTGCCCCTCCCTGCCAACTCGAGTCCTGACCTTAGAACTGGGCCCTGTATCCGTGTGACAATGGGAGTAGAAGGGAATCAGGTTGATATCTGTGACAGATTCAATTGTGCCAGTTTCTCAGCAAACCTCGTACTGTTCTGCAGGTTGTATGTACCCTTCACCAGGGCATCCGGACAAGGCACGAGTAGGGGGAGAAAATCTATCCCACATTCCCCATTTGCTACACCATGAATCCTGGTATGAGTCTGTCTCAAAGTGCCTTTTTCTAATTGGGATTTCCAGAAGGGGTGCCTTTCTATAACACGCATCAAGGTGCGATGTGCTAGTTGCCCAGACAGCCCTGGCCTCTGCAGAGAAAAGCGGAAGTCTCTTCTTCACCAGTGGGCAGCCTGGCCTTAACAGAGCTGCTGCAGCCGGGGTGTGTGTTCTCTGAACCTGCTGCCCTTCATTCCCAGCTTTCCTTAACCATCTCTGAGTTGGTCCTATAGTTGGCCTTCTGCTTCTGTTCTCTACAAATCATCAATTTCCTGCTGAGATGGAACCTTGCTCTGACACTTCTCTCACCCCCTAAACTGAGTCCTGGCTCCCCATCTAGCCCTGGCCAACCCTCTTTCTTGAGAGACTGGACCCTGCTTCCTGTACCTCTAAGCTACGGTTCCCTGCTCTTTTCTACTTGCCTTCCTGCATCCTGGGGGCTGGGACCTTCCACTGATAGGCCCCTCCCCCCAAAAAGAGCTTTCTTACTTAGTGATGCCTGGATGTGTCCAGATGCTGAGGACACTGCCTCTTTGTGGGTCTGCCCCAGAATGCAATCTGTTTCTCCACCTCTAGTCCTGCATATTGCCAGCCTCCTCTCTGTCCTCACCAGACACTCTACTGAGATTCCAGCAGCCTCACACCACACAGCCAAGCTTGCCTGAGTCTAGCAATGGCATGGGTAGTTCATCACCCCTTTTGGGCTCCCTACAGATAAAGAAAACTGATTTAGGGAACTGGGTACTCCCCAACATACTTCCCTGCTAACCAAGAATATCCTCTGGGAGGGCAAAGGCCCTGTCTTCTCCTTAGCTCATAAGCTCCCTATAAGCAGTCTGACCAATGGGTTTTGGACTATTTTGCTTTACAGACTAGCCAGGGTGACCAGTATTTGATTAACAAAGCTGCAGGACCCAGATACAAAAGGCCTCTTCCTCTGGTCAGCTGGGTGACCATCTGTCGAAGGGGAAATTCCCGGAGCTGGAGCTTTGAGGGGAGCGTGGAGGGAAATCAGGAGAGATGTCTCCCGCCCGCAGGTGAAGGGCTTTGCCGCCAGCAGCTGGGAGTCAAGCTGTCCCTGGAAAAGGCCTGGGACACCCTGCCCCAGCCCGTGGTGCAGCCAGCAGGAGAGGTCTCCTTGTCCACTCTTGGCCCTCAGCCTATCTTGCTCAGCAGCTTGAAAAGACAAACTAGTGCTGATGGTGTAAGTACAGCCGAACGCAGGGCACTGCTGGTAAGCTGAGATGCTCTCTCTGCTCAAATCCCAAGGAATCAAATACTTCCTACTGATATCAAATATTTGGAATATGGAATGCCTCTGGTAGGATTGATTTCTGCCCCAAACCATGCAGCAACAGAGGTATCCTCTAGCAGTTCCAGGGCCCAAGTGTTTAGCAAAAAGAGGTGCATATGAACAAGAGTTGGAGCCTGAAGCCACCCCAACTGCCACCCAGATCTGTCCTGCAAATTAGCTTTCATTGCTCTCGGGAGACCAGTGCCTCCCTGGTTTGATGTCAGGGTGGACAGTTGTGCTGGAGATAGTATCAGGGATGAGGAAGCCAGCACAGATGACTAGGGCCTGAGAGTCCAACAGCAGGTATAAATCCACCCATGTTGCATATCAACAGAAATCTGCCTTCACTGTGGTTGTGAGGAGGGGCAGGTTTTTATTTTTTATTTTACCAGGTCCCTAATCTACTCAGGGGCCTTAAATTTGGAAACAATTCCATCTTTTTTTTTTTTTTCAGGGACTGCCTCCCCTGTCTGATCAGGACCACAGGGACTTATACCTCTTCTGCTCCAACAGTCATTCACATGCATTAATTCAACAAATCAAGTACCAGGTTCTAAGCTGTATGCTGGAGAGGCAGTGGTTCCTGCCTCTGATGAGCTTTAGTCAGAGGGTAATGGCAGGCAAGCAGACAGACTCTATGGCCCTCATTTGACAAGGATGTAGAAATGAACTGTCTCGTTTCTAGTTGTTTTTTGAAGCTCGTATCTCAGGAGCTCAAGGTGTAAGTAGAATTTTAGAGAGAGAGGCTCTTGAACAGAAAGAAATGTTAAGAGTCAGATCAGTGAGCAGGAAAGCTGTGGACTTGGATGCCATTCTCGGTCACATCCCTGCATCTTGAGACCTTGTAAGCAACTTGCATCAGGCATCCCGTGCCAGGCTGGTAGTGAGAGAGCGGAGTGACCAGCACTGCTGGTCAGCACGGGAAAGCTGACCAGGCTGAGAGGAGGCAGATACTGGGAGCGTGACTTAGAGCAGAGTCAGTCCCATCTCATCTCACAGGACCTCTCCCAGGGCAGGAGGTAGAGGAGAAGGCGGTGGGGCGGGGCCAGGAGCTCAGGCCTTCACATGAACCAACTCATGGTGTGGGTGGCTGTGATTTAGACGTGCCACAGCTCACTGGGGCTCACCCTGGCTCGCCTCATTCCCTCCCCGTGTCTCCTCTTCTTGCAATGCCTGTGACCTGCAACCCTGATGGATGGTTTTGAAGTGTGTCTGTGGTCCTTGTGGTTGATGCTGTGGTGGTTGCCATCTGGGAGTGAATAACCACAGCATTTCAAAGCCAAACGAGACCCAGGGAAAAATCCCAGGTCTTAGGTTTCTCTCATCTGGAGAAAAGAGTGTGAATTGTAGCTTTATAAACTCAAATCTTTAAACCCTTTCTCACCTGGTGAATTGATGGGGTGACAGAAATGAATTAGAAATTAGATGAGGGCTCAGCATGTACATGGGTTCCAAGCCAAATGGAAACTAAAAAGAGTATCTCCGGCAGGGTTAATGATGAAGGCGAGGCTTCCAGCATGCCTTGGCAGAGTGTCCTGGGTCTCAGAGGGGAATCGATCAATGGATCCTGCCGATGAGATCAGGAGGTGGAGAGAGGGTTTTCTACCCAGACAGTGAAAAGGAATTAACTTGTTACCAATCAACACTCATCGATACAACAGAAAATTCCAGCGACGCAGGACAGGTTTTAGTGCCAGGCCGTGCAGTGGCAACACTAACTCCCTACATCTGCCCTTAGGTGCTTACACACCGAAGAAGGGAATGTTTTCACCAGCATTGAAAGAAGTTTCTGCTAAGACCCATGGTCTGAGTGAGCCTGGAAGCTTGTCTTTGTTGTCAAATTTCATTTGGCTTGAACATGAGAACTAATGCAGAGAATCAAAGAAAACAAAGTCGTTTGCCAAGTGCTCCTGACCAGGGCTGCTCAGGCATGAGGCTGAGATATTGGTTTAAGTGATTGTATTTTCTCTAAAAAGAATATTCAAGGTTGTTGTTTAATCTTTTCGGAGTGAGTTCCTGTCATCTTAGGTGCCCAGCTGCTGCTCTCTGGACCTGTGTACTCCATATTCCTATGATATATCAGTCCAGCAGTGGGTGAGGTTGCTGTTCATTGAATTCCTGAATTCTGCATGGCAGGAAAAACAAATCCCATCTTCCCATTCCCCAATTATTGGGCTCATACATTATGCCAGGTGTATCTATTAGGGAGGGAGGGAGGGAGGGAGGAGGAGGAGGAGGGGGGAAGAGATTGAGAGAGAGAGAGAGAGAGAGAGAGAGAGAGAAGTGAACAGACAGATGAATAGACGGATGGGTAGGTGAGTGGGTGAATGGGTAATTGGATTGGTAGGTAAATGGATGAGTGGGGGATGGATGGGTAGATTTAATATCTTCATTCCAAGACGTAGGTATTTTATGCTCATTTTAGAGATGAAGGAATTGAGTGTCAGAGGACACAGCGTCACCAAAGTTCTCACTGCAAGATGGTGGCAGAGCTGGTGCTTGAGTCCACATTTCCCAACTCTAAATTCAGTGTGTCCCTCTGCTTTTTTCTTCCATTGCTCACTAGGCTTTATTTTTTTAACTGCCTGCCTCGTATCTAGAGATGGACTCGCTTGGGCTTGGATGAAGGGCTTATACAAGCAGGTGACAAGGAGATCTATTTATTTTATTCGACAAATATTTATTGATCACTGTGTAGGCAGAATTCCATGATGGAGCCTCAAGACTCCTGGCCTCTGGGGTACACTCACTTCCTGTTATTCAGTCAAACACTACTCTGGGTACTACTGTGAAGGGATTATTAATTACTGGATCTTATGTAATTAAGATCCAGTCAGTTGGATGGGCCTGACCTACTCACATGAATCCTTTAAAAGCAGTTTCCTCTGGCTGGTTGCAGAAAGGGAAATCACAGAGATGCACTCTGGTGGCCTGAAAGAAAGCAGAAGTCCATGGTGTGAATTGCTTGTGGGGCCACACGGCAGGGCACTGCAGGTGGCCTCTAG
Organism: Pteropus vampyrus; assembly: GCF_000151845.1. Lineage (NCBI taxonomy): Eukaryota > Metazoa > Chordata > Mammalia > Chiroptera > Pteropodidae > Pteropus > Pteropus vampyrus. The sequence goes on along the minus strand of NW_011889088.1, from coordinate 1,613,504 downwards.
TTGCTGAAGGTGGCCCCAGCTAGAAATCCTGAACAGAGATCCAGCCACACCATACCTGAACTTATGACCTATAGAAACTGTGAGATAATAAATTTGTGTTGTTTTAATCTTCCGAATTTGTGACATTTTGTTATGTAGCAGCAGAGTACTAATACAAATACAGTCACCTACAGTGTGCCAGCCACTGTCCTGATCACTGGGGATGTGAGACTGGCAGGGTCCTGCTCTCAACAGGGCTCACAGCCTAGCGTAGGAGATAGGCAAGAAAGAATCAAGTTATTAAAGACCGTGATAAGTGCTGTAAAATTCATAAATAGGATGATACGAAATAAGTCAAACGTGGAGGAGGACATGCTTCGGGTTAGATGACTACAGATGACCCCTCTGAGTTAAGCACTAACGGACCAAAAGGAGTCAGCCCTGTGAAGAGCCATGGAAAAGTGTTCTAGGCAGAGGGAAGAGAACAGGCCAAGACCCTGAGGTGGGAGACAGCCTGACATGTTCTCAGTCACAAGAAAGCAAATGTGGCTGGAGGGTGGTAAGGAAGTGGGGAGATGGCTTGAGGTAACATTGAAAAATTAGACAGAGCCTGGGCATGTAGGACCTTGAAAATATTACTCTCGGTGCAATGGGCAACATTGGTGAGTTTTAAGTGGGGGAGAGGTGTGATCTGATTGACATTTTTGGAAGATCTCTCTGGCTATTCGGTAGTGAATAGTTTGGATATGGGTAAGAATGGAAGCAGGGAATCATTTGGAAGGCTCTTGGAATACTTCAGGCCAGAAATGTTGGTGGTTTGGACTGTGATGGCTGGAGAGAGAGAGAGAAGCAGATGGACTGAGATATTTTTACATTTTCTGGTGAATGTGATATAGGGGGTGAAGGAAAGGAAAGAACAGAAGATGAAGTTCAGGTTTCTGGCTTGAGTGATGGGGTGAATGACAGTGCCATTTAATGAAATGAGAGGGATGAGGTTGGCAGGGAGAACAGATTTGGGGAGTAAGATCAGAGTTAAGTTTTAAAGTTACTGAACGTGAGATGCCTGTGAGCCATTTGAGGGGAGAGCTCAAGTAGACACTTGGACAGCAAGGCACAGCTGAGCAGGGGTGGCACCCAGGCTCAAGGAGGTCAGGGCCAGCAGGCCTGGTTTGACAGCAGAGAAGGCTCCTTGATCACCCCCTGGAAGAGTGGCAGAATACCTGGGTCTATAAAGCGAGGCTATGAAGACCCAAGGCCTGGACCCCTGGAGTTGTCACCCTTTCTGGGACCCCCTGCTCTCATGCTGAGCCCTGGGTACAGCCACACACCCAGTGTGGGACATTCTGGAATGGAGTGGCTCTGGTGTGAAGCTGACATCTCAGCAAGTTACTTCAATTGTTCTGGGCTAGTAGTAAGGTGGATTAAGCACCAAATTATATAAACCTGAAATTGCAGTCTAATGTCGTTAAGGGGCCTGAGGGAGCTCAGGAAGAATGAGCGTGAATGAGGAATCGTCTGTAAGATGATCAAATCTCTGATCAAAATCACCTCCCAGGATCAAATGGCCTCTAGAGACAGTGGAGAGCACCTCTGAATCCTAATGGGGCATCCATAGCTCTGGAAGGATTTTTGGCCAGGCTACCATGTCCTTCTGCAGGGCTGCTCAGTGCAGGAGGGGCTGGTGTGGAAAGAGCTCCCACAGGGATCTGACCGTTCGTCAGGCTCAGGGATGGAGGGGCTCCCTACAGAAGGCCTAAGACACATGTGGCAGGTTGGGCCCAGCTTCTCCACTTAGCCTTGGAGGGGCTGTTCCTCCAAGAGCAATCCCTGAGACACAGAGTCAACAGTAAGCAATTTATTTAGGAAGTTCAAGATATACTATTACGGCAGGGACTGAAGAAAGGGAAGCAGCCAGTAAGAGTATGTTATCAGATTAGGCACCATTGCGGGCAGGTGGAGCTTAATCCTGCAGAGAAACTCTGGGCAATGGTGTAAAACGCATGCCCTTAGAACGATCACTCCTGAGAGGTGAGGGAGCTGGGGTATTTACCTACCAGCTCCCTTTAGTGGTTAGTGGAGGGTTGCTCTCAGGAGATGTTAATTTCTAACACTTTAGCCTTCCAAGTGCCAGGACGGAGCACTGTTCTGTAGGTTTGAATAAAGGCCTCGGGCAAGCATTCTAGTACTTAGGCATGGTGGTAGAGAGAGGAGCACTTTGAAAGATGGTAGAGAGAGGAGCACTTTGAAAGGAAACGGGTGGACCATCCATAGCATCTGTCACAAGAGCCATGAGCCATATGTTTTGGATACTTTTAAAAACCACTTTTCTGTAAGCCCTTGATATTGACTCTGTCCAACTACTCATAGGCCAAACTGCAAGGCATGCTGGAACTTCTGGAATAGGCTGAAGCCATCTTTCGGGTCAAGCAAGACCAGCATTAGGGCATCTCCTGCCCCGTGAGATGCACCTGCTTGCCTATAGGCAGAGCCTACAGTGCCCTAAGTCGTGGGGCTCCATTTCGTCTTGTGTCTCTGTCCAGCAGGTCTATCGGAGGGACAGAGCACCTTCAGGAAGCTGTGGTTTGGGGTTATAGAGACTTACTTGGGCAGGTGTAGGGATCAGAGAACCACAGCTTCAGTGGTATTGAGGGACAGTCTCAGCCAGGTTTGAGAGAACAGGGTAAGGTGCAGTCTCTGGGAAAAACTGTTGCAAATTCTAGTGGGGGTCAGGCCCTAGCCAAGAAGAGTCTCAGGTCAGTAAGGTCTGAATATACTTAGGAAGCTGAAGCTTAACTGGTAACAGGCATTGAGGGCACTCCATTGGCACCCCAGCCTTGATTGGTGTTGTGGACACTATTGGCGCCCTAGCCAGATCCTCTTTACTGGCCAGTCCTCCTGTACCCTAGGTTCTGTGAGTGTTGGCGGCCAGCAGCTCAGAGCTGCACCCTTCTTGAAGTTGCCCTCTCTATGAAGAGCAGCCTTGCCCAGAAATGCATGAGAATTATGCCCCTCCTCCAGGGATGGCACAGAATTAGTGCCTGATTAATATGGGTGTCTAAAACCTACTCCTTGCCTCAAGATGGGATCTCTGTGGTGCTGTTCACACTCCAGAGCTCTCTGTGGGGCCGACTGAGCCTAGACTGCAGCCATACGCAGACCTTTGCCCTGTTTCTTCCCCTGCCCTAACCTGCTTCTTTCACTCCCTTCAAGGAAATACTTACGAGCCCGTCCTCAGTTAAACCATTTATCTGAAAATTCTCATTTCAGGCTCTGCTTTTAGAGAACCTGATCTAAGACTGCTGAGACGTGGGAGATGTGGCAGCAATACCAGGTCAAATGGCTAAGAAATTTGCTAGAGAAAGGTGACCAGTCTCTCCAGTGTGCCTGGGACTGCAGTAATTTCTGTGCTAAACCAGGACCCTTCTGAGCAAATCAAAGTGGTTGCTCACCCTTTAATCAGTGTCTCAATTAGATTTGAACTGAGTTCCTATGTGAGGCCAGAGCTGTGCTAGACTCAGTGGGGACTAAAAATGAAATACAAAAACATGTCTTCCATGAAATTCAACTAGGCGAGGGTTTATTTCTATAAGTCTTTCCCTCTGTTTCACTTGTAGTATATTCAAGAAAGAAGGAACTTGACATTGGGACAAGGAAAAGGGAGATAAGGCAACAGAGGAGGTAATGAGGTTTTGGCCATTGACCTTGGGAGAGATGAAGAAAACTGAGGCAAAGCAAACAAACAAAAAATAACAAGCCCTCAGGCACTTTTGAGAAGACTAGACGAAGCTGAGAAGAGTGCTCTGCCATTTTTGGCATGTCCACAGGGAGTCGTCATGGAGAGTCCCAGCTCCATGACTCCTGTGTATATTGGGGATGGTTCGAGAAATATTGGCTCCATGATGACAAACAGCCTGGGTTAAATAAGGGTCACTCAGGCCTTTTCACCTGAAACATTGAGTGATGTTGCATTTCTGGAACACTAGTAAGACAGGAGGCAGGAGCCACCAGCTCTGAGCCAGAAAATTAGATAGTGATCCTTTAACTGGAATCCCAGACATAGGGGAAAATGCTACTCGGTGTGCATATTCTCTGCAACAAAGCAAAGCAAACGTTCATGTGTGTCATCGAAAACTGCAGGGGAAAGAAATCTGGAAAAGGTTTTAGTGAACAAAGTTGGTACATGAAAATTAATTATTCAGTGCTGGTGATTACTCATTTAAGATGTGTAAAAATACCACTGATGGTCTCTTTATTTCATTAGTGGTCTTTCTCGTTTGAGTATAATGAAAGTGAGAATGTGAATTAGGGCTTTCATAGGTTCACTTCTGAGCTCACTTCTCCATCCTCCTGTTTTCCTTACAGATCTTCAGTCCCTTGACTACAGAATGTGATAGCAGGGTCCTGGCAGGATGCAGATGACACTCTTAAATTGAAAATTCGAGGAGAGTTTAATAGTAGAGACTATTTACAGAGGTGTGAGCAGGGTATAGGGGAGCCATAAGGGATAGTGCAAGACCCTGGAGCTGGAAACAGCAGGGATCTTTACCACCCCAGACCCAGAAGAGGCAGAAGATATACTGGAACCAGATGGAGCGGAAGGGCCCCTGGTAGAAGCTCACCTCTTGGTGGTTGAAGGGACCCCACAGGGAGGTGCTGGGGGAACAGACCCCTTCCCTCTGATCTCCTGCTGTCAAGGCGAGGTTGACACTTGATGCCTTCCCCACAGGTCAGCTTCCTGGGGCACAGAAAGATCAGAGAACAGTGGGGAGTGGGTGAAGGGTGCCAGGCACATTTCATATTGTCCTAGTCGACAGTGCTCCAGGACATAACCCTCACAATGCGGGACAGCTTAGAGTTGAACTTCTAATTGCTCTAGTGGACTTTAAGGGTTAGCTGTGTACTTGTCAGTGTGTGTTAGCTTCTGTTTGCAGGAGGGATAAGAGATGACTTCAAAGAAAGAAAGAGAGAAAACGCTCATCAGAAGTCAGCCCCAGAGACTAACAGAGCAGGGGAACATCAGGACTTAGTTCAGTCCCCTTATTTTTCAAGTGGGGAACTGATACCCAGAGAGCGGAAGTGCCTTGTTCAAGGTCACAGTGATTTAGGGACAAAGCTAGAACCCAGGTCAGTGCTGTATGAAATGCAAGGTGTG
>NW_011889088.1:1602115-1606975 GCF_000151845.1 Pteropus vampyrus | reverse complement strand
CATTGTTCAAGTTGTGAATGGCTGAGAGTGGGGCTTCCATTCAATGCATCTAATGGGCAGTTGGGAGTTCTTACCTGGTCTGTTCTCTTCTCTGGAGCCAACTGTGGCTTCTAGCTTTTCACTCATGCTGCTCACATTCCTGGGGGATTTTGTCCCTTTCCTTCAGCCTAGTAAACCTTTGTGTAGACATGTTCTTCTTTCCACTTTGCCCTCCTCCTACATTTATTAAGTTCAGTGGCCAAATAAAGCCATGCCCTCTCCTTGTCCTGCGGTGTTCTCTGACTGTGTCTGGATAATAGCGGTCACCGAGAATATCTCCTCTCCTGTCTCATAAATCATCTTGCGGCATTGGCGGCTACATCATGCAGCTGACTTTGAGCAAGCTCCGCAGTACTCTTTTTGAATAATAATAAATGGAGCTGGAGCCCAGTGGCCTTTGATATTTATCTCTGGTTCAGCAGAGCAGAGATGTGTGTGCTTAAGGGACACAGGTTATGTCTCAGAGGTGGTGACTCTCCCAGGGGAAGGCAGTTCCCCTAATTGCCTCTTCATTGCAGAAGTTGCCTGGTCTGTTTCCTTAAGCGATAATTTGCTGATCTGAGTGGAGGATGCCTTTAGCTATCCAGCTCCAGCCCGTTGCTTGGTCTGTCAGAAAGCCACATGATTTCAAAGGGAAGAGGACTGCTGGCTGGATGCCAGCCCTTAAACCCATATCCTGCAGTCCACGGCCAGCCCCACACATCGCCAGCCTTCACAATCCTTCCCTTGACAGCCTTGGCCCAAGCACCTTGCCTCAGCCCATTGCATGTATAGAATTCCAGCCCGTTCCCAGTTCCTGGGTTTGAGAATCTGTTGGCGTGCATCCGTGTAAGCTCAGCACCCTGGCACTGAGCTTGCCTCCCTGCTTGACTCTTGATTAAGAGTCTTTCCATGGCGATGCTGTGGGAGGCCATTCTAGGTAAGTCCTCCTCCTGGTCTAACCTGGTCCCGAGAACCTCGCCTCAGCACCAATCCCCCATAGATAAAACTCCTGGGGAGGACCTGAAGACCCGTGCCTATGGTGACAAGGCCCTGAGCTTTACAAAAAGAAACCATGGGACACCCATCTGCCAAGGAGGTGACTGTGGATTGTGTCTGAGACCCTTGATGTCCTCTCTCTTCTGCTGGCTTTTATCTTGGGTGTTCTCCATGAATTCTTATTTGCATATTCGTTTTGAAGGTTGTCACCCTAGAATATGGCATTGGCCATGTTCTGAAATTATTTTGGTATTCTGCCCCGACTTTTATGATATTTTAACTATATGGCCCCCTCATGTTCAATTTTGCCTTTATTGCACTACAGCAGCACCTGGAACCACCACCTCCTTTCGACGTGGTTGAAATAGCATATTGGACCATTTTTGTAAGTGACTTTGGAGATAAAAATGGGCCTGGAAATACCAGTGTTTTGTGATGTTTTCCAGCTTGGTATACTTAGTATTAAAAATTAGCCCTGTGGAGGCAGAATGTTTCAGTCTTTACCTGCAGTTTAATGGTTGTCCCCAGATGCCGGTGTGGAAAATCAGAAAAGGTACAGAATACCACTGAGCCCAGTTCTGATAGACTCTTATGTCATGGAAGCTGCATACATCATGATGATTATCATCCTATTTAATGAAGGACAGTTTTTGTTTTGTTTTGTTTTGTTTTTTACGATGAACACAGCAGCTGCTAATCTAGCCTAGATGCTTGTTGGCCCATTGTAGGTACTCAATAAATAGTGGCAATTATTTTAAAATTCAGGGACCTATTCATCTCTCTAATGGATGTGATTTTTATTAAAATGACAACATAAGTTAAAGAGTTATTAACAGTAAGAAAGTTGCAATAGGTAGACATACTATGGGGAAATGTTTTATCTACCCTCAGCTTATTGGGACTTTGAAATCTCTCTAATAGAAATCTCAATGAGATGAGATACTAGGCTTTTGGTCCAGCAGGATTGTTGATGTAAAGCATCACACTGAAGGAGCTAAAACTCAGATTAGGACTAGTGCATCAGTAAAGCTGCCTGCACAGAGAAAGACAGATATGCAGGAGTCCAAGCCATGAGATGAAAGAGACACGAACCCACTAAGGAAGAAGTCATATTTCTTCCTTGACAAATAGAACTCTTATCTATCACTATTTGATTAATTTTGACTTCTTTTTTTTTTTTTTTTTTTTTTTTACTCTTAGGGAATATTAACTTTTCTCCCTGCTCTGATAGCTCCTAGGCATTGAAAAGACATTTTCCAGCTCATAGATTGGGTCAAAGGAGCCTTCAGAGGGCTTCCACTTGTGGTCTGCATTCAATGCCTCCCTCTCATTTTTCTAAGGAGAAAATATCCTTTCCTGTTAGGCAGACCTAGGAGCCTTGACTCCTAACAAAGAGCCCTCTTTTTTGCCACGTGGTTCTCTCTGTTCTGTGGCTGGAGAAGAAAGAAACCCTAAACCAAAACATCATGTTCACAAGACACCCCCCCCCAAAAAAAAAATCTGCCTTGTTCTCTCCACTTTCACCTTATTCCTTTCAGAGTCTAGCCATTTTAAATTCACTTTTTGGAAAAGGATTTATTTAACTGGTCTCTGCTGAGGAGATAACCATAGTCTTAGTTTTGTCTTAAGAACAACTTAAATACAATTGGAACAAAACCAAATATGATTTTTAAACATTTTGCAGTGATTTCCTTCCAGGTTTCCTTCATAGCCTAGAAAACTAAAACAAAGGAACAAAGGGAAAAGGAGACAGTCCCCTCCTAAATCCACCTTGCCCTGACCACCTGCACCCCACATACCTCTTCTTGTTACCCAGCAGAGAGCAGGAGGGAAATACAAGTGACAGCCGATACCTGCAGCCACGTCCCATGACTAAGGACACAAAAGTGGCAAGTAACCAAGTCAGGCTTCTTCTCGTTCAAACCTTTCTACGAAACAGGAAGGTGTCTGGGCCACATGAAGTGCACTGGTGTGGGGAGGGTGGGGTCGGAAGGAGAAACAGCACAGTAAAGTAGTTCTGTGGCTTAGAGTCTATTCCCCAGTTATAGGTGGGACCCTTTTTATCCTTCCAAACAGGCCTTGAGCTCAGAGTAGAGACAGGGGCTGCTTAGGGCTCGATTTAGGCTGATTTAGAGCCATGTTCAAGTTGAGGCCAGGGTGATGGTGAAGTCATGGCTGATGGAGTCACCAGGGTATGGTTAGGGTCTGAATGAGTTTGGGTGTGGTGGAGATGGTTGTGGTCAAGGGGAGATCAAGATCAAGTTGAAGTCAGAGTTCGGTTGAGATTAGAGCTGCGATAAGGCAGAGTCACACTTAAATGGGAATAAGGTTGTGGGTAGTAGAGTTTGAGAACTGAGTTAGGTTTGAGTGGTGCCACAGTTCCATAGGGTCAGTATCTCCTTAAATCTCTAACACCAGATGTTTGGTCCAGTCCCCTGGGAGCTGTTTGACCCTTAACTCACTCAGGGCCCAGGGTTCATGCCAACCTTGGAGTGTTTCAACTCCTGGTCCTGTCTCCGCTGCCTTCCCACATTTTACAGGCTTTTCTCTTAGGGAAGGCTCAAAAATAAAAGCAGCTGAGTTGAATCCAGCTAATATAGCAACCTGTTTTGCCCCTGCAGTTGGACGGTGCTGGTGGGGCCATGGGCACTGAAGCTATAGGGTCCCATGGGGAGCCCAGTGATCGATGCCATCCTCACTTCCTGGAGCAGAGATAATTGGCTCCGTGTTGTGCATGTATGCATTCCCCTTGACACTCACTCCTTTTCAGAAGAAAAAACCATCCCGTAGGGAGCCCGTGAGAAATGGGAGTGCTGTCCTCCTGCTGCCAGGCAAGTGGCAGGGCATTAGCTAATCGTTCGCCTGGAGTCTTGGGGCACAGGCTCCTTGGAATAGCCAGGCTGCCTAGAAGTGACTTTGAATGCCGTTTCCTGGATCCTACTTACTGCACACCTTCCCTGGGAGCAGGGGCCAGGAGTCCCCTGCCCTTCTGGGGAGCAGTAGGTACAGCTGCTGGCAGCAGGGCTGGGTTCTTTCCGCAACATCCACAGTCACTGGACTGAAAGAAGGATAACGAGCAACCTCACCCTCTTCAGCAGCTTGCAAGCATCATGCCCACCCGACCACAGACTGTCAGCACCCTGTCCCATACTTGGCCAGGGTGAGGGTGGGCACAACAGTCAGCAGAGTCCACGGCACAGCTGAGAAGTGATCACAGGCACCACTCAGAGTGAGCTGCTGACAACCCCAGGTGCTGGACGCTAGCCCCGGATCAAAGCCGTTTTCTGCTTTGGCAGAAGGCAGGGAAGGAGAAGGTATAGCCCTGGATTTAAGACCCCACATGGGGTCTCCCAGATAGAGGAATTCCAGGGTGAGAAAAATGTGATCTGATCTCTCAGACACAAAGGGTGATTAAAAGACTCTAGTATTAAACTTCCAGAAGGGAAGACCTGGGTTTTCAAAGCAACTACACAGACGGAAAGGGCTGGCTCATAGCAGAGTTCACCAGGGCAAAACTTGGGACCAGTGGGTAGAAATGACAGCAAGGTAGATTTCTTCTCTACTTGAGGAAGTATTTTCTTTTAACCAGAGTCATTCAAGAGGAAAATGAGCTGCTTTGTGAAGTTCAGAGTTCCCCATGACAGGAGATAGCCAAGCAGTGCAGAAACTACATATCAGAAATATGGTGTCCAGGATTCACGTTGTGGTGAAGGATTGGATAAACTGACCATTGAAAGCCCTTCGTATTGGACGGACTGAGAAGGATGTCTCAAGTTTAAGGTCAAGTGCTTGATTACAGGTACTACTTGGCTTTCTGCATACTTCTCCACTGTCCAGGCCCCC
>NW_011889088.1:1596282-1602065 GCF_000151845.1 Pteropus vampyrus | reverse complement strand
CCAGGGCAAAACTTGGGACCAGTGGGTAGAAATGACAGCAAGGTAGATTTCTTCTCTACTTGAGGAAGTATTTTCTTTTAACCAGAGTCATTCAACAGGAAAATGAGCTGCTTTGTGAAGTTCAGAGTTCCCCATGACAGGAGATAGCCAAGCAGTGCAGAAACTACATATCAGAAATATGGTGTCCCGGATTCACGTTGTGGTAAAGGATTGGATAAACTGACCATTGAAAGCCCTTCGTATGGGACGGACTGAGAAGGATGTCTCAAGTTTAAGGTCAAGTGCTTGATTACAGGTACTACTTGGCTTTCTGCATACTTCTCCACTGTCCAGGCCCCCGCTTCTTGCCCTATGTCCTATCATCTTCCACACCATATTTGAGCATTATGATTCCTTCTGCCCTAAGGATAGAATGATTCTTTCTAAATGACCACCATTCTTTCCTGGTTCTAAGGATCACTTTCTTCAGGGGAATGCGTAGGGCAAGGAAGAGTCAATCACCCACCTCCCAGAGCTGTGCTAACTCCAAAGAAAAACAAGCATCACAGCATCCCGAAGGACCACAGGACACCCGAGGCTCCTTGTCAGATGCCAGAGGCACTACCACAGGCCTTCATATCCTCCTGTTTCCCTCCCTCAGCCTCTGTTCCTGCCTGCAGCTGCAAAACAGGTGCATCAAGTTGTCACACTGCAGGCTTGGAACAGGACTGACAGTTCCCCAAAGAGTTTTTAGGATGCTGGCATATCAATGAATAGGAGGACTTAGCCCTGAGACAATGCTGTGTGAAATTCTTCTCAGCAAGAGCTGTGGCTGATGTCCTCTCTCACATAACTCCACACACTGAGCAGAGGCCCATGGGCCCCTTGACTAAAAGAGCTCATTATTTTGCTTCCCACTGCTGCCATGTTCCGCTCAGCATGGCAGCCGATCAGAGGAAGCCGCCTACCATCAAAGCCTGGTTCAATAAGATACAAGAGGTTTATGATTCAAGACAAACTGTCATCACGGATTAAAACATGTCTACACCGCAATGACAATAGTTATTTTTTCTGAGAATATTTAATGTGTTGCTTACATTTTATAGACGAGAGAGAAAGAAATCTAATTCCACCAGGCTGAATCATTTGAAGGCACTCCGTGTTCTATAAACACACTGAAAGGTAGTGTTCCCAAGGAGATATAAAATAAACCATGATTGCATGGTTCTCCTGTTTCCTTACTATTTGTTTTCTAGCCTCTTCAGTCTAATTCTCCTTTATATAAAGAAGTCTGCACTAGCCACCTGTGATTACTTTTAATTTACTCAATATATAAACTCATTGCATATCTTCTGGCTTTGGTACATGCTATTCCTCTAACTGGAAGCATATTCTCACCTTTTTCCAAACTTCTCTTCTTTCCTTAAAGCCCAGCTGAGATGCCACCTCTTCTGTAAAGCCCTCCTTACTCTCCCACCAAGGAGTTAGTTGTTAGGAGTTCCCTGAGCTATTTGTACTCACCTCTGTTGTTGCACTTACCAGTTGGAATGGAGTGTATTTATCTGTTGTCATATCTGTCTCCCACTGGGCTGGAAACTCCTTGAGACCAGGGGCTGTGTCTCTTCAGTGCTTAGGACAGTGCCTGGCATATAGGAGGTCCTCAATAAAAGTTTGCTAAATATGTTTTTCTACTATATACAAAGCAACCTGGCTTCTTTCTTGTCTACCACTTTAAATAGTGATATTGAACATGTAAAAGTGAGATATTTGATCAAAATAACAGAAAGAGCTATTCACTAGTAGAGGGCCCCCAGTATTCTTATTCCTAGAAGGTATGTTTTATGCCCAGAATGTCAAAGGGAAGCCTGGAGTGGTCTCCACACAGCCGCCTCCTACATTACAAGAGGCAGCATGGTTGGGATGAGGCCTGAGCCTCTAGAACAAAATGCTGGGAGCAGCCACGTTGAGCAGGCTACTCAGCACCCAAATCCTGCAGGGAGCGCACACTGTGGCCCAAATCCTCACTTTGCCCCCCGCCCCTCTCCCTCGCCCCAGAAGCAGGAAGCATTGCATTTGTCTGCCGTGTTCAGGAGGTTGATCTGAGTTTGTGTGTTTGTTTGTTTCTCATTTAGGAAAGGAGATTCGTTTTCTGCACTCTAAGCTCCTAGGCCTGGAATCTCCAAGGTCAAACACATGATCTCCCGATTCTCTTCTGGATCACGGAGGATCTAGCAGCACCCTTTTCCCTAACTGAGGGGTTTGGAGACCTGTGGTGGGTCAGATAGATATCCTTTTAGAGAACCAGACCAATCCATCTAATTGTTTACTTCCCAATAACTTAATTTCAGCAATTTAAGGATGTGTGGGTGTGGGCGTGAGTGTTCTCTGGCTCCATGGAGGAGTGTGGGTGGCTCTCCAATCCTGCAAATGGTCCCTTAAGTGTTTTGATAAAAGCAGTAGAAAAAATTCATCTGGTGTGGGTGAGCTGCATAGACCTCTGTCCTAGAAATAGGAGTGAACCATTCGTTTTTTTCAGAAAGCTTTTCTGGATCACATTCTTCTGCTAAGTTCAGTGCAAAGCACTGGAGCTATAACTGAGTGAGCTGTGGGCACAGCCTTCAAGCAGCTTTCTTTCCAAATGGACTAGGAAGCACTGGGCTTCAGGGGAAGGGCATCCATCCTAGTCTTTGCAGGCTCACCAAGGAAGGGAGGACTTTCTGAGACTTGAAATTAGGAGTCAGACAGACAAAAGTAAAGAAGGAGCTTAATATTACTGTGAACACTTTAAGTGGCCTGAAAGCTTTGGTTTGTGGGAATTCTGGGGCCCTCCCGGTCATCTCCAAGATGAGCGCAGCTGCCCACTTCCAGTCTATGTCTTCCCATTTCGCGGAAAACACCCCAATGCTGGAAGGATCTTGCTAAAGGAAAGCTCCGATTACATCGTGCACCTGTTCAAAACTGTTCCGTGGTTCCCTATTATGTGACAGCTTAAAGCCAGGCAGCTGAGCCCAGTATTTTGCATCCTCCTGGCTTGGACTCTAGCTGTCCCCTCTAGCCTCAGCTCACTACTGCTTTCCTGTGTCCCATATCCAAGAACTGCCTGTATTCCTGCCCCAGTCTGCCTTCAAGCCATCAAAGAGTAGAATGCTTAGCCCCACTCATAGCACTGGAGCAAACTCTGTCTTGATTTTGGGGAATTTTAAAGCTCTTTAGATGAGTAATTCGGTGGTGTATACTCACAACATGGTTCCAATACAAAAAGGCTGACAAGAAATAGAGTAAGAACTGGACACCTATTCCATCCATGACCATCCAGCCACTCTGAGTCAAGTCAGGATTAACCAGGTGGCAACACATATTTTCCTAGTGACATCAAAACCAGAGGTGGGAAGCATATTTAAGAATGGAAATTAGCATAAAACACGCCTTCTAGGAATAAGAATATTGGGAGCCCTCTATTAGGTACCAAATATGCTGAATCCCCAGTCGGCTTTCAGGTATCCAACATCATGGGCCTCACCAGAACTCCTTCTTTTCCTCCCCTCTCATTGCATCTTAATGGAGCAAGGCTCTGGCATAAGTTGGAGGGTAATAGGAGCAAGTGTTGCCAACTCGTTTGTTGGATGTTGGCCTTTGTAACCGAGTTCTTGCTTTTCCCATATGACCAAGTCCCTGACCCCCAGTTCATGTTCTTTGCTGGGGAGTCCTCTGTTTGAGTTTTCAACGGTTGGCTGTCAACCTCCTGAAATGGGATCCATGCCATATCTACCCTAGGTACCATCTGCCACCTCGATTGTGCATCTCTGAAACTGACCACTGGCTGGGACCTCCAGCCCTTCACCGGCTGCCAGACTTCCCTGAGGCTCCATATGTCTGGTCCATCTTCTTCCTCCTCTCTGCTTCTGGGACCTTCCTCGCCTATCCAAGGCCAATGAGCATATCTCACCTCAACTTCTGTCCCTCCACATATGAGCTGCCTCAGGACCAAACACATACATTTGGCTGCCACTTCCTGTCTCGTTCACTTGAGTTTGGGGCACAGGTACACAGCTTTCAATTTTATGTCTGTCAAATTCTATCTTGTCAGATTTGACACATTATTCCTTCTTGTTAAAGGTTTTTTGCTTTTTGTTTTTGTTTTTGTTTTTTATCACCATCCCCCCACCATCTTATTAGTCACAAATTTTTGATGGGTATACTTTCTCTATCTTTATCCAAGCTATCAAGAACAAAATTTATCTAGGATGGAACTAAAACAGAGCTTTTTGCCTGCTGCTGGAAACCCCCTTTATGCTGATGTGGAGCCATAAACGAATCCCTTTGGACCTAGTCATTCAATTAGTGGCTATTTTGCTTGATTATATAAGCATCTCGTGCAAATTATATAAGCATCCAGTTCAGTTATTTCAAAGTGGTGGTTTTCTGGCAAATTGTATATGTTTGATTGGCACGGTATTTTTAAAATTTAAATTCATATTAAAAATCAGGAGATTTCTCACCCAAATATCCAGATTTCTGGCTTCTCTTGAAAAATACTTAGTAACAATCAGCTGGAATTGAGTGGTGGATGCCTTTGTTAAACAGACATGCTCTCTGTGGGTTACTACAATCCCTGATTACTTTATTCACTTATGTTTTGAGTTTACAACATTCTAAAGGATATAAAGAGAGATTTGCTCTAACGATCATTGTATTAGCTATCTATGAGTGTTTAAAAAATTACTCCAACCTTAGCAGATTAAAACAACAAATATTTATTGTCTCAAATGATCTTTGAGGGTTGGGAATCCAGTAGTGTCTTAGCTAGATGGTCCTGGAGCACGAGGCTATAGTCAAGAGGTTGGCTGGGGTTGCAATTATCTGAAGGTCTGACTGGGGCAGAGGACCTGCATGGACCTTTCATCATGACACAGCAGCTAGCTTCCTCCAGAGCAAGTGACCTGAGAGAGACTGGCTAAGCTGTGATGTTTCTTATGACCTAGTTGCAGAAGTGACACACTTCCACTCCTGCTATATTCTATTCATTAGGAGCAGGTCACTAAGTCCAGCCCACACTCAGGGGAAAGGAATTGAGCTCCATTTCCTAAAAAGAGAAATATCAGAGACCTTGTAGATATAAGTGCTTAATAAATGTTACTACTACTACTACTACTCTTACTACTACTACTACTACTACTACTACTATTAATATTGATGATAATACTTATTGAGTATTTAGTACCTTCTTCGAAAAGCTTTACATGCATTAACTCTTTAACTTCACAACAACTCCATAGGTAGTTTTTATTTGTATTCCCATTTTACAACTTAGAGCATATGCCCAGTGAGGTAGAACAGATAGGCCAAGTTCACACCCTAGTAAGTGAGGAGATGGGATTCAAACTCTGCTAGTGTAGTTACAAAAATCCGTCTACTTAACTATTATACTACACTGACTCTCAGAGTTTCGTATTGTTAATGGCTTTAGTCATTATTGTTATTATTATTGTTATTATTATTTACATTTACATGTTTCCCTGACCTGCATCACTAATAAGCCTTCATGAAAGAAATGTGACCCATTTACTGAATTGTTCTGATAATACTATGCTAGGTCCTAGAAATCACCATTTTGTGATGTAGGCACTCAAAACCCACCCCTTTCCAGTCTTGCTCCTTGCTCTTTGGATAAAGACAAACTTCTTAAATACGACTTACAGGGCCTCTTTTGGGGGTTGCCCCTCCCTCCCTCTCACTCTACTCCACTCCTTTCCACCCTGGCGCCCTCTGCCCCGGCTTCAGGGGCTTCAGCCAATCTTAGCACC
>NW_011889088.1:1595901-1596232 GCF_000151845.1 Pteropus vampyrus | reverse complement strand
TGTTATTATTATTGTTATTATTATTTACATTTACATGTTTCCCTGACCTGCATCACTAATAAGCCTTCATGAAAGAAATGTGACCCATTTACTGATTTGTTCTGATAATACTATGCTAGGTCCTAGAAATCACCATTTTGTGATGTAGGCACTCAAAACCCACCCCTTTCCAGTCTTGCTTCTTGCTCTTTGGATAAAGACAAACTTCTTAAATACAACTTACAGGGCCTCTTTTGGGGGGTTGCCCCTCCCTCCCTCTCACTCTACTCCACTCCTTTCCACCCTGGCGCCCTCTGCCCCGGCTTCAGGGGCTTCAGCCAATCTTAGCACC
>NW_011889088.1:1583694-1591386 GCF_000151845.1 Pteropus vampyrus | reverse complement strand
GTGAGAAGATTCACACATGTTTCCCCAAGGTTTCCCAGCATCCCATTTCATCAACTCTCCATGGTTGCTAGGATTGATAAGCCCAGCAAAGCAAAAGGGTTTAAAAATATATATATTTGTGTATATATATATACACAAATGGGTCTGTGTATGTGTATATATATGTGTATATATATATGTGTATGTGTGTATATATGTATATACACACATACACATATATATATATATTTCTCCTCTACCATGTATCAAACACTGTTTCAGCACTAGAAATCAATAAAGAGAAAAAGCCCATGCCTAGATAGATCCCACATTTTCATTGCAGACACAGACAACAACATCAGAATAACCAAATGAAGAGTAATACAATTCTCAGGTAGTTTAAAATACTTTCAGAAAAATAAGACAGGATAGGTGATAGAACATGTAGGGATGGAGGGGAGTGGGTTTGAGAAATGGGTTGATGAGATGGTCAGAGAAAGCCTTTCTTGAGGTTGTGATGTTCGAGTAGAAACTGAACCCAGGGAGTTAGCCTTGAAAAGACTAGATCTGTGAGGTGGGAAATATATTGCAAAGGTCCAGGGCTGAGGAGAGAAAGTGTTTTAATCAGAGCCCACACAGGCCTAGAAGAACCATGGATGGCCACTGGGGAATTCCTATGTCCTCGTGAAATAGCCCAAAGAGTATCTGTGTGTTTGCATGTCTGTGTGTGTGTGTGTGTGTGTGTGTATGTGTGTGCGCGCGCGAGCGTGCACGCGCACAAGTGCGTGTATACTTTTTCAGGGGAAAAGATCCATAGGCTTCATCAGACTCTCCAGAGACTTTTAAGATGCACAAAGAGTGAATAATCATGGCATCATTCCTGCTAGCCATGAAGGGTGGGGGAGGGAATTGTTAGCTCAGCAAGTTGTCAAACATCCTATTTTGAATGGAATAGAAGCTTTCCCTTTGGCTTCTGGGCAGCAAGGCCCTCCCTCTTTGCCTCACCACCAATCCTACCAGCTGGGCCAAAAGCAACCTCCCTCTTGCTCCATCTGGTCATAGCACCAATGGCAGATTAGAGATCCAGAGCACTTGCTTCTGTTTTTCTCTCCTTTTGGCCTCACCAAACACTTCCACCCTTGAGTTAGGTGGTGCTAGGCAGGAAGTCATCCTTCCCACCCCACCAACAATGTTCCCCAGACTTGTCACAAGCAAATCTTTGCAATGCCTGTGGGATCATCGCCTCACCTGGCTTCCAGACTTGAGTTCTCTTTGCTCATTACCCATGCTGTCCATATTGCTAAGTTGACTTATGAGGAGAGAAGGTTTGTTTACAAATCCCACCTCAGTGGTTTCCTCATCTGACTCATGGGCCCTTCCCACACAGGACCATAGTGCTTTCTCCACCAGCCCTGCTGTTCTCCATAGTAACCAGTTCACACATTTCCCCTCTGGTGTCACTTAATCTCTAAGCAAACTCCCTCTTCCTCTCCTCACAGACATGTTTCACTTCTTAATCCAGTGTTTGTGGATTCCAGGCCTGAATCAAGAAAGACAAGCAAGCACTCCCTGTGAACACACGGCACTGGCAGACCCAGCTGATGATCTTTCAAAGTCAGTGGCAAAAAAGCTATAGAAGTATCACTTAGCTATCCAAGTTCCTTAGTGTCCTGCCCAGACTTTAAAGATGTGCCTCTCTTTCTATGTGAGGTTGTCCAGCCCCAGGTGGGTTAACAAGGAGGAAGTGACTATGGCTGGTAAGGCTCAGCCATATCCAGGAAGGTGGCGCCTCTCCCACCTGACGGTGCCCCCGCAGCCGTAAGTGGCAGTGCTGTCCTTGTGCTTCCTCGCTAGTGCTGGGGAATCTCTCTTTAGTTGGCTGCCGTTCTCATCAGGGTATGATCAGCATGCTCTGCCTACAGAAGATCTAGCTTTCACCTCATATTTCCCGTGTTCCAGAGCCTTCTCATCCCCCTGCTCGTCTTGTTTCTCCACTCAGAGTTTGGTTCCCTCTCCTCACATCGGCTTCTCCTTCCTTCTCCTTTTCTGTGTATCATTCCCTCTGCTCTGTCAGAAGCTGGTTTTTCAGGTTCCCTCCTCTTCCCGCGTGTGCTGACCACTTACACTTGCCACACATCCAGCCGTCTCTTGTTTTTGGCAGAAGGACCCAAAGCTCTCTGAGCTTCCTGAAGTTGCCTCTTCCCCTTCCTTCTAGCATCTGGGCCCCAGGTTGTCCATCTCATGGCATCATTTTGAAGATTAAATGAGATAATGTGGATGAATCACCCAGCACACAGTAAATGCTCAAATAGGCTAAGTTCCCTTCTCCTTTCCTTCTTTCTGCTTCCACACGGCCATCTCCTTTGCTGGCCAGACATAATTACTTCACTATGATTAGGTGTTCATCTTGGCTAGCAGCATCATAAACCAGTCACAGAGACACAGAGGCCCCATGCATACTCAAAGGACCTTGCCAGGCCTGACTGGCAGGAACTAGATCCTATCTGAGGGTGGGGTCTGGCACTGTGTCCTCTACATTTTTGCTGAATGAGTGAATGAATGATTTGAGACAGATAAAAAAAAAAAAAAAAAAAAGCAGATCCTGAAGCTGGAGACCTGTGCAGGCTGATGCTATCAGGCTGATTCTGTGTGCTTGGTTCTCTTCAGAGGACTGGGTACCAAGTCAGATTCTGCTCTGGGGCCAGGCTGGCCTCGAACCCGGGTGACCTGTGAGTTGTTTCCATGGTGAGAGCATCAGGTCTGGCCCCTTTAACCTTAGATGTTCTGGGGGAGTTAGAGACCCATCAGATGCCCAGGCGAATTCAGGATGTGATTAGGAAGGACTTCAGTGGTCCTGGCTGAGGCCAGGCATAGCTTCTCTGTCCCATCTCACTTTATGTCCAGCATTCTGGCTCAAGCAATGGTCTTCGGCCCTTGTTAAAGACCCAGAATAGGTCTGATGGGGGCTTGGAGTTGAGTGAGGAACTCATAACTTAATATTATTTGTGGGGGAAAAACAAAAACAAAAATAAAAACCTCACTTGCCTGACTTTCTGGAATCAGGCAGTTCCTTTTGCTGCTACAGTACAAATTTAACAAATTGATGAAAAGTCTTTCCTGGCATTTTAGCTCATCTTTCAGAGACATTTAGGTGTGAGGACTGACTCCAAATAAAACTTTCTTAGGACTTCCTAATACTTTTTGGCACAGCCTTCAAGGCCCTTCACAACTGGCCACCACTCACATATCCAGTGTCTCTCCCCTCACATAATCCACACTCCCCACACTTGATCATAAGCCACACTCGGCATGCGTGCTACTTACCACTTCCTAAACCTGCCATGCGCATTCATGCCGTTCTATGTTTTTTTCAGCTGGGACACTTTGTTATGTCCCCTTTATCTTCCTAGCAAAGCCCTCATGTTCATCTGTTTGAAACAAACTCAAATGTTATCCTGTAAAGTTTGTCCCATCTTGCAGTAGATTGTCACAGAACCTGTGACAATCACTTTTAACACATATTTCAATGCAGTAAAATAATCTGTTTAATTATTTCTTCCCACCACACTCTGAGCTTCTTGAGGGTGGAACTCTGACTTATTCTGCATCCCAGCACTGAGTACTGGGCCTGCCAATTGCTGAGTGCTCAGAACACATGAATAAAAGGGACATGATGGGGCCATGAAGTGAAGAAGAGCAAAGTTTTCTATATCTGGGGCATGTCTCTCAGGGAAAGATTATTTTTTTGGTTTTCTGAAGTAAGTCTCACTAGAGGAATATCATGATACATGTTGCTGAAATAAAGGGGTCTGAAACAAATCAATAATTCCAAATGTCCTGGCAAAAAAAAATATGCTGGTAGTCTGCTAGCTGCAAAGGTTGCAGATTTTGGAGGGCAGCTCCTCAGCGAGGTTATCCACCTCCTTGTCTTGAGTCTCTGGGCCAGCCGGTGACACGCCTGCACCTGCTTTGGGTCAGGCATTCTGATAGTCTCTCTAGGCCCCAGGCTTTGCCTTTGGTAATTGTAATGGAAGAGGAACGCACGTGTGGGGTGTCTTGTGGGTCAGATCTAGCCTCTCTGCACTCAACCCCATTTCTGTTCAGTTTCATGGTCAAGGCTAGGCTTCTCTAGGCCAAGAGGGCATGGAGGGTGCCCTGAGCCCAGGACCTTTTAGCAGAGCAGTCAGTGCTGTGCCACATCTCTGCCACTTAGGTGTGCACAGCTGACTTCCTATTGCCCTCATCTGCGTCTCTTTACCTGGGAGCTTCCTCCAGAGCCGTGGAAGGTTTTCTCTGCCATGCACAAAGCAGGCCTCATATGCTGGGAATTAACACACCTCAGGAGCAGCCCTCAACAGTGACTTCTGAGAATTGGCATATCAATACTCTAGGACCTTCTTCCTAGCCTCCTTTTGCTCATTTGAGCATAAGAGGCCCCTGCCTCATGGAAGTAGAGAACAGAGATAGTGCAGGCTTCTTTTATTTTAATCTGCTTTAAATCACAACATGAGACTGATGAGGCATCCTGAAGTGCCTAGCACAGAGCCTGGGCAAATGATCGTTAAATGTACCCTCCCACTCTTAGTCCCAAAGGTAGAAAATGTGTTAAGAGCACAGACTCTGTGGCCAAACTGCCAAATTTAGGATGTCAGCTCTACCACTTGCTAATTGTTTGAACTTGCACAAGTCGCTTAAACTCTTTGTGCCTCTGTTTCATCGTCTATGAAATGGGTTACTGGTAGTACTTAGCTAATAGAGTCCTTATGAGGATTAAATGACTTAACGAAAACAAAGCTCTTAGCAGTGCATTGTGCATAGAAATTGCCCTATAAGGGGTTGTTAAGTAAATGGATAACTGGTTGGGATGGGAAGAGGGTTGGGGATTAAATATGGAATGACCAAATGGTTAGTGGGCCTTGAGGAGGAGTGATGGTGTCCCATGCCCGGGAAAGTCCCAGAGCAATTTGCCGCATGCCTGGCTTTTCCAAATAATGTAGGAGTCCCCGCTCCCAACCTAAGCACCTTTCTGTGAAAGGGAAGAAGAGAACAAAAGACTTCAGACTAATGAACAAATAATAGTTCCACTTATTAAGCATTATACCAGGCATTATCTCACAGAACTCTATAGCAACCCTAAGAAGTAAATAACATTATTCCCATCTCAAAAATGAGGCAGCTAAGGCTCAGAGAGGTTAAGTTTGTGCCCAAAGTCACAAAGCTGATAATCGGCCACACTAGGAATTACACTGAGGTCTTTCTCTCCCCTGAGCCCTTCTCTTTCTGGTCTCCATGACATCTTTCAATAAAGGAAGAAAAACTTGAAGGCTAAGAGCAGAGCACTTGGGTTCTGCTGGTCACCCACGGGATCTTTCCCTTTGAGACTAGATTGTTTAAAAATGTTGTATGAGCTGAGGAAAAGAGCCTCAGACCTCCCAATCTGACAAGCACCGACAACAATCTGGGCTGTAAATATGTGTGCAAGGCCCATTGGGTCTCCTGAGGCGTGAATCAGCCAGGCTGAGGCTGCCGGCTACACAGCCTGAGCAGCAGTGATTTGCAGAAGTACAGAGCTGACTTATAGCCTGTGGGAGCCTTCGCTCTTCCCAGGAGGACATTTAAGGCTGTGCAGGCAGGACTTGGACCACGAGACTGATATTAGTCCCCACTGGTCGTCTAGCATCCAGTGTCTGTGTTCCAAGGAGAGAAAAATCCGCTAGCCTTTCTTCCAGTTGGAGAGCTGCAGGTAAAGGAAGCCTTCCCAAAGAACCTGAGCTGGTTTAGATGAGGCAGGAAGGATGTTCCAGACAAGGGAGCAGTGAGTGCAAAAGCACTGTGGTACCACTGAGCTTGGTGTGTTTGGGAATGTGATTTGAGCACAGTCTAGAAGAGGAGGCTGAGAAGTAAGCAAGGACCAGGACCTTTGACTCTGTAGGCCAACAGTAATGGTCGGGGCTGGGGGTGGGGTGGGACATGAAGGATGCTCTTACTCTGATATTTATAGGTAAGCTTAGAATCTTAGGATCTCAGGATTATGGGAGTTAGTGTCTGAGATCTCAGAATCTTGAAATTTTGGACTCAGAATGATAAATTCTTAGACTCTCAGGAGATTTTAAATCATCAAGTTTCTGAGCTAGGCAGCACTCTAAACTCTCCAAGTCTTACACAAAATAAATTAGCATCAAACTTTCAGTCGCCTCCTGGCTTAACTACCAATGACAACTGTTTTTCTCGAGTGCCAGCATATAGGGATAGGAGGATCTGCGCCTGGGACTCCTGGAGTCCCCTTCACCTGATGGGACACCGAGTGGATTTGTTTTCAGCCTGGAATTAACCTGCTGTTAAATGCTGATGCCAGCATTTCCCCAGGCTTTGAGTTCTTGGTCACACCCTCCCTAGAAACTCACAGGGAGCTTACCTACCCAGTACTCCTGAGCTGGAGGGGATGGGGCTGGGGCTGGTGCCATGTCCACACTGCCTGGACGCAGCTGACATTAATCACCCACCATGGCATTTTTAATAAGTCCTGGGGTTCCTGGCCATCAGCGTAGCCAGAGTTATTTTATGCCTTTTAAGTAATTTCACAGCGCTTGGGCTACAGTCTCACCTTCACTTTATAAGAGTTTCCTCCTCACACAGCCCCACGGAGCACAAAGGCAAGCTGGCCCTTTTCTGAGTTCGTTTAGTCCATGAAGACAACTGATTTCTATTAGTCCATTATTCTCATTTTCCTTTTCTGAATTATTTACTCAGTGGAGCAGAGAGCCTGGAGCTCTGGCTCAGGAGGAAGAAGAGCTGGATTCTTTTTCTGGCTGTGCTGATTTCCAGCTCTGTGACCTTGGGCAAGTCTGGGAGTGTCAGGAGTGAAGAAGCTGTGAGCATTCAGAATCCCCTACCGGAAGCTGAAGGACACGGGTGCATAGACCCATACCCAGGCAGGCCCATGGTGGACTCCCAAATTGATTCCGGCAGCCTTTTGTCCTGAGCCCCATGTTGGATTTTTCGGCATGATTGTATGGTAAATTCCAAAGGCAACAAGCACTCTAGGAAACCCTCACCCAATTTAGGCCCTCTTCCCCCATTTCTTGGTTTTGCTTGCTCAGGGATTTGTGTCCCAGAGAAATTGGATTTTTGTATGTGAATATTCCCTATCAGCCTTCCAGTCAAAAAGAAGCTGAGTTTGGCAGTCTAATCCCTTCCCTTGGGTTCTAAGCATACATAGTTGTAAAAAGAGGACATTTTCTTCCTGAAATGAATCAGTGATTATAGAATCCTCTTGGGGCCTGTGACACGTGGCTCCTTTGGCAGGCTGTGGGTCAGAGAGACAAAGAGCAAACTCTTTAGAGTCAAGCAGATCTAAGTTTGAATCCTTACTCATTTCTTACTGTCTGCGTCCTTTGGGGTATGTCATTTAAAGTCTGAACTCTGAGTTTTCTCTTTTGTCATTGAAAATAATATGTGGGCTTGAGAACATGGACTCGATTCAGGGTGCCTGGTTTGCATCTTAGCCCTACCCCTTCTAGCTCTGATACTGAGCAAATCCCTCCATCTCTCTGTGCTCTGATTTCTTTGTCTACAGCATGGGGATAATAATACTATCTACCTGGAGTGATAATTATGATAGTTGAGAGGATTGAATGAGCAATAGATAAAGTGAATTTAGAATAGTATCTCATATATGGTAAGCTCTAAATAAATAAGCATTATCTATAAATG
>NW_011889088.1:1575144-1582343 GCF_000151845.1 Pteropus vampyrus | reverse complement strand
TGACATATCATTTGTGTTTCAATGGCCCTAACTGGCTTTAGAGGAAAGCCAGTTAATCTGATCTGAGGAAGACCAGCTACTGTTCACTCTTAGAAGAATAAACAGAAATGTGCTGTTTTTAATCTTTAAATTAGTGCCATTGGAGACTAGCAATCATTAGCGCTTCTCAGCGGGGGTGTTCACCCTCCCTTCCCAGGGAACGCGGGTGGGGTGGGGGTGGGGGGGCAACAGGCTGGGCTTGTGGGGACGGCACTGAGCCAGAGGAGGGCAGGGCTGACCTGAAACTGTAGGGATAGGCCGAGGGGACAAAAGGTAGTACCCTGTGTTGGGGAGCAGCTGGGGAACTAAAGGGAGACAGTCCAAGGCATCAGTTCCAAAGACAGCCACATGGATAAATGAAAACAGACTGCAAAGTGAAAGGTCTGCACCTGAGAGCAGCAAGACAGAGCCCACGGGCTTAGGAGAATAAGGACAAACGCTATCTGGCCAGGTGGTGGGGAGCCTTTTTCAGACAGAGTCTGAGGCCCTCTGTTGAGGGCTGGAACCTCACATAATTCCAGAGGAGATTCCTTCCCACCCAGTTACAGAGCCAATCTTCATTTATTTCATTTGTCACCAGGCTGCCCATCAGAATCTCACAAGGAGATTCTGTGAAATTCAGAGTCTCTGTTCCCACCCCAAATCTACCAGTTAGATTCTGTGGGGGGCGGCGCCCTGGAACCTGTGTTTTTAACCAGCTGGTTTTTATGCAGGCCGGCTTTTTATCCTAGGGAGGCAATATGCAATGTAGAGGTAAAGAGTGTGGACTCTGGGGACAGCCCAGTTGGGTTTAAATCCTGACTCCACCACTTCCTACCTGGGTCACATTGTACCTTAATTTCCTTGTCTTCAGAATAGAATGATAATAACGGTAACTATATATAGGGTTGTCCAAAGGCTTAAATGAGATAATATATGCAAAGTGCTTAGAATAACCCCAGTACATCACTTTTATTATTTCCTTTATTAAACATTACTGACCAGTTAAGGTGGAGATGTAGGGATAGAAGGACATGAGCCATTGTGCATACATGTACGTAGGTCACGGGTGAAAATTCACATGTTTTGGAGGACTAGGCAAGAGTGAAACAACTAGAGGGGACCCCAGTGACTTGGAGAATGTATGATTATCTTCGCTGGGTTCTCCCAGAAGCGGACCTTGAGACAGGAGTTGAGGCCAACTCATTTGTCTGGGAGTCACCCCCAGGAAGCAGTGATAAAGATGTGGGGACGTGAGACAGGGCAGAGAAGAAAGCTAACACCGTGGACATCACCGAAGTATTGCTGTGGCCCCCTGGGGCCCACTCCCCCTGGGAACCACCAGGAGGCTGTGTAAAACCTGCTTCAGCATTGCCCCGCCTGAGGGGAAAGGAAGCTGGGATATAGTGGTCTCTTGACGCTGCTGTAGCAGAGGACCACCAACTAGGTGGCTTAAATAACAGAAATTGTCCCAGTTCTGGAGGCTGGGAGTCCAAGATCAAGGTGTTCCTTGGCTTGTAGACGCATCACTCTAATCTATGCCTTTGTCATCACATCGCATTTTCCCTATGTGTCTTTCTTCATATGGCCATCTTCCCATAAGGATACCAGTTATTGGATTAGAGATTCCCCTACTCCAATATGACGTCATCTTAGCTAATTACTTTTGCAACAGCCCTATTTCCAGATAAAGCCACATCCTGAGGTACTGGGGGTTGAGACTTTAACATATGAATTTTTTTGCGGGAGGTGGGGGGGAACACAAGTTAACCCATAACTTGTGGTCTTTCCCCCGCCAATTCCTATCCCTAATTGATTGAGAACTATCTGCGGAGGTAACTCCAGATAGCTTCTGTGGTCAGAGAAACCTTCAGGCAAAGAGAAGGAAGCCAGCAGTGTGTGAGGGGAGGCTAGTGCCTAGGGGGCATCATAGGCAGGAGCATTAAACCCTGTGCGGGCCCTTCTGAGCTTGGCCCCGATGTAGCTGCTCAGATAGCACAGCCCTAAAGCTGGCCAGCCAGCAGCATCTGTTACGGAGCCCTTCGAAAGGGGCAGCTTCTACTCTGCTCCGGCCAGCTATCACCAAGCAGGACAAAGAAATATGGCTCTGAGCAGATACACCTCCAGGGCTTCAGTTTGAAATCTCTGCGAAAGTACATGCTCAGACTTCCAGAATGGGGCCTCCGTCACTAATTACAGTAGCCTCCCCTTACGCACAGAGTATTGCTTTCCGTGGTTTCAGTTACCTGCAGTTAGCCATGGTCCAAAAATATTAAATGAAAAATTCCAGAAATAAACGTACGTTTTAAATTGCACACTGTTCCGAGTAGTGCAGTGTGATGAAACCTCGAGCCATCTTGCTCTGTCCCACTCAGTAGGCGAATCATCCATTTGTCCAGCTTCTCCACACTCTGTAATGCTACCCAACCATTAGTCACTTAGTAGCTGTCTTAACCAAGATCAGTTTTTAAAAAGAGAGAGAGACCACACTCATGTAAACTTTATTATAGTGTAGTGTTACAGTTGTTCTGTTTTATTATTGTTGTTGTTAATCTCTTCCTGTGCCTAATTTATAAGTTAAATTTTATCATAGGTATGTTTGTATAGGAAAAAAACATAGTATATATAGGGTTTGGTACTGTTTACTGTTTCAGGCATCCACTGGGGGTTTTGGAACAGTCCCCTGCAGATAAGGGGGGACTCCTGTGAGAGCTATGCAGTTTCTCCAACTCAGTCCTATGGACATTTTGAACAGGATAATTATTTATCATGTAGGGCTGTCCTGCGCATTGCAGGGTGTTTAGCAGCGTCCATGCCAAGTAGCACCCTCCCAGCTATGCACCACGTCCTGTTTCTCAGACCCAGGAGGCCTGTTATTTAAGAGGCCTCAGAGTCTGGGAACACTGAATCAGTTTCTGAGATTCTTTTTCAAAAATCTCTCCTTCTCCCTCTCCTCCCCTCTCTTTCCCTTTTCCTTCCCCTTCCCCTCTTTCTCTCCCTCTCTCCACTGTCTCCTCTTTCTTCCTCCCTTCCTCTCTTTCTCTCTTCCTCTTTCCTCCACCCCTCCCCCACTCAGTGGAGTACATCGCACCCCTTTTAAACATCCAGTAGAATGAAAGTTCCATAAGGACTGTCTTGCTCACAGTTATTGCCACAGCAGCTAGATCAATACCTGGTATGTAATGAATGTTCAGTGTTTTTTGAATGAATGAATGAATGAATGAATGAATGATGGGTGGCCTGTCCCTTCACTCCTACTTGCCCCAAGCCTGGAGCAGACATGGGAAAGATCACCTGAGTCTCTAGGGAATGACGAGGCGCTGGACCTGGTTCTCCACAGCAAGGCCAGGCTGGCCATTTTGCAAGAGTGCTTGTGCAGCAGCTTTCCGAAGTGCAAAGCCCATCGGGCATCAATTTCCTGATTCTTTATTTTCCTTTACACAAAAGATAAAGAGTATCTCATTAGGTGTTTAAATCAAATTAATAGCCATTGGTATCAGACTTCTGCTCAGCCCGCCGTTTCTTTTGGGGTGATCTTGTGGAGCTAATCACTTTCTATGGGAACAGTACAAGGGACATATATAGGGAGGGAAGAAAGGGCTCTGTGCGACCAGGCCAGTGAATTTCCCATTTTTACTTAGCATCTAAGTCTGAAGGAGGCAAGCAGCCTGCACTTAGCTAGCTCTGGGGGAGAGCACCACATAGAGATGATGGAGAGTGGCCTGTGACCTCCTAAGAGTCGAATGGTGTTTCATCAGCATGGCTCCTGGGCATGCTGATTTACAGAGGTCATCCAGATACCAGCAGAGCAGGGATTTGTGGACAGCAGGAGAGGGCTGGAGGAGCAGCATAAGCAGGATAACACCTGGCCCCTTGCAGGGTGCAAATTGTATTTCTCTGTTAACGCTGGGTATCTACAGCTCCACCATTGATTCTAAATTTGGCAAAGTCACAGAGAGCAGACTCCCCACCTCCCCTTTCCCCAATACATTAAAACAAACATGAAATATGGCCTTCCCCTTCTTTTCACAATTATACTCCTGTCATGCTCTACCAAGACACTTCATTAAAAGTTATTTATAGGTATTTCAAAAAATAATTAAAGATAGCTTATGTCGGCAAAAGAAAGGTGAAAGACAATGCAGCTTTTAGGCTAGAACTTAAAAATCAAAGCTTTAGTGAAAGTAGAGAAGCAAAAATGCTGATAGACTCATCTGATTAGTCATTATATTTGTCTCCGAGCTTCCTGGAAGCTTTGACAAAAAGTTAAATATGATGGGTTTTGTGTTTGTGTTTAGGTTTAAGGAAAAGCACAGTTCTTTATGTTTTTTGAGTTAAGTTCTGAGAGGTATTTATCATATACATTATGTATAATGTGTAACAGGTGATATCTTAGACAATAGTTTTCCAGCAAATGCAGAAGTGCTTTTGAGATAGTTCTTTCCTGCTCTAACAATTGACAACGGTTAAAGGAAAACATGAAACCCTTATTAGGTAAATGTACTTTGCAAAGACTGAGCCAGTTTATCCAGGGTATTTTAGGCCTTTTAAAATTTTTTGATAGCAGTTGTTTGGTTAGGGCTAAGGGAATCCTCTCTTCTAATCAGTAGCCAATATTTGGGATGCAGCCGGCTGAGAACATAATTTTTCTCTAGCTGATCCACCAGAAACCTTTATTCTAGTTCACTGTTAACAGAGCTCAGAAGTACAAAAGGGCAAGCAGCTCCTACAAGAAACAAAGGCTTTTCATCTCTTGCTGCCACCTTCTAAGCTGGCTCTTCTGTGTCTGACTTCATTTCCTGTGCGTCAGGAGTTCACAATCTTATTTTAACCCTAGCATCATACCAGAACAATAGATCCTGTTTTGTTAGCCTCTGTGTTTAACAAACCACCCCAGAAGTTAGAGGCTTAAAACAGCAACTATTCATTGTTTCATTATTCTGCAGTAAGGGCTGGGATCACAATTCTGCAGTAAAAGCAGCTTGTCTCTGCTCTACAAGGTGTCAACTGGGCTCCTCGCCACCTCCCCCCCCCCACCCCAGTTTGTAATTAGCTGGTGGCGGAAGGATCTGAGATGGTCTCATTCACTGTCTGGGGCCTCAGTGGGGTAGGCTGAATGACTGGAGACTCTAGGCCTCTCATCCACAAGAAGGCTGGCTTGGGCTTCCTTACTAAGATCAGCAAGAGAGGCAGAACCTGCAAGGCCTCCTAAGGTCTGGGACTAGGACTTGCAAGGTGTCCCTCCTCCCGTACACTGTTGTCATATGGTCAGCCCAGATTCAGTATGTGAGGCAGCTTTACAAGGTTGTGAATTCAGAGAGGTGGGAATCATGGGGGAATTATTTGGTGGCAATTGTCCACAACCATGTCCTATCAATACCACAGTAACAGTGGTCCCCACAGGCAGTGATTCTCATTGGAAGAGTAAGGAGGGAGGGGAAGGGAACATGGCCTCCCTGGGGGTGTGGAGGGGTGGTCATTTGGTACTAGCCCAATACTTACTCCCAGTTCTGGGTACTCACCACTTAACTACCAAATATGAGGCTTTATGGGCTCTCTATTAAACTTTTTTAAAAAATGTCTATGAGGGATGGACTTCAAAATGATGAAACAGTAAACATTTTAAGAGGCTTCCTGGCAACCTCACTTGAGGACCTTGTAAACATGGGGTGCACTGAGTTATGCCACTTTTTGGCCAACTTCCTGACATTTGTGACAGTGGCATCCCCAGGCCTCCCCAGTCAGCTATGTAATCTGAGATCACAGGTTCATTTTCCTGTTAGCTAAAGTGAGATATGCAGCATGTTGGTGGCAGCCCAAAAGTCAGCTGAATTTTCTCCAAGTTGGAATGAGAACACCTGACAGCCCCCACTAGCCCTGGACCTTGAGGAGGGTCAGACTGTTTAAAAGAGTGACTTGAATGACAACAAAGTTCATATATGCATCATTTGCAGAACCTGGAAAACTGGAAGGCCTAGATAACATATACTGAATAACAGAATCAGGGAAAAAACATTTTGACTTTGGAGATACAGTGTGAATCTTTAAAAAAGGTTGAATTAAAGAGGAGTAAATGTAAGATCCTGTGTTTGGGCTCAGAGCACACATGTGCATGGATGCACACATACACACATACACACATGCAACTACCCACACATGTACCCATGATGAAATGGGATGAACAAGGCCCAACTTAGCAGCATCGTGTGAAAAGAACCTGTAGGTGTGTGTTTCCAGTAAGCTCAAAAGTAAGCAAAGTTAATGTGACCTAAACTATGTGAATTAGGGCAAAGATTCTGGAATAAGGGAGGTGATTAATTCTTTTTATCCTGTGTAGCCCATTTTAATCCAGAAGTATTAGGCCAATTTCTAGTTTAAGGGTGTTAGAGAAAAGCTAACATATTTAGAGAGAAGTTCAAGACGATAAAAGAGCTTGAACTCCTGAGATATGAGGAAATGTAAGGAGGAACTAAAAACATTTAGACCTAGAGAAATCCTCAGCATGGGCTGAAGGATGGTCTTCAACTCTAAATGGTTGTCATGTGGAAGAAGGAATTGATCTGCGCTCTATGGCCACAGAATAAGGCTTGGACTACTGAGTGGATGGTTGAGGGACCCTGGCATTTGGAAGACAAAAGCGAAAAAAGAACATCTCACAGTTGGAGTGGTCGGTGAGGAATGGACTGCATAGAGGTCCCTGCCACCGCAGGGGCTGGAAGATCACGCATCAGGAGAGACAGAGGGGATTCAAACCTGAGATGGGTAATTGATTCAAAACTAACTTTAGAATCCTGTCAACTAACTCTGAGGTCTTGGGATTCATAGAGACTTACCCAAAGTCACAGAGCAAGTTAATAGCTGTCCAAAACCACAGTCTCCTGCCTCCCTTTCAGTATTTCTGCCTTGGATGCCCAGTTTCCTCACCTCCTCGATGATGACTCAAAAAGCAGTCTGGGGACCACATCTTACCCATCTAGTCAGCCTATTTGTTTGTCCAGCGTCATGTATAAAAAGATTTGAAGTCACCATCTACGGGAGGGCATGCCAAATCTGGCAGTGGCCACCATGCCTCATTGTCTTCCCTGGTATGAAGCCCTTGTACACGTTTATATCTCCTGCTTGGTCCCCCATGGCCTTGCTGCTTGCAGACTTCCAATCTAGGCAGGACAGAACAGGAAACT
>NW_011889088.1:1571559-1574216 GCF_000151845.1 Pteropus vampyrus | reverse complement strand
GTGTGCCAGGCACTGTGCCAGATGCCTCATGTCCTTTTATCACACTTAGTGGGCTGCTTATCTGGTGGGGCCCCAGACTGGGCACCAAGGGACATGGATCCCCTTCTGTCCCCTGATAAGGATGAGGCCCAGCCCAGGTGGATCTGTCCCAGGGCCTGAGTATGGGCAGGCTGAGAAGATGGGAGGAAGGTGGTTGAGGGGCAGATGCTGGAGAACACAGGACAAGAGTAGAAATCGAGTTCTGAGTAGATGCCGTGATTACAGGTTGAAGATCAAGCCCACTCAGGTCATCATTTTGGGGAAGGGAGCTGTCATAGCTTGTTGCCTGAGCTGCTGTGGAAAACTCAATGAATGTGGCTCTTGTGCTCTCACAAGCTGAAGGGAGAGGGGGCCCTGTTCTGTTGCTGCAGGCTCCACTTACAGCTGTAAAAAAGCAGGGGAATAAGATGCCTAGCCAGGTCCAGCAACAAACAGCAGGCAACAAACCAATGGCAACTGCTCACAGGGCACAACTCCTGGTCACATGCTTCCCGCAAAGATGGAAATCCAGGAGGAGTGAGTCCTGGGCTGTAATCTTCACAGATGGGGCTTTCTCTGGAGATTCGGGAAGGACTGGTGGAGGGCACTGGGGATAAAGGAGGCCGCGGGGCTGATGAGAACAATGTGGCTTTTGCAGTCATAAGACCCGGCTCGAAACCATACCCTGCCACTTACAAGCTGCATGGCGTTGAACAAATTGATAAATCCTTCTGAGCCCCGTTTTCCCATGGGCTTCTTGTGAAGATTAAATAGATGATGGATGCGAGGAGTGTGATCCTGTGCAAGTTGCTGGACTCAGGTTTAATAAATACTGTTTTTGCCTCTTATTTTTCACTTCAAAGTTGAGCTGCGCTGGCCATCCTGGGGCGGGGTGGGGTGGCGAGGGACGCCAAGGAAGACCTGGGGAGGGGAATGGACACTCCAGCCTCCTTCTGGGGGTCATTTTGCCCTAAAAGGGTGAATGTTTTGATCGTCCCCTGCCCCCATTATGCTAACGATACATTTTCTCCCTGACAGAGGAACTGAAGGAGAAGCTGACAGAGTATGTGGATAAGGTGAATGACCAGAAGCCCGGCTTCATTAAAGTGGTGCGTCACAGCAAGCAGGAAGGGCTCATCCGCTCCAGGGTCAGCGGCTGGAGGGTGGCCACTGCCCCTGTGGTGGCGCTCTTTGATGCCCATGTGGAATTCAATGTGGGCTGGTAAGTGCCCATAGGAGATGAGGGTGAGTCCCAGTGTGGTCCAGGGGGTTTGGCTCAAATAGATGCAAAACATGCTGGGATCTCAGTTATGGTTGTAGAAAGCAGGGAATTCTGGGAATAGGTGAGAGCCAGATGTGTGAGTGATGTAGGCAATAGGACTGGTCCTTCAGGGTAGGGAAGGGCCCGGGGTCAATAGGTCAACACATAGTATCTAAAGGGTATGGTGACATCAAGTATGACTCCAGCCCTAGAAGACACAGGTGCCTTGGGCTGCCAAAAATGTCAGGCCAGAGGTAGCACAGAATCTCCGACTCTCCCCATTGGGAGAACTAGGTCTTAGAAAACCTTTCTTTCTCTGGTCAGGGCTGCTCAGGTGCTGCGTGGGGCAAGAGAACAGATACGAGGCCTCAGTGGCTACAGCTGAGCGGGGTGGGGGCATCTGATGCCAACATCCCTGCCGGCCGGAGGGTGTGCTGTTCTAGTTCTAGTTATTTTGTGTGCGGCTTTGCAGAGAGCCTGGGCATGGGAGGCCCCAGCTCTGGGGATGACTGGGTGTACCACCCTACTAACCACTATGCCCGATGGCACCAGGCTCTGCTCTCCTTCCCAGACTCCAGGTGCCATCGTCTGCCTCTCCAGCGTGGGATGAAGAGCGCCCTTTAGCAGGAAAGAGCAGCCAGGCATGCACGCAGCATGACTGGATTTGGGCATATTTTTATATAATAAGCCAAATTAGGACGACAGTGCAGCCATTTTTTATAGTAGAAGTTTCTGCTTGCCATTTGTGACTATTTAAAAAGCATTTTCATTGGATTTATGGCCGCAAGAGGAGAGGGACACCTACTATTTCAAGCTGATTCGAATAAACAATTATGCCACAAATGCATTATTAATGAGAAGCTTATCATTCCTGTCTACAAACACTTTAATCACCTGATGCCCATAATGGCCTCCCGGCTCCATGGAAGCCAGACCCCCCACCTCTCCTTGGGCAGTGGGAATACCTGGGATGGGGGTGGTGCAGCTGGAAGGACCGAAGCAGCATGAAGTCCTTTTGTTCTCACCTCTGCGTCTCTGCCATCCTCATCTGCCTTTTTCTCCTTGTTAATGTACTGAATTTTAGCAAAACCAAAGCCCAAGTTGAAAGCTTCCCATGGAACCTCAGATCCGTTTCTTTCTTCTTTCTTAAGTCTTGATTCCTACCCCCCCAATCGGAAAAGGGGAAAGTGAACAGACATAAGGATCTAAGGCACTTAGAATTTCTCAGCTCAGCCCAGGAGATGCTGGAGTGGTCAGGCCTTTTGCCAGCCCAGAGTATGGGAGAGGAGAGGTTGTTAGGGCCTTCTTCCCAAAAGGGAGATCAGCAATCCCCTGGAAGAGGTGTTCCTTCCTCTTTCTGCAGGGGAGGGAGCATTAG
>NW_011889088.1:1565557-1571509 GCF_000151845.1 Pteropus vampyrus | reverse complement strand
GTCTTAGAAAACCTTTCTTTCTCTGGTCAGGGCTGCTCAGGTGCTGCGTGGGGCAAGAGAACAGATACGAGGCCTCAGTGGCTACAGCTGAGCGGGGTGGGGGCATCTGATGCCAACATCCCTGCCGGCCGGAGGGTGTGCTGTTCTAGTTCTAGTTATTTTGTGTGCGGCTTTGCAGAGAGCCTGGGCATGGGAGGCCCCAGCTCTGGGGATGACTGGGTGTACCACCCTACTAACCACTATGCCCGATGGCACCAGGCTCTGCTCTCCTTCCCAGACTCCAGGTGCCATCGTCTGCCTCTCCAGCGTGGGATGAAGAGCGCCCTTTAGCAGGAAAGAGCAGCCAGGCATGCACGCAGCATGACTGGATTTGGGCATATTTTTATATAATAAGCCAAATTAGGACGACAGTGCAGCCATTTTTTATAGTAGAAGTTTCTGCTTGCCATTTGTGACTATTTAAAAAGCATTTTCATTGGATTTATGGCCGCAAGAGGAGAGGGACACCTACTATTTCAAGCTGATTCGAATAAACAATTATGCCACAAATGCATTATTAATGAGAAGCTTATCATTCCTGTCTACAAACACTTTAATCACCTGATGCCCATAATGGCCTCCCGGCTCCATGGAAGCCAGACCCCCCACCTCTCCTTGGGCAGTGGGAATACCTGGGATGGGGGTGGTGCAGCTGGAAGGACCGAAGCAGCATGAAGTCCTTTTGTTCTCACCTCTGCGTCTCTGCCATCCTCATCTGCCTTTTTCTCCTTGTTAATGTACTGAATTTTAGCAAAACCAAAGCCCAAGTTGAAAGCTTCCCATGGAACCTCAGATCCGTTTCTTTCTTCTTTCTTAAGTCTTGATTCCTACCCCCCCAATCGGAAAAGGGGAAAGTGAACAGACATAAGGATCTAAGGCACTTAGAATTTCTCAGCTCAGCCCAGGAGATGCTGGAGTGGTCAGGCCTTTTGCCAGCCCAGAGTATGGGAGAGGAGAGGTTGTTAGGGCCTTCTTCCCAAAAGGGAGATCAGCAATCCCCTGGAAGAGGTGTTCCTTCCTCTTTCTGCAGAGGAGGGAGCATTAGGAGTTGCCAATCTGATGTCTCCCTGCCATGGAAGCAGTAACCCCTCTCTCCCTCCTTCCTGCTCAGGGCTGAACCTGTGCTCACCCGAATAAAAGAGAACCGGAAACGGGTCATCTCACCATCCTTTGACAACATCAAATATGACAACTTTGAAATAGAAGAGTACCCGCTGGCCGCCCAAGGTTTTGACTGGGAGCTGTGGTGCCGCTACCTAAACCCCCCCAAGGCCTGGTGGAAGCTGGAGAACTCCACGGCCCCGATCAGGTAAAGCATCCTCACCTTGTCTTTCAGGCAAGGGCTCCCCTCCCAGCCCAACCCTTATTCCCCAAACTCCAGCCCCATTATGGGATGTTGGGGTAGGGTGAAGGGATGATGGTGGGAAGAAATTAAAAATGACCTTTGGTCACTGCTTACAGGCTCTGATGATTCCTTTGAAAAGAGCTATGGCCCTCAGAATCCATTCAGAGGCTCAGGATTGCTCATTCCGACACATCATTGTGGGACACCTGACGGATGCCAACCACTCTGCTGGGTCCTGGGGATCCAGAGTGGTTAAGACTTGATTCCTGACTCTAAAAGCCTGATTCCTGACTTGATTCCTGACTCTAAAAGCCTAATGAAGGCAAACAAAATAACTAGAACAAAATAATTGAAATAACAAATTATTCCACCACGCTGGTGGAAAACCACAGGGAAAGTGGGGAGAATCGTTTTCAAAGAGTATAGCATTTGCACCTGTTTCTAAGGGCAAGTAGGAGATTACGAGATTGGGACAGGGGCACCTATATTTAAAGGAACAGAGTGAGTTCATGGGCATAGAGGAAGTTCAAAGGGGCTGGAAGATGGCCCCAGGCCATGAGACTGGAGGAATGGAGAGGCAGGATCAGATTCTATGGTACCTTGTATGCCTTGCTGATGACATTTGAGCTTATTCTGTAAAATTCAGGCAAAAAAAGGTTTCAAAATGCATTAGAAAGATCCCAAACTATTTCAGACTTTGCTGCCACCTTCATAGACAATGGAACGACTCTTCTGTGCAGCCTCTCTTTTATGTGTCAGGACTCCTGAAATAGCCCTCTCCACCATCCTTATTTCTGTCTGGTTAATCACAGATCAGGTGCCTTTATGTTGCCTGCAAAGTCTTGCCTGTTAAACAGACAGCACCAGAAGGTGGCCTAGGGGACAGTTCCTAGAATGAAAGAGATTAGAAACTGATGTTGCTTTGTATTACATGAGGGAGAAAGATTATGAAAAATTTAATTGAAAGTGGGTGATTATTATCTAAGATCATATTTTCCTTGCCAGAAGAAAAAAAAAAAAACTGTATTCATATTTAAAACAAGATAGAAGAGAATTTCACTTGGCTTTCCCATGGTTATCTTTGTCACTTATCTGTTAGGCCCCTGCCACAATTTTATGTTGTTAAATATTTGTTCGGAGGTCACTGTGTGCAAAGGCCTTTTGCACACATGGTCTCATTTGCTTCTCATCATAACCTGTTGGAATGCTATTAGAGAGACATACACCGTCATGCAATAAGCATTCTTGCAGAGGGCTGCGCTGATAACAGCTACTTCTGTTCTGCTCATCTCTAAATGTTATCAACCTGGTCTTAGTAAACCTGCATTCTGGGCCCTTCACAGAGAATATCACCTCAATGTCAGATTTTCCACCACTGAATTTTTATAAAAAACTTGGCTGAGAGAAATCATATTAATGGAAGATTTTTGGGAGAACATTCCTGGTTTTATCCCTAGATAAAGACGGCCCCAAAGAAAGTTGTGACTTAGACAAATTTCTCTTGCCCATCTCAGCTCCCGTTTCCTTGGAGCTATACTATAGTGCTTTGTCCACACATGACATAAGCTATAAAAAGAGCCCAGAGATATCTTTTATTGCATTCTAAAGGGATCTCTTTGAGGTGGTTGTTCACTACGTCCTGAAGTGACCTTTTTAAAAAGACTGACAGGAGAAATTTGTTTCAAATTCACTGCTAGTCAAAGAAAGCCCCGAGGAACTAATGGGGCATTTCTGCGTGGAATCTTATTTTTAAGATCATGTATGTTCGTTTTCACCTCAGCCACCAGGAAGCTCAGCATCTACTTTGTCGGTCCACTTTAAGAACCGTGAAAGAGGACCTAATGCTCATGTGCATTCTAACTGCAGCCCCCGATTTTCTTGTGAACTTTTGGCCTTTTTAGACATTTATCTACTTCATTTTTCAGTATATATTACATTTTCTTGTAATCTATTTCTAATTTGTGGGGGGAGGATAAGACAAAGTATAAATCAATACCTTTCAGGTTAATTGGGTCAACTTAATACCCTAGCCGGTCGATACGTAATAGACTGTTCACCGTGGCCCATGCTTGTCCCAGAGTAACTGTTTTGGATTCTCTCTGTCCCTGACTGGGTCTGGCCATGTGTGGAAGACCCCTTCCTGCATGTCCAGGAGTTCCCTGCTGTGCTCAGCATTTCAGGAATGCCGAGGAAAAGACTGGAGCCCCGCTCTGCCCACCTGCTGGGCTGATGTTTTTACATCACCACAATTTAGTAAGGAGATTCCCTGGGCTTCTTCAGTGTGCAAGTGCATCTTTTTTTTTTTTTTACCCCTTTGACCCCATCTACCTCCCACTTCCCCTTCCCCAACTAACTTCTTGTAACCACTAGTCTATTGTCCATGTCCATAAGTCAACTGCATCTTTTTAAATGATCTTTCGAATACCAGTTATGTCCCAGAGATTTTCAAGTGCTTTGCATTATTTAATCCTTGTGAGGTTATAGCTGATTCTAATTCGTAGATACAGGACCAGAGGCTCAGAGAGGCTAGGGAACTTCTCTCAGAGGCACAGCCAGAACAGGGATTTTTCCCATAGCAGCCACCTCTGAGGCTAGAGTCAGGCTTTCCCAACCAGAGCAGGAACTCAGTCTGCTTTAGGAGCAGTGGGTTGAGGTGGATAGACCACCTGAGGTCTATGGAAGGTGAAGCCATTCTGAGTAAAGTGTTGCGGTTTGAAAGGAGTGGCAAGGACCCCGGGGCACCAGTCTTTACCTGAGCAGCCTCCTGCGTCAGCATTCTTCAAAGAAATGACCTGCAGAGTAGCTGTTTCTCCACTTTGATGAGTTTCCAGTTTCAAAGATGGGTCCATTTGCATGTGGCTATCAGTTTTCTCATCGCTGAGGAGTCTTCATTTCTCCTTTCTCTTTCTTTTCCCCTCAAATCCTCAGCCACCAGCTGATAAAATGCTACACAAGGGCTAGAAATGGTAACAGTGTGCAGTGAAACAATTCACAGTCATTTGTGTAAGAATGCTCCCAGCAGAGAAGCAGCCCACACATGCTCATGCTGATTCACCTAATGCGGATCACTCCTTGGGAAGTCCTGTGCTGGCATCTGCACATAGCCGGTGAGCCCCGCACTCACACGCTCACTCAGGAAAGGCCTTCCAGCTGCTAGACCTACTAGCTGTGGATGTGTTGTTCCAGCCTAAGACTCCTGCTGAATTCCAGACCCAGATCCTTCTCAGCCCTACCTATTAGATATCTCCTCCTAGTGTCCCATGGGCACCTTAAGATTAGTTTTCCCAGCAGGAATGCTTCCTGCTTCTATACCCTGTGTTGCCGTGTGGCCCCCACCTCCCATCACCTGAGCCACAAAGCCGGCTGGCAACCAGATTCCTCCCTCTCTCTCACCTTTATAGTTCATCTGTTTCGAAGTTCTGCTGATTTTACATAACATGGCTTAAACAATTCCTGTGTTCATTCCTGATACTCTGGTCCAGGTTCTCATTATTTCTCACCTAAACATTGCAATAAGCTTCCCAGCTGGATTCCTCAATCTTCTCCTAGTCTCCTCTAAGATGCCTGAGTATTCTTAAAAACACAGATCTGCTCATACTGCTATCTGCTTAAAGTTCTTCACTGACACTCTTCCACCTACAGATAAAGTCCAAATTTTTTACTATGCTATCTAAAGCCCCAGCTAATCTTTCTATATGGACCAAGGTAAACATGTAGACCCCAAGTTGGGGAAGGCTGATAAAGTTGGCATGGATGCCCAGGTACGGACAGAGACTGATTATGCAGTTCAGAGTTCAGGGGTAAGAACAGCTAGAGATACAGACATTCAATCTAGGCTGGCAGGCTGAACACCTCTTCTCTGGGCTAACACAAAAGAAAATTCTATTGGAAATGACAGCTGGTCCCAGGACAGGAGCTGGTTGCTGCAGCCCTAATGAAATAGCTTCCCTGAATAGCTGGCGAGGGTAAACCTGGGCAGGCCACTCGGAGAATGAGGTCTGCTCCAGCTCTGGCAGCAAAAAAAGGAAGAGGACCAGATCCTTCTGATAGAAAAGCACCACTGTGCTCACTCCTGTGGCAGCCCCATGAGACAGCCCTTTGCTAACCACTGGCCCATCTCCCCATACCCCTGCAGGAGCCCGGCCCTCATTGGCTGCTTCATTGTGGACAGGCAGTACTTCCAAGAGATCGGCTTATTGGATGAAGGCATGGAGGTCTACGGAGGCGAGAATGTCGAGCTCGGGATCAGGGTGAGCAGAGTTTCTCACCCACAGGTCTTGGTTTGGCTCCTCAAAGGGTGCATGAACCTAGGGGGAGGAGAAATGGGGCTCAAGGATGGGGGTCACAGTCTAATTTTGAATATCCAGTTCTTCATTGTGGTCCATCTGTGTGTGATCAGGGCTAAGAGGGATGGGACAGAGGCACAGGATGGGACCTACAGAATTTTCAGGAAGAAAAGGACTTCAGAAACTGCTTTGGTTAGGGGTGGGGACATGGAAGAGTTGAACTCCCAACTCAAGGGAACAGCCCCATTGTTAAAAGAAAACTTAGGCTGCTCAGGTTGAACA
>NW_011889088.1:1563546-1565507 GCF_000151845.1 Pteropus vampyrus | reverse complement strand
GAAGGCATGGAGGTCTACGGAGGCGAGAATGTCGAGCTCGGGATCAGGGTGAGCAGAGTTTCTCACCCACAGGTCTTGGTTTGGCTCCTCAAAGGGTGCATGAACCTAGGGGGAGGAGAAATGGGGCTCAAGGATGGGGGTCACAGTCTAATTTTGAATATCCAGTTCTTCATTGTGGTCCATCTGTGTGTGATCAGGGCTAAGAGGGATGGGACAGAGGCACAGGATGGGACCTACAGAATTTTCAGGAAGAAAAGGACTTCAGAAACTGCTTTGGTTAGGGGTGGGGACATGGAAGAGTTGAACTCCCAACTCAAGGGAACAGCCCCATTGTTAAAAGAAAACTTAGGCTGCTCAGGTTGAACAGAAGTGTGCTCCAGGAAGAGAGTGCAGACCTCGAGGGCTGGCTGGACAAGAGAGACCCTCAGAGTCACCTCCGCTTGAGATCTCTCACTGTGATATTCTCTGTCTCCTCCACAGTGGCCCACAAAACTTTCCTAAAGACTTTGTCAAGAGAAGGCTGCAGGGAAGTAAACTCTCAGGGTATAAAGAGCAAAACACAGCCAAGCTCACTCCGTGCTGGTTTCTGACTCTACCACACGCTGGTCAGACCCTCAGGCCCACTCATGCCTCGTACCATTCTCAGGAGGTAGCCCCGATTCCAACCCAAAGTAGGGGCCCTTTGCAGCTACCAACGCATAGTATAAATCCACAATAGGCACCATTTAGTCTCTCATCCTACAGGAACATTTCCTAGCCTCTGGCCCTTTCTCTGGGTCCATAAAAAATAACTCCAAAACAAACCCTTCCCCCACGTCTGATGGGACATATAGGTCCCCTGGTGGTTAGCGAGAATGTGATGATGGATACAATGATGGACCTCATCCTAAGGGGAAGCCCACCCCCTGTCCACTGTGTGGTCCTATCCTTATGAAAAACCTAGCCTTTGAGCTGTGGCTTGTTCCTGCAATGGTCCCCACCGTCCTCTCCCTGGGGATCTCTAAGCAGCCTGGCACATTCACGCACTGTTGCCAGCCCTTGGAGAAAACCTTCATAGCTGCTGATGTTCATAGCAATTAAGATGTTCCTCCTCATTGCCAGCCTTCCACGCAGACAACACCAACACCTGCCTGGTTCCTGGTGAACCCGCTCTCGTCCCTTTGGCCTTAGTGTCTGTATCTGGCATTTCCAGTTCCTGATATTCAGTTCCCCCTCAAGGACTCCAGCTTGGATACACCTTCTTGTCACCTCTGTCCTCCTTAGCTGTCCCACCCACTTGGCAGTCAGCTGGCCCTGCACAACCCTCGTCCTGCTCTAAGGGGAGACTTGGCACCTCCAGTGAGCATCTCACAACACCTGCAATGGCCTGACAGGCACTGTGTGGGCCTGACTTGTCTCCCAGACTTAATACTAGGGCTTTGAGGACTGGCAGCAGGAGCAGCTTTTCTGAAGCTGAGCTTAGAAAACACTTCCAGATACCCGTATTCGCTGAAACCTAGAGAAATTGCTTCGGTGGCAGTCAAATGTCTGGGCTTATTGGGAGCTAATATATTCATAGAGAACAGTGCCTGCATAATCGCCCTCATTTCTCCAGCTCTCCATACACTGGTCGTTTATTCACCATTTGGGTCCTAACCATCTCATTTCAGCACTGCTCCTGGATAAATGCTCTCCCCCAAACATAATATTTTTTACTAGGAGCTGCTACCAGGAATTGGCTGAGCGGGCAAGACCGCCTCTAGTCACTTATGCTCTCTGGGTAAAAATGTCCGGGAAGGGAGAAAGGAATTAGGTTTGTGAACTCTGCTTCCAACCTGCATGTGAGTCAGTCACGGAGTGGCGGGAGATTTCTGGCTTTTCCTTGCCTAGATTTTAAAGCAGTTCCGGAGTGTGGTCCTGGGTAAGGTTTTCAAATACTTGTTTAAAATCTTTGAGTGGTTTCGTGTTCGGGGTGTAAAATA
>NW_011889088.1:1531645-1563496 GCF_000151845.1 Pteropus vampyrus | reverse complement strand
TCTCCCAGACTTAATACTAGGGCTTTGAGGACTGGCAGCAGGAGCAGCTTTTCTGAAGCTGAGCTTAGAAAACACTTCCAGATACCCGTATTCGCTGAAACCTAGAGAAATTGCTTCGGTGGCAGTCAAATGTCTGGGCTTATTGGGAGCTAATATATTCATAGAGAACAGTGCCTGCATAATCGCCCTCATTTCTCCAGCTCTCCATACACTGGTCGTTTATTCACCATTTGGGTCCTAACCATCTCATTTCAGCACTGCTCCTGGATAAATGCTCTCCCCCAAACATAATATTTTTTACTAGGAGCTGCTACCAGGAATTGGCTGAGCGGGCAAGACCGCCTCTAGTCACTTATGCTCTCTGGGTAAAAATGTCCGGGAAGGGAGAAAGGAATTAGGTTTGTGAACTCTGCTTCCAACCTGCATGTGAGTCAGTCACGGAGTGGCGGGAGATTTCTGGCTTTTCCTTGCCTAGATTTTAAAGCAGTTCCGGAGTGTGGTCCTGGGTAAGGTTTTCAAATACTTGTTTAAAATCTTTGAGTGGTTTCGTGTTCGGGGTGTAAAATAGAGTGTAAAATGTTGCCTGGCTTCTTTTCCCACCCCCTCCATCTCTTCTCTCCCACTTGATGGAGATGAATGTCATTGGAGTTGAAGGAAATTTGGCTTTTAAAGCAGAGACCCGACAACCTGTTGTCTGGCAGAGCTAATAAACGAAGGAGGGGCTAGTTCATTTGAATTCTACTTCCCTTCT
This sequence comes from Pteropus vampyrus, assembly GCF_000151845.1. Classification (NCBI taxonomy): domain Eukaryota; kingdom Metazoa; phylum Chordata; class Mammalia; order Chiroptera; family Pteropodidae; genus Pteropus; species Pteropus vampyrus. The sequence continues at coordinate 1,562,745 of NW_011889088.1, read as the reverse complement.
TAAGGGATACAGGACTACTGAGCATCCCTAAAATAGATTTTCATATTTTACATGGATATCAGTGTTTTTCTTTTATGTTTTGTGAGTTAACATCTTAGTGCCTCGCTTTACTCATCTAGGATCTCCCCTCAATTACTCCCTCAGATTATGTGCAAAAATGAGAAACGTTTTTCTCACCTCATTTATTCAGAGGCAGCTTATCCAAAGTCCTTACCCATTTGGAATGCAGAAATAGAGTTCTTTGCACAATTATTCAAAGCTGCTTTGTGCCAGAGATTATGCTAGGCACATCTACAAACACCCTAAAAAGTAGCTGCTATTACAATACTACTTTTCTTTCAGATGAGGAAATTATGAAATTAAGAGCTTACATATATACTCAAGGTCTTACAACTATAAGATGTAGAGAAAGGATTTTTATGATTTGAAAGACCAGATAGATATACCACAGTGATCTAGGGATAAAAGTCCCTAGAGCATCTAAAAAAAATCATTACGATGTTCGTACAGCATTGTTCCTCTACTTTATTCACAATCATGTCTACTGAGTCTTTAAGCCTTATTCTTATTTTGCCCTTAGTTCCAATATGCTTTTTTGAAAAAAAAATTATGATTTTAAGTCCACAACTCAGTGGAAAAAGGAAGGGAGCTGCTGTGGCCATGCAGAATGAAAAGAGTAAGGAATAAGAGCCGAAATTGAATAGAATACAGAAAGATTGTATAGATGATGGCTTAAACATCACTGGAATATATAAGAAAACATTCAGGAGCTTGCAAGGAATTAATAAATTGTTAGAGACTGTTATGGGCTGAATTGAGTTCCCTCAAAAATATGGAGTCCTAACCACTTGTACCTGTGAATATGGTCTTATTTGGAAAGAGGATCTTTGCACATGTAATCAGGTTAAGAGCAGGTCATATTGGATTAAGGTGGGCTCTAAGGCAATATGAGTGGTGTCTTTATAAGAAAAGGAAAATTTGGACACAGACACAAAGGGAAGGTGACCACATGAAGACAGAGATAGAGATTGGAGTTTTGATGCCACAAGCCAAGGAACACCCGGAGCTACCAGAAGCTGAAAGAAGGATCCTTCTTTCAAGAAGAGGTTGATGGCCAATACCTGATTTTAGACTTCTAGCCTCCAGAACTGTGAGAAAATATATTTCTGTTGTTTGAGGTGATCCATGTTGTAGTACTTTGCTAAAACAGTCCAAGGACACTAATACAGAGACCAAAAACTAAATGAATGTAGAAATCTAGAGAAAGCCTGAGTCTCTTATATTCGAAGAACCTGGTGATTTTAAACTTATAATTTCTCAATTTCGTAGAGTACAGTGAATAGGATACAAAGCCTAAGGCTTACCCAAGATGATAAGTCTAATAAAATACCCCCCACACCCCTTATAAAGCTGGGACTCCAAAAGCCAATTATCTCAATATAAAGATGAGCTAGAAATACTCCCATCCTCACCTCCTTTGTTAGGTTGAAGGTTTCCTGTCTCAATCTTGTGCTGAGAAGAGAGGAAAAATTCTCTTTAGTGAACTTCTCCCTTGGATTTATAACTTAAAATCAAAATACTTTATGGTCCAGAAAAGCTCAAGAATAGTATTTAACTTAAAGTTGTCGGGTTCTTAGGCAACTGGAAAGGCATATACAAATCCTCCCTAGAGAAGGACCCTTTGAGTCAGGCCACACATTTCCAACAGCTAGAGTTCCAAGGAATATGAGTTCACTTTTTGTAAAAAAATCACAAAATAGACGAGGAGAAAAAAAAGCACCAAGAGCAAACACCAGCAAAATGACGAAGAGTCGAACGTGATCCATAGTCTTCAAGAATTGAATCTATCAGACACAGGATAACTAATATAATATAGTATAGTATAGAATAATATAATATATATTAAATATATATATTATAAATATATCCTGTGTCTGATAGATTCAATACTAATATATAGTATATATTACATTTAACAGCTAAAGATACAACAAATTTCAAGGGATTAACATCAGATGTGTTCTCTGCCACAATGGAATTAAATTAAAAATCCATAACCAAAAATTATAGACAAAAGCCATGTTTTTGGAAATTGTAAGAATGAGCTAAAAATGTAAGTAGTTATAAAAATATCAAAATAAAAACTGCAAATGAAAATAATAAAAAGATAAAAACTAATTAATAAAATAAATGTACTAATATTAGAAAGGACTAATAAAGCCAAACTTGGTTCTTTGAGAGGGCATCAAATTGACAAACTTTTGGCAGGCATCAGAGAGAGACACCAATAAACAATATAAGGAATGGAAAAAGGGACATGACTATAGTTGATACAAGGACTAAACAGATAAGTGTATATTACGAACAAGTTTATCTGGGATTTGAAAATTTCGATGAACAGATCTTTAGAAAAATGTAGCTTATGAAAATTGACACAGGAAGAATTCAGAAACCAAAATCGTCCTATAACCATTAAAGAAGGTAAATCACTAGTTTAAAATAGTCTCACAATTAAAACGCTGAAACCAAGTGGTTTTACCATCAAGCACTGCTAAACTTTCAAGGAACAAAATATTCCAAACTTGACAAATTATTTGCACATAAAGTGTAGGATAGATACTAAGTGACCAAAAGTACAGTAGCCTGAAACTCTTCCAGGACCAAACATCCAGGCAGATCCCCAGGTTTATAGCATAATTATTGATGATCTTAATAATTGTCCCGAATCGTAAAGAAAAGTCTAAATTGTATTCTGTGTACTCTGTTCAATAAGATAAAAGGTGCATACACATATTTAAAGGTTTCTTTAGGAAATGTAAAACTTGTTATACTTCTGCTATTGAAGGAGACAATTCCTCAGTTATGTGGAATTGACATAGGAAAACTGATCTGGAAGCCTAGCCTGTTTATTATTCCTTGAAATTAAACTATTTAATATAAATAACAGCTGTCTCCACCTTTCTGGAATGAAACCCATAGAAGTAGGCAGGGAAGGGAAAGAATGCTACTAGGAATGCACCAGTGCCCTACCCACATTGTCCAGAGAAGGTAATCAGATGAAAGAGACCCCTCCTCTCCATCTTGCCCTAGCTGTAGTTGGCTCTAGACTGGATTGAGCTCTTTGGAATGTATCACAGACAAAAGTGTGTACCAGACAGGTCTCTCTGTTGGACACCCACTTGGTCATATCTGCGAGTCATTGACTCTTTGGATGTCTAAGCTTTACTCACTTGGGGTTTCTTATTGGCATTTTAGAGTCTCTGTCTTGAAACATTTATTATCATCTGTCTCTTTAAAATATGGTCTGCTATTATAATGCCTCTGAAACACCTTTTTCATCCTCCAGGCTGACTGACCTTTGATAGTCTGCTCCTAAGGCTAGATAATTACCTTTATTCTGGGTCGCCCAGATTATCCAAGCCCTAGCTCCAGCCTTGCCTCTTTTAACTGCTCTTGCCTAGCCTCACCATAAGGTCTGATTGGGTGTAGGATGTCTCCCTGTGAATGACTCTGCCCTTTCTCTCATGCAGCTGAGCAATATCTAGGACAGGAGGCAGTCCAGCTGACTTGCTCTACTTTTTGGCTGTGGGGTCACCAAGGAATTGTTAAAGATTCTCTTTATCTGGGTATACTTATTTAATAGTTTAATGAAGCAGAAATTTGCATTTGAGATTTCTTAGTACTTGAGACAGTGACTTTATTCAAAGGCACATCTTTCTATTGTCTTAGTCTACCAGTTTTCATCCCCTCTCTTAATTTTTCTTTCTCAACTATGGAGGGTCCAGTATCTCTACATAAACTGGGAAAATGCCAGTGGCTATTCCATAGGACATGAGGGATGAAGGAAGCAAAGACGTTATTGATACTGTGGGAGGAGCAGACTTTACAAATTGCATAGTCACTGGGTATCAAAAATTTCTTAGTCCCTGGACTAGGTTCCTCTGTGGCTTCTGTATCAACTAAGTAACAATGGCAGTGCCTTTCATGTGTATTTTCAAAATTCTTTTCCTACAGTTACCTTATTAAATGTACACAGCAATCGAGTGTTACAGGCAAGCCAGATATTATTACCTTAATCACGTTATAAGATTAAAAGTGTTTAAGTGGGCCAAAAAAGTTAATTCATTCTCATACTTTATTATCTCATTATTATAATCATTATTTTAACAATAAAGATAATGAGAAATCAATTTAAATACTTTGTACACTATAAAGTGCTCTATCATACTGTATAAAACATATGATTACATCTTTATACATGTAGATATCTATGTTGCATAAATATACTACCATACAGCTTATATAGTGCTTTATTTTTAAAACATGACAATTTATATAATTATAGTCCTACTAAACTTTTTATTTTGATAATGCTTAAGAATCTATATTGTAAGCAAAGAAATCTGGCTCAGGCTAACTGAAAGAGAAAAAGAATTTATTGGAAGGCCATTGGAAATCTCAAAGAATTAACAAGAAGCCTAGAGAAGCAGATTCAGAAAACAAGCAGAAACCAAGAGAGATTAGACAGCAGAAATCATAGCCAAAGCCAGATGGTAAGAACAGTCTATTTAGGATAATACCCCTGACCCCACTGCCATGACTAGATGTCCTACCACTGGATGCTGGGCACCATTTCTTGAGTCTTGGTGACATTCACCAAGATTTATAAGTCCTGAGTGAGAGCAAAATATGGGCTAGACCTAGGTTATTTGCCCATGCCTTAGTTTCTAGAGACAAAGACAGGTCATATATGCCTCCATCAACTTACAGAGACCCAAGAATTATACATGACATGGTCCCTAATATAGGAGAGAGATTCAGAACCTGGGTTCAAATGTCCTCTATAATAAGTAATATAATATCTAAGGTATTATGCTCTATAGTCTAGATACTTTTTCATAAATGAGACATAAAAAACTATTATGAACAATTTCAAACATATGTAGAAATAGAATAGTATAATAAATCTCCTTGCTTCCATCACCCAGCTTCAACATTGTCAACCCATGAGCAATTTGGTTTTAATCTCTACCCCTACTCAATTCTCCCTGAACTCCAATTATTTTGAAGCAAATCCCAGACATTGTATCATTGAAAAGTATTTCAATATTCATCTAAAATAGATAAGGACTTTAAAAAAATGACTACATTACTACTTTAAATCCTAAAAGTGTTGAAAAGAATTCCCTTCAGTGTTCATATTTCCCTAATTCTCTCAATTTTTCGTTTCATTATACAGTTTGTTTGCTTGAGTCAAGATCCAACTGGTTAATTATCTTTCAAGTGTTTATTAATTAATCTATTGTATTTCTCCTCCATCCCTTTTTTCCCCTTATAATTTACTTTTAGAGAAATCAGGCCATTTGTCTGGTAGAGACTCCCACAGTCTAGATTTTCCTTATTGCATTCCCCTAATGCCATTTAACATGTCTTTCTGTCCTGTATATTTCTTCTAAATTGGTAGCTAGATCTGGAGATGTAGGTTCAATTTTGTAGCAAGAATATTTATTTCATAGGCGATATTCGTGTACTTCCATCATGAAGTACATAGTGTCTAGCTGCCTACCCATTTGTGATGTCAGCAGTCATTGCTGATTATTGCCTAGATCCAATAATTCATTAGGGAGTTGCAAAATAATGACGTTTTCATTTTATTTTTCTTTCTCCATTTATTAGCTGGAATAACTTTTATAGAGACGTTCACAATCATCCATTCTTTGGTTGCTCGGAAGTACAACAAATTTCATTTGGAAGAGTCAGAATAAATAATTCTATAATGGCTTACAAAATAATGAATTGATTCTCTACCACCTTCCAAAGGGACCATTTCATTTTTAGTATCATTATGAGTTTATGAATTTAGATGTATTTCAATTCACTACTATTAATATCTTTATTGTTTTGCAAATTTTTCACCTTTGGCCATTGAGAGCCTGTTGACATTAGTTCCTGCGTCTTTTTGCCTCTTCAGTGGCCTTCCTGCCATCAGTGATGTTCTGGGCTCATCTATACATTTCCTGCTGCAGACCTGTAATCAACCGTTTCCCTAAGGAGCCTAACTTTCTTTAAGGGAGCAGTGGTATTTCAAACTTCAATTTGGGCGCTAGGGGTGCTCATTGCTACTGGGTTGGTCCATGTTTCTGGGTCTTTTCAGTAGTCAGAGCAATAAATTATTGTTATTATCTTTGTAGAGATAAAGTACGCAAGGCGTTCGTGACGATCTCTCTGACTCAAATTTAGGACTACAGGGTTTTTACTTAACCTTATCAGTCTTTCATTAATATTTCCTTTCTCCAGTGACAAAAATTCTGGTTCTTAATGACACCAACATAATTACTTGTTTATTTTATTCCCTAGTATGCATTCCGTCTCAGAGTATTAATAACAACACTACCACCAACAATACGATTACTAGAAACAGTTTAATATTTTTTGCATTTCTTTTTGTCTTCAGGTTAAATTCAACTAGAGATGTACTGTCAAATTACCATGATTTAAAGTCATCCAGAATAGTTCCTCTCTGTGTGATTTTGCTACCAATCTAATAAACAGGTCTATTTGTTTCATTTTGCTTATGACTTTTAGGAATAGATTTTTTTATAATTATTAAATACGACATAATTCTAAATTGAAATCTACAAAAGAAAGTAAATCCAGAAAAATCTACCTTCTATCACTGCCCTCTTCATCCTGTTTCCTCACTACCTCTAAAAAATATTCTGTTTTTTTGTTTGTTTTACTTTATACTTTAAAAAACTAGTCATGCACTGACTGCATAATGATATTTTAGTCAATGCTGTACTACATATATGGCAGTGGTCCTATAAAGTTATCATGGACCTAAAAAATTCCTCTTGCCTAGTGATGTTGTCACAGTCATAGCCCATGTATTTTTTGGTGATGCCAGTGTTAACAAACCTACTGTGCTATTAGTTGTATAAAAGTATAGTACATACAATTATGTATAGTACATAATACTTGGTAATGATAATAAACAACTTTGTTACTGGTTTATGTATTTGCTATACTGTACTTTTTATCATTATCTTAGAATATATGCTTTCTACTTATTAAACAACATTTGCTATAAAACAGTATGCCATGTTATACTGGCAGCAGCATCATACATCTCATGTTTGCTGTGTCTCTTGACTTCATTTTCTCTTGTGCTCAATTTAGTCTCATGTTTTGTACAATACCATGCTGCACAAGTTTGTAGCCGAGGAGCAGTAGGCTATGCCATACAGCCTAGGTGTGTAGTAGGCTGTACCATCTAGGTTTGTGTAAGTGCACTCTATGATGTGCCCATCTATAAAATGACACATTTCTCAGAACGTATCCCCATTGTTAAGCGGCCCATGATCGTATAAGGAAATATGTATATACACATTTCCTCTTTCTTAGATAAATGGTAGTATACTGTCTATACTTTTCACTACCTTGTTTTTTCACAATGCATATTTATTTTTCTGAAGATTACTTTATAGTAGTGTATAGAGATGTTTCTCCATGCCTTTTTATGGCTGCATAGTGCTCCAGTGCATGCCCATTCCCTAGTTTACACTACCAATTTCCTTTTGAGGGCACAGTGCTATAATTAATAGTCTTGTGCATCTATTTTTTTCATATTTTAACTAGGTTAAAATTTGAATAGATTCTTAAAAGTGGATTGTGAGCTCAAAAAGCAAATAAATGTGTAATTTTGCTAGACATCATCAAATATCCCTCCAGAGGAGTAGTACTTTTCCTACCAGGAGTGATGGAGATGCCTGCTTCCTCACAGACAACCAGTGAAGTATGTTGTGGAATATTTGGGTTTTTGCCAATCTGACAGATGAAAAATGGCTTTCAGAGTAGTTTTAATTTGCATATCTCTTATTAAGAGCTAGGTTGAACAGCTTTTCTTATGATTAAGGCGATTTGCATTTCTTTTTTCATGAGCTTTTCATATCTTTGGCCCATTTTCCTATAGGACTGTTAGTCTTTTCTCTATTTTTAGAATCTCTTTAACATTAGATATGGTAATTCTTTGCCCATCATATACATTGCAAATATTTTTCTCCTACTTTGTTACTTGCCTTTTGATTTCACTTCTGGTGATGTGTTTTTTGTTTTGTTTTGTTTTTTTTCCATGTAAAGGCTTTTTTTTTTCTTAATGTAAGCAAATCTATCAGTCTTTTTCCTTCCTGCTTTCAGCTTCCAGAGTTTAGTCATAGAAAAACTTACTGTCAATATAGAGAAATTCACTCGTTTCCTCCCAATACTTGTATGACTGTATTTTTTATATTTTAATCTCAGATATATTCAGAATTGATCCTGATGTATAGTGTGAGGAATAAATCCAATGTCTTATTTTTCTATATGGCCATCCAGTTATTCTAACACCTTTTATTTAAAATAACATCTTTTCCTCACTGGTTTGCAATACTAATTTTATCATACACTAAATCGTCATACATATTTGGGTCTGTTTCTGGATTTTTTATTCCGGTTCCATTGATCTATTGATGTATTCATGCACATATTACACAACTTAATTATATAGCCTTTATGTTATATTCATAAGTCCAAACTTACAAATGTTTTTAAGTTATATTTTGGTTGCAAGTTAGATCCTGGCTTGCCCACTGTGTGTTGATCTTGAATTCAAAGGAGGAAAAGATCTGTGAGAGACACAAATATCATCTTTACCCCTTCTTTCTCGATTAGACTTTAAAATACTTGATTTCAAGGTTTATAGCTACTTAATTTTCATACTGATGCTTGGAACACAGTATGTGTTCAATGAACAGGTTTTGAATTTGAAGGCCAGTCAAATATAAGAGAATACATTCTATATATCTCATAAGATCAGAGCAATGAACAGTGGGACAGAAGCTATAATGGATGTAGTTATCAATTCAATGTAAGAAACAAATATTAGAACCATTAAAAAAAAAAGGGATGCCTAATGGGATAGTGAGTTCCCTAAAATAGGACATGTTCAAGGCATGACCTCCTCTCTGTATTACTGGAAAGATAGATGAGATTTATGATCATAATACTAAAAGTTAATAGTAATGTAGCAATAGTTATATGTGAGCTACTGTTTTTAGTGCTTTTATATGTATTAACTCACTTAATCCATACAACAACCTTATGATTCAGGTACTTTTATTATCCCCACTTACAGGTAGATATACAGAAGCACAGAGAGGTGATGTAACTTGCCCTATGCCCAGTGACTGGTAAATGGTAAAGCTGAGATATGAACCCAGGAAGGATGGCTTCAGAAGACATTGTGCCTTACATAGGTAGGCATAGTGTAGTGGCCTTCAGTAAGACAAAGTGTCTCATGATTTTCTGTGGATTCGTTCATTTATTTATTCATTCATTTTTCCTTCAAACACCCACTTGCCAGATGCTGGAAAACTAGAGGTGAATGACATAGACTCTGCCTTTTAGTGGCTATCAGTCTAGCTTTTAGTGGCTATCAGTCTAGCTGGAGAGACAACCACATTACCATCTTCTAAGTACTAGTCTAGTAGATTATAGAAGATGTCATGAACTTAAACAGGATGTTTTGACTGCTCCCTCCATGTTAACTTTAGGGACTCCTGTGTTCTTTGATCCACTGCTTATCACTGTGTCATGTGGCTTATCCATCTCTACTTTCAAGGTTTAAAATCATCCATGGCATAAAGTTTAATTTCAGGGGCTAACCTTAGCCAACATTGCTTTGGAAAATGACCACGTTTCCATTTCAGTGCTTGATGATTCAGCCCAAATCCCTTGTAGGTGCTGGGTCTGGGTCAGATAATAAAACACGATGTTTTCACTTGAGGTCGCAGGAGACTTCAGAACTGGAGGGGGTGATAGAGACAAGAGCTGAGCCAAAAGCCAGAGTCCAGAGAGTCAGAAAGGAGATAGATTGAGGAGCTGCCAAATGAGAGGAGCCAGAGACAGACAGGAAGTCAGAAACCTGGGTGCAGGGAGCCAGGGGCATAGAGGAGGAAAAGAAAGTAGAGTCTGTAGCAACTGCCTAAAACAGGCACTGCCATTATTTGAGACTTTTTCAATATATATCTAGGGTTAAAGGGCTAGATATTTTGCTAAAATTACCAGTGAAAGAGGTCTCGGCAGGTTAATGTGTGCTTGTTGAGCCTGCTGTGAACTGAAGCACACGACATTATGGTTCTCCCCAGAGGCCTTAGACTTGGAGGTCTAAGTAATCTCAGCTCACTGCTAGCATCATGGCTGTTCTCACTCAGCCATGAGGAAGATAATTAAAAAACACTGGCTACCACAGTTTCAGGTAAAACAACTAGACTCTGCCAGCACAGTGAGAGAGCACGGTGAGAGAGACTTGAGAAGGAAGAGAAGGGGTATGGGCTGGCATTTCTGCTCATCTGAGAAAGTCTCAGGAAACCATCAGATGCAACATCTCACAGAAAGGCTGCAAGCAGATTCTCTTGCCTCTCGTCCCTGGAGACAGAGAAAATTAAACACCTTAAATTGGATTTTAGTCTCTGGTTGATTCTAAACATTATGGTTAGTCTAAGGCAGCTGGAGCTAGAGTTTAGAATAACCTGAAAGCTTGGAATAACGTGTGTGTGTGTGCGTGTGGTGTGTGGTGTGTGGTGTGGGTGGGTGGGGACAGTGAGCCATGCCACTGTTTTGGAATCTGCTTTGTCATTGTCCTTTAGCTGCTGTTAAAGGGTGAAGCCTACAGAAGACTGACAACTATACAATAGAATGAGTGTTCATCTATGCAGTCTTCTGAGGCCAAGGATTTCAAAATACACCAAACGCAGTTTTCCAGTTTGTGGGCTTTTGTCTTTCTAATGGAATGTTCCCATTGACTCAAAGCTGTAGCTAAGGTGTCAAATACATTCCCTTAGCACTGTGTTGGATGTTGATAATGATTTCAGTGGACATCGAAAGTCAAGACCTAGCCTTTGCTGGCCCCCCTAAATGAGTGAATAAAGCTCCAACAAAGACGGCATTGAGATTTCAAGCCCAGATGATGGAATATTTGGGGGTGGCATTGGCTAAGAAAGAGGTATTTGAGATAGAGAGTTGGTTTAGGGGCAGGGGGAAATGGAGCAAGTTTGATGTTAGAAATAGAAATGGAAATAACCAAAGAACTTACATTATCCATCCATATATTCATTCATACAGTGAACATTTATGCCACTCATGTTATGCACTTGTCATTTGGGTACAGGGAAATTTAGTACCTGGATCATGACTTCAAGAAGAAGCCAGAACTACATAACTAAAGGTAAAAAGGAGACTCAGAGGTGAGACAAGGGGAGCAAGTGCCCTCTGTGTGTCCACTGAAGGTAAAAGGATGGAGGAGCCCAGTGAGGATAAAAGTTTGAACTGAAAAGAGATTTTAGAATTGAACGTGGCTTAGGAAATGGAGGTTGGGGGCAAGGTGGTGCCCCTAGTTACAGAGAAGAATTGGCTGGAAAGGTAAGAGCTAGAGTGGTGGAAAATCACAGATGTCAGGGGAAGGCAGCATTCAGGAGTGCAATAGCCAAGCTAAGATAAATAGTAATGATGATAGCTACCATTAGCAAACATGTGTTTCGTGCTTAGTGCATGTACTCATTTAATACTGGACACTGTGCTAAGCACCGAGTGTACAGTGATGGACCGGATACTCTATAAGTTGTGCCCTCAGAGAGTTTACATTCTAGTGAGTTTTATGCTATATGTCATTTACTCCTCCCAATAACCATGAGAGGCTAGAATTATTGTCTTCACTTTATAGATGTGAGCACTGAGTTCCATAGAGGTTGAGTCACTGCCCAGGTCTCACAGAGAAAGAGTGATGGAGCTTGAATTTGAACACAGTTCTGTCTGATGCCAAATGCTCTAAATCCTCACCCTGTACTATGATAATGTGAACAGTGAAAGGGCATATGGATGCACCTGGAAGAAGACCTTTGAGGGGACAGATGGAATCAAGGGGAGTCATATATAAAACAGATTCAAAGGTCTAGGGAAGGAATAGACAAGGATCAAAAGGAGACAAGGAATTTAGAGATTTTATTTAACTCTGAATGGAGGGAGAGAGATTCCTTGAATACTGGTAGCCTAGTGTCTGCTAGTCAGAGGCCAAGTGCCAGAACCCTGGGAAAGTATAAACTTGACCCTGATAATTGTTGAAACTTTTGTTTCCTTCTAGGTGGTCAGCCATAGCTAGCCCTGCTCTATTAGAACATATGCCACTAAGCGTGGTCTCCTGGGATGTTGGGGCCTGAAATTCCCAGAGCCCTTGAGGTCTGAGCAACCTGAGACCTATGAACCTAAACCTCCAGGATTTGGGGGTCTTTCCTGCTTGTGATCTCCATGTATGAGGGAAGCTTCGTGCCCCAAGCAGCACAGAACCAATTATTCTGGCATGCCAGCAGCCAAAGGCGTTAAGAGGAAGGCGTCTTTGCCATGGTATATTATCTGTAGCACAGCAGCCATGAAGTGACTTGACAATTACAAACCAGACACAGTTTAACAGCACGTTGTAAAAGTTTTATGGTTAGTAAAGATAAGTGCAAAATTAATCCCTAAAGGACAAAGCAATTTAAAAAGTACAAAATGAAGCAATTAGCTAGAAATGGTGAGGAGCCGAAGAGGGAGAGCACCCATGGACAATTTTACTCTGGAAAGGTCTTCACACTTAGTGTTTAAAATTGTGTTCAGTGAGGGAGCCATAGAAAAGTAAGATTAATAAGCTGTGGGGAAGAGGTAACAATTGATAAAGAGTTTTGAGAAGCAAACTGAAGAAATTTTTGTCTTCTAAAAAGTTGGAACCAAGGGGAAAATAGCTATAAAGGCCATTATTAGAACAATTAATGAAATTTGATTACAGGCTATGAATTAGATAATAGTCATGCATCAATGTTTAATTTCCTGATTTGGGGATAAAAGCAAAAGCAAAAATTTATACTTGGCAGGCAGCAATGTGTGTTAAAGCTCCAGAGAGCCATTCCCCCACCCCCACCCCCTCTCTCCCTCCCTCCCTCCCACTCTCTTGTTTTGGAAAGTCCAAGGGACAGGTCCCCAGTCTCTTTCCTTCCTCAGTGCAGCACACAGCAGTGGTGCAGCACTGAATGCTGGGTGCCTACTTTATTCATTATGCCTGCTTCAGATCTTGCTCATCAGTTAGTGAGGGTCTTGATGACTTGCATAATTTTCACTGCACTAGAATTGTGGTCGTGTAAAGAAATCGTGGAATAGGGGAGAGAAAATATTAGTAACACCGTGATTTTAAGAAAGATACTTATTTTGGTTCTCAATATTTCTAAAATCAGGTTTGCCTTATAAATTTGGTATATATAAACATATAAATAAATTACAATTTATTATCCAGAACACTTTCGAGAGTAAAAGGGGTACTACCAATAATTACACTGGAACAACAGGTGTAAACCAATATTGTCAAGGGCAAACCAGGACATATGGTCATCAACTTATAATTTTATGTGTACATTTAATACAGTTCATTCATTTGAAGTTATTTGTTAGGTGCCTACCACATGTAATTTTGGGCCTATGATGATTAATATGGAGCATACAGTTGTTTAAAAAATAAAGATAGCCCTTTCCTCTTAGAGATAATAATGTAATGAGAAAGATAGCTAATAAAAGAAAACAAAAAAATAGATGTATAGTTACAAATTGAGGTATGTGCTGTATTAGTCAACTCGGGCTGCTATAACAAAATACCATAGACTAGGTGGCTTCAACAAAAGAAATTTATTTTCTCACAGGTCTGGAGGCTGGAAGTCTGAGATTAGGTGCCAGCATGATTGGGTTCTGGTGAGAGAACTCTTCCTGGCTTGCAGATGACTGCCTTCCTGTTGTGTCCTTAAATGGTAGAGAGAGTGCTCTAGTTTCTCTTCCTTTTCTTATAAGGATGCCAGTTCTATCTGATCAGAGCTCTACCTTTATAATCTTAATCACCTCCTTAAATATTCTATCTCCAATACAGTCACTTTCTTAAAGGCTCTATCTCCAATACAGTCAAATGGGGCATGGGAGTTAGAGCTTCAGCATATGAATTAGGAAGAGCACAATTTAGTCCATAGCAAGTGCTATAATAGAAAACATAAAATATAAGTTCCAGAAAGTCAGAGATTTTGTATATTTTGTTCAATGATGAAATTTGCATCTCATACAATGATACCTGGCACATAGTAAATGCTCAATAAATAATTGTTGATTTGAATTAAAGCAGAGAAGGAACATGCTCTGATTTATCATTTTGAAGATGGACTGGAGGTCCACAAGGGTTGAAGTGAAGAGACTTATTAGGAAAGTATTGATAGAGTTATCCACACAAAGATAATGGTGGCTTGGATCAGGATGTTGGGCATGCAGACTAAGAAATGTGATTAAATTTAAGCTATGTTGAGGAAGTAGAACGGACTGCATTTGCTGATGTATTATTCGATGTGGGAAGGGAGGAAGAGGACATAATTATGGATGAATTACATAATTATTTGTACAGGTTTCAGGCCTGAGCTATTAGGTAGATGAGGGGAAGACTAAAGGACAGATGGGAAGGCAGGGAAGAAAATAAAGCACATGGTTTTGGACAACGTAAGCTGTGAGGACTAAGAGACACACAGTGGGGGTGACATTTAGGCAGCTGGATATATAAACCTCAAGCTCAGAGGAATATAGTATTTCCTCCTGCCTGAAAAGCTCTTACTGTAGCAATGGTGAATCTTATCATCAATGGAGTCCTACAGTGCTCATAATTATACCTGATACTTAGTAAGCTCTAAACTTGTGCTGGGTGTTGAAATAAATCCTCTACATGCATTACCTCATTTAATTCTCAAAACAACTATTTTTGCAGTGCGTCACTTTTTCTCCATTCCACAGACAAACTGAATGTTGGAGGGTGAAATGGATTGCCTAAAGTCACCAACTCAAGCAATTGGGAAATGTAGGATTTGATACCAACACTGTTTAACCCCAAAGTCTGTGCTCTGACTGCAATGACCTCCTGTCTCCCAAGAGGCAGAGGTCTTGGATACATTTCCTACTCTGCTTTTAAATTATCATGTGACCTTGAACTTCAGTTTGCTCACCTGGGAAATGATGGGAGGTAATCTGTTCTACTATACTGCAATGCTGATCTCTTTTGTAAATCCCATTTTTAATGTGAGTTTTCTGTAGATGCCTTTCAGAGATGATACCCAAGCTGACAATTCATTTTGATGTATATGAAAAGGGTAAATCTCTTTAAGCAAAGACTCAGTGTACCAGCTTTCTTAATCTGAATTCCAACAGGATAAGAAGAAAGCTCCTTAGAACAAATATCATTTCTGAGTGAGAGAATGTTCAGCATCTCAGATTCATATTTATCATCTGAATGATAACCTCAGGTCTCACAGAGCCGAATGTTGGGGTAATGCTTTGGGCCAGACACATAGCTTCCTCTAATGTCTGACCCAGGATCTGCCTAACTACCAGACTTCCCCACCTATGCCGTCTCAGTGACATATGGGTCACCTATCAGATGCCCGCCTGCTGTGCTGGGGGTAACAGAGTGTTTTCTTTCCTCTAGTAATTCCTGTTTGCCCTGCATTTCAGAAAGGCCCGTCCTGACTTATCATGGACAATACTTTTTGGACATTGGTCCAAAGAGTCACCTTTTCGGTCATTGTCACCCTTTTCAGGAGGGATCTGGTGTGGACAGACAATTTGAATTTGATTGGGACATGCTAATGAGCCATTCGTGTGTAGAATTTGTTTCTGATTAGATTAAGCTTCTGAGAAAGTAAAGAAACAGCCACTGATTAAAGACATAAAAAAGGAAACACTTTAAATGAGTAAGTGGTTCATCTTCATATAGCAAAGTATAAATTAAACATAGTCCAGGGGATCAGCTCTGAATAGCAGCTGGATAGAGTGAGCTTTTCTGAATACATCCATAAAGAGAAGGCTCTCAGAGCAATTCATAAGGACTTAACTCACCAGAGAGGGCTCTGAATACTCCCGAGGAAATGAATGGGCCAAGTTATCTGATAAAAATGACTCTCAGACTAGGGAATGGAATGGGTTTTTGGTTTTTTTTTTTTTTTTTTTTTTGGATATCAGAAAATTGCTCCCTGAGTTCCTGTGACAGTCAAGCTCATGATCATTCTCTGGCAGCACCAGTGATGGTGCAGGGGCCAGGGATCTGAGTTAAAACAAAGATGTGATTAAAATAGATAGCACACATGTCTGTGGAACCCTGATTTGAAACTTGGCCAATACTCCTGCCTCTGAGCTTGGGGCTTCTATAATTTTTGTCCGATAGAAATGCCTGGACTAGAACTAGCCAGCCTTTCCCAGGCTGGTGCAGTGGAAAACCGTGCGAGTCAGCCCTGTCTAGACTCTGTCACCCAACCAGGCAGGGCCTCACTGGCTTATTCTAGGATTAGTGGAGCTGCCACAGAGCAGCTCTGTGGCTGTCTGAGGAACCCTGAGCCATGTGTGATCTCCAAGCCCGGACCTTTCCCTCTGCCACCTTGCTGACTTTTTCCTTGATTTTCTGACCTCTGCTCTGGTTCTGAACTTGAACCAGACTTTAACTTGCAGCCTTTTTTGCAAAGGTCCTAACACCCTGCCCACCCCTGGCAGCTCCATCTCCAGCCAATGAGTCCTTGGTTTTTCTCCCAGTCTTAACCCCCTTTCTGGCTGCTAATGTCCCTAGGTAAATACAAATGGAGATTGCTGTGTGAATTTTATAGGATTGTCTTGAAGAGGGAGAATTATGTTACAAATGTTTTTGTTGTAAATAAATAAAACGCTTCCTTGTCCTTGCAAAAAAAAAAAAAAAAAGCAATCTACTCTCTGTACCTTCAGCCTCTAGTGGGTTCCTGTTCTGAATGGACTCATCACCTGGATTGAGGAAGCTGTCACTTTCTGGACAGTCTCTCCCCATGCCTGGAACCTTCTGCTACAAAGTCACATGCAATAGACCGAACCCCTGGTTATCAGTGCTGCAGGGCCCAAGCCTAAGCCTCTCTGGTCACCTTGCCTCTTCTCACTAGCAGATTGTATTAATCAGGGAAATGATCACAGGCTACAACAAAAGTCCCTAAACCCTACAGGCTTAACCCAGGACAAATTTATTTCCTACTCACATCACAGTACTCTGAAGGGTGGGAAGATGTGTTCAGAGCAGTTATTCTCCAGGTAGTAACTGAGGGACTCAAGTTGCTTCTCTTGTGGGTTCCTCATCTTTGAATTTCAAGGTCATCCTGGCTTAAAGATCCAGCAGATTGGGAGAGAAAGGAGTAGTGATTCCCACACCGAAAACTTACCCATGTTGGCTAAGTATTCATTTCATTAGTCTGAGCTGCTCACATGGTCCCTCCTGACTGCAGGAAAGTCTGAGAGATGTAGCAGAGCACACAGATACTGGGGAGCTACAGGAGTCTGCCATGCCCTTGGAGACTACCCTGTTCCTGCCTCTGCTTCCCCAACCACAGCATGTCCAGCCCTGACTTATTCCTTTTCTTCCTTTTGGTCTTGAGTCCAACCTAGCTTGAGTTTGGAGAATATTAATAAGGCCTTTGGCTGATATGAGATTTGAAGTAACCACGAATACACTCTCCTTGGTCAGAACCATTAAAAGATACCTTCTAATCTCAATGATCACATTTGCCAAGCGATCGTCATAAAATCTCCCATAAGGAAATAAACTCCCATGGCCCCAGTCTTTATAGTCAAAGCATTAGGGTCTGAGGGAAAGCTGGGTCCCTGGGGTATGTGATGGGCTAGTGTGCTGAGTTTGGTGCTATGGCTGCCCCTGCATTTCCTGTAGTGTGCAGCTACTTCAGCAAAGCTCAAATCCCTGAAAAAGAGCCTTTTAACGTTTTCTTCATGAAAAGCTTCCAGAGATTCCAGCTCAGCTGGTCTCTCCTTGGAATTCTGCCAGATGACTCCTCCTGCTGCCCTCTGATAGTTCTGAAGAATCCCTTTCAGATAGGGAAACTGCTTCAAGTGCTTCTTAGGGATGACCTGAAATCAGACCCTTTCAGGACACCTTCCAAGAAAAAGCATTATTTTTCCAAGCAACAGTTCCGTCCAGAAGACCCTTTGGCAGTGTTTATTATCAAAAGAAAGCTTGGGAAACTGTAACCCCAGGGAGTGTTTTTCTGTGGGGTCTGATGGAAGAATAAACATTGTCAGACTTTAAAAATGTTTCTTTATACTTTAAAATAAAATGTCTACCCTTGGAAACCTGGGAGAGCACCAAGCAAAATACAGTGGGGATAATTTAGAACCAAGTTCCAACTCTCGATCCTTCATTCATTCAGTAAGTGTTTATCAAACATTTACTGTGTACTAGGCCCTCTTTAAGCACTGGAGATTCCTTAATGAGAGCAAAGTGGCCATGGACCTTCTCTCACAGTCTGGTGCTGCAGGCCTATAAACAGGAAAAAAGCTCCATCTCACTGGTAATCAGGGGGTTGCAAATTAAAACTACAGGGAGAGTGAATTTCCTACCCATCAGATTGGCAAAAATTAAAAGGTTGGACGGTGCCAAATGTTGGCGAGATTATGAAGCAACAGGAGTGCTCATCTGTGCTGGTGGGAGTGGAATTTGGGAACTGACTTTGGAAGAATTTCACTTTTCCTAAGCAAGTTGACTCTGTGTCTAACCTATGCATCAGAAATTCCGCTGTGATGTAAATACACTGAGAGACACCTGCTCTTGGGCACCAGGAGACTCGTGTAAGATTGTTCCAAGTAGCACTATTCATAATACTGGGAACAACGAGACTGTCAACCAACAGGAGCATGCCTAACTGAACTGCTGTATGTTTATACACTGGAACCTGATGGCGATGAAAACAAATGAAGCAAGAAGCAAGTTGCAGAATGCAGACAATATGCTTCCATTTATATAGCATTCAAAAGCAGGTAAAACTAAAATGAAACAGGTAGTTTAGGTTGATGGCAAAGAAATTATTGACAAAATTCAGGATAATGCATTACCTTTCGGGGTAAGGAAGAGAACACAGAGATTTCAGAGTTCTTGCCAATGTCCTGTTTCTTAAGCAGGTGGTAAGGAAACAGTCGTCTCTTGTATTATGTGTCTTTAAACTGTACATATGTATTTTACACACACACACACACACACACACAGCTGTTATAAGTGCTGTGCAAGTGGAAGTATGGGTGCTATGGGAATGCATAGTAGAGGCATTTCACCAAATCTAGGGCAGCCAGGGAAAGTAGGTAGGAATTAGCCAGGCAAATAAATGTAGGTGGTAAAGGGAGGAAGGGAGGAAAATTCCAGTAACGGCAATGGCATGGGTAGGAGGCAGAGAGCCGACAACATAATTTGCTCTAGGTACTAAGAGAAGTGGGTGTAACTGGGCAGTTGAGGGGGAAGATAAAGCTGCAGTGAAAAGGAGGGGTCAGATCTCGGAGGTCTTGCAAATCATGTTAAAAAGTGTGATCTTTCCCTGTGGACTAAAGGTTGC
This sequence comes from Pteropus vampyrus, assembly GCF_000151845.1. NCBI lineage: Eukaryota > Metazoa > Chordata > Mammalia > Chiroptera > Pteropodidae > Pteropus > Pteropus vampyrus. The sequence continues at coordinate 1,543,264 of NW_011889088.1, read as the reverse complement.
AAGTGTGGGAGAGAGATGCATTTTGGAAGGAAGTTGATTGCAGGTTTTACATCGTCCCTATCCCAGCTGCTCCTCTACCTCCCACTTCTGACCCTGGCTTGATGATGGCCCCTGGTTTTTGTCTTAGCCTTGCGCAGATTTGACCTCTCTTCCCTTCTTATTCTCATGCAGGGCCAGGCCTAAGGTGAGATGAGTGAGGTGCCTGGGGCACAAAGTGCAGGACTCCCAGAGAATGAGTGTCCTTCCCAGCCATGGTTGATGTCTCTGTTTGCTGGCGTGTCTGACCCTATACCCACGCTGTGAATGACTTTCTGGTCTGCTGGATATTCCCAGGCCTCAGCATCAGCCTCCATCCTTGTCTTCCTCCCTCCAGCCTTCCTGATTTGGCTTTCCACTTTTGTCTTGGCATTTCACAGTGAAGTTAGGTGAGACAGCTACACATAATATGATAATTAACAATATGAGCCAAGAAATAAGGACCACATGAGTAGTACACTTTATGTGTTTCAGAGTTTGAAGGAACTGGGCCAGGCTGGTTTTGGATGGATAAAGAGCAGAGAGGAGGCTTTCTGGGCTAAGGGAACAGTGGGAACATTTTGCCAAGAGCAGAGAGCCCATTAAAAGTCAAAAGGATATAAAAGTTGGAAAGGATTTGGGATCCTAAGCTGCGGACTGCAGCTATGAAATATAAATCTGAGGTACCACCACCCCTAACCCCTCACCCACAATAACCTTACTAGTAAATCTGTCATGTTTTTTCATTGAGTCTGAAGAGAGCCTCGGAACCCTTCTCAACACAGGGCTTCAGAAGGACGTTAACGAGCAAATGGATTTAACACAAGGTGTTGCTATTCCTGCCATTGACTGCAGAGTGACCACAAGTCTCTGAGTGGGAGAAATGGTCGCAGTGTATCCTGTTGCCCTGCCTCCAGGGTCTCCCTACTTTCCAGCTCTGCCAGTTGTGTCTCAAATGATTCTAAGAAAACTTAGAATCACAGAATGAAAGAAGTAGAAGGTGTCTAAGACATCGAGTCCAGTTCCTCCATCTGGCAGCTGGGAGGTACTGAGGCTTTGACTTTTTTATGTAAGTAGCAAATATAGAACATAAACTCAATCTTCTGACTCTGACCTCGTACCAATAGCTCCCAGTCCCGGGAAGGGAAAGGAACCTGACTTTTCCTAGAAACCTACTATGTGTTTGTCTTTCCTAGTGGGAGCTTTTTATACAGCATCTCTTTTTGACCTTCCAAGTTATCATTATTCCCAATAAAAAAAAAGGCAACTGACAACCAAAGACAGGTCTAAATTAAAGGCTGAAGTGAGATAGAGGCAGGATTTAAAACCCCTCCACTATCACCCAAGACCTGCATGCTTTTTTGGAGTTCCCAGGTGGATGCTTCAAGCCTTTTCAGAAACAATCACAGGATTAGGGCTCTCTGAGAAGGGCCTGTGGCAAGAGGGACTTTACTTTGCCTGGGTAACTTGTTTACAATCTGCTTCAGGTTCTTGGTTGCATCTGGGGACAGGCCCAGCAGCTACTCTGTGGGCATACGCAAGGATTGGCGAGGTTGGGGGCTTCCTCTGTTCTGTTCAAGGTTCCACAAGAGGAAGCCGCCTGCTATTGCTCATGCTCATTTGATGACTTCCCAGGTTTCACGATGTTAATTTAAGCTCTGCAGCCAAAGTAACTCTTTTCAGCTGCAGCAGTACACACTTAAATGTCAGAACTTTGCTGAAAAACCACTTGGGTTTGAAGGAAGTCATTGTGTTCAGTAAAATCTGGCCACATTTTATGTTTATGGCCTTTATTAGGGGATCTTGCTGAGCGAGTTAAGACCTCCTCTCTGTATAGTTAAAGCCCAGGACTCTCAGGTTGCTGGAATCACTCATTCAGATAACAGTTATCGAATATCTATGAGATGCCCGGTACTAGTGTATATAGTGTGAGCCTTGTCTTCCTGGAGCTTATAGTCTAGTGGTGGGGGTGGGGGAACAGACATTGAAAGAATAAACACATAGATAGAAGTATTATAAATACTTATCATTATGTAAGAAAAAGGATGGGGCACTAAAAGTATTCAGAGGGGATCTAATTTAGACTGGATGGGTCAAAGAAGATAGTATTTGAGCTGGGACACAAGCGGGGGGAAGTTCTTCTAGAAAGATGGACTAGCAGGTGCAAAGGCACATAGACAGGAAAGAACTTGGTGTGGTCAAGAAACGTGTTGACCAGTGCTTACCTGGAAGCCACGAGGTCCAGCCCTGGGCTGACATGCCATCAGGTGTCCTCGGTGCTTGTAAGACTAGCACGTGCTTCACTTTGTTACAAAGAGCCCAAGTCACATGCATTCTATGTAAAAATTAACTTCTGCCTCTTGGCAGTTGCTTTCTGTGCCCTGCGACCTCACCTCCCTTCTTGGGTACTGACCATTGGTCTTCATTTCTCAGCCACCGCTTTGGTACCCACCTCGCTGGCCCTCTCTCCTCTTGGCATCTCCATCCCCTAGAACTTGCAGTGCTAAGTCATCATTCCATCCTGCACCTTTGCCCTCCAGCAGTGACCTTGCTTCTGTGGCACAATCCCTGCTGTCTATAGCCTCCATCTGGTTTGGGTCTTCCTACATCATGCCAGCTATGACGTGTGTCCCAGGCCCAGCTCCCTTTCTCTCACTTCCCATTCCCCTGCCCCTCCCAAGGCTCCATGGAAGTTTTCTGATGTCATCCTTTGTGTAGTCCAAATGCCAGTGATGTCCTTTCGTATCCTTTATCTGCCATTCATGAGAGGGCCTCTGAGGTCAGCTGTGTGTAAGACTTTTGCAAATTTCTCTTTGTCAAGCCATTAGTCATCAGAGTCACTCGTCACCTGGGGATGGGAGAGCACAGGCTTGCTCTTGTTTATTTCAGTATTATCGGGTAGGGTCCAGAAGTGGTAGGGTAAACGTGCCGAATACACATCTTCTGCTGAAATGCCCAGAAGCTGCCAGGACCCAAAGGCTGTATCCAAGACAGGTGCTGTCACCCTGCCCGTGGATGGGCTCCTTTCCACAGAAGCGAGGAGAGTGGGGATGCCCTGTAGGTTCACAGGTGCTCCCAGTCTTTGGAGAGGAGCGCTCTGGAAGGCAGCCCATCGTCATCTGGTGGGCTTCTGCCAGACATGTGAGTCCTCTACTCCCTGCTGGTGGATGTACAGGAGGAGCCAAATAGTAACAGTTATAATGGTGGTTATTAAGTAATAATAACGGGTGCAGACTAAGAACTTATAATGTTCCCATCACTACAAAAGGAACCACTGTCATATGTGTTTCATAGATGAGAGGTTAAGTAGCCTAAAGTTGCCACTCAGCTGGCATGCAGCAGGGCCAGAATTGACCCTGGTGTCCTGTCTCCACCCTCTTGACTCCCACCATACAGTGCTCACACTGAGGCAGGCACAGTGTTAACAGATATCCGCACTTCATCCCCCATCCCCCTCTTCCACTGGGTGAAATTGAGACTTGAGAAAGATAACCTGACAAAAGTGACAGCAGTAGGTGGTGAAGATAAAAACATGGGAATCTAGTTCCTCACTCCGACCCTCTGGCTCCAAAGCCGTGCCTTAAAACACTATGTGCTACTCACACGGGGCCAACCTACCACCTCCCCTGGAAACCTATGATCTGTCCTGGGCACCATTTAGCCCATGTCCACAGAAGAATATGGTGAAGATCTTCAGAACATTTTGAAAGAAGAAAGGAACTAAATAACAAGTGCCGTGATTGGTAAAGACAGGGCAGGGACCACAGAGCACTATTCGAAGAGGATACAGTGATGTGCTGCTGAGTGAGTCAGGGGAAGCCGGCTGGGGGTGGGGCATGTAATTGCATGTGTAGAAGTCCAAGGGTGAGAGGAAAACCTGGTAGGATGAAGGGAGTAAAAACATTTCAGTACGGCTGCAGTGTAGACTGTAGGGGGAAGCAAGCAAGAGGTTGGAGGGGTGGGCAGGGGCCAGGCCCTGAGGAGCTTCGGGAGAGCATGATGCAGGAGGCACATGATCGGATTTACCTTTCCAAAAGGTTCCTCTGGCTGCTGGGTGGAGAAGAGCCTGGAGGAACAAGGCAGGAGGGAATCGGCTGTATGGAGGCTGTTGCAGAGTCCAGATGAGACATGACTTGATCTGCATTAGAGTAGGGACAGCCGGGTGGGGAGAGGAGAAAAGATTCTTCAAGAGCTCCAGTTCATACCTTTCCTTTCGCTGTGTGGCTAAGGGCATGATGGGAGGTGCTGCCACCACCCTTCTGATTACAACTAGCAGAATCACCCACTCTAAGGTGAAATGGTGAACTGACTCTGAGAAATAGGCCTCGTAATAAAAGAGCTTTGTTATGAATCATGTTCTGTGTTTTGTTGCTGAAATATGTCAAGTAATAGCCTCCGGTTCCAGTTGCAAAAAGAATAATTACCCTGACTCTTTGTGTTGTCAATAACGTATTCACAGTATTCACAGGCTTCCATTGAAAATCTGAGCAAAGTGGATTGGAAATCAGCACGATTCCTGGAATGTATGGGTCATGGAAATGAAGGTGCGCAGTCTGGAGCCTTCCATGGCTCCCACTCCTGATCGTCAGGACCACCCCCGTTTGTGGAAACTACTGTCAGAGCAGGGTCACCCTGGGAGAGCATGGGGTCTTCCCTTAGTTTTTGTGGTTGTCAGACAGATTCTTTTGTCTTCAGCTGTGTGGTCTTGGGCAAGGGACAGCCTTTAGTCTCAGTTTCTTCATTTGGAATTAGAGACAATAACAACTACCTCACAGGGGATTCTGAAGAGTCTGCTATATAATTTGTTTAGCAATAGCTCAGATCGATCCAGTGTTTACTATGTGCCAGACATTTTTCTAAGCATTTTGTATATAATAACTTTAATCTTCTCAACAATTTCATGAGATGGGTACTTTTGCGATCCCTTTTTGAGATGAGGAAACTGAAACACAATGAGATCGAGTGACTTCTTCAAGGTCACATAGCTAGTAAGAAACAGCCAGGATTTGAACCCAAGTAATCTGATCCCAAACCCTTTGCTTATAACTGCCATACTATACTACCTTCCCACACGCACAGTCCAGGGCCTGGCACATAGTGGATGCTCAGTGGGAATACTTATTTCCTTTCCATTGGCCCTAAGTGCAAGACAGGCTTAGAAAATGGTAAATCAGTAAGCTGCCTTCCAACTCTAACAGCCTGTAGGGACTAACTGGTGTGAGATAGACTGGGGGAAATTAAGCTAAATCCCAAACTGACCTGATCTTGGTTGGAGACCTGTGGTTATTGATGGGTACGTGTTATGAGTGTGAACATTATCCACCAAATTGTCCAGTTGACAATACCTGAAAAGTGACCACTGCTCTTCACCAAGAGATCTTGATTGCTTTCTCTCAGAAGCCTCATTCGTCAGCTCTGACCAGGTATTTCAGATTCATCCCACATTAATTAAGTATCAGCCGTTTATTGATTGATTGATTGATTAAGTCTCAACCTTTTATTCATTTATTCAACAAGTACTTACAAAGTACTTATACATACCAGGCCTTGTCTTAGGTGCTGGAGATGAGCAATGACTGAGATATGGGTTCTGCCCTCCAGGTACACAAAGGGAGGGAGGAGGGTGACCTATCAGCAGATAAGTTGTGATATTAAGAGCTTTCAGGGCCCGGGGAGGAAGCAATTGGCTCTGCCCCAAGAATTGAGAAGAGACCCCACAACAGAGGGCTCATATAGCCAACGTCTTGAGAGAGGATTTTTTTTTTCAGCTGGAGAAGGAGTGGGGAGAGCATTCTAACATTACAGACGGAATAGGCAAAAGCCTGAAGGCACAAGAGAATGTACCCGTTCCAGAACATTGAAAGTTCAGAGTGGCTGGAACGATTGTGGCAAGAGCTCCAAAACACTGCCCCTTGATGCTCAGAATGCCGGTTCATTTAAAAATGTTTTTCGAAATCAAATTGCATCCACTTCAAGCTCCTACTCCCCAAGCTTAACATCGCCCTCCTTTGCAGCTCCCTCTCGTTTGGGTTCTATCGGAACTCAAGGTCCAAAAAGGATGGAGTAGGAGAAGGGTCCCTGCTCTCTCTTTTTGGTGGTCTCTAATCCTGTCTAGGCCCAGGTGGTTCATGTAAAGAAGACCTCTCTGCTGGCAGTCCTGCTGGTGCCTCCATGTCATGCACGGCTGCAGAGACCATTATCAAGGGTTTTTGCTGACTTCTCCTTCAGGGGCAAGGAGAACCCACATCTTTGGTCATAAAATGTCTGGTCTCTTCTTTGGAGAGGTGAAAAGGATGGAGAGAGAAGGTGCATTAATTATTTGCTGGTAAATTCACAGCAACAAGAAACAAGACACGAACTTATGACTCAATAACCTCCTGCGATGGGAGTAGAAATAAGGTATATCTCACTCCCTTTACAGACAGTGGTTCGGAGAGACAAGGTGAAGAGATCTGGATTTGTCCCTGCTCATGTTGAGTGGTCACCTGTGGCCTGGTTTGGAGGTGCAGAGTCAGGTCTGGGCACTGACGAGTCACTGTGTCTTTTGCAGGTGTGGCAGTGTGGTGGGAGCGTGGAAGTCTTGCCCTGCTCGCGGATTGCCCACATTGAGCGCGCCCACAAGCCCTACACTGAGGATCTTACCGCCCATGTCCGCAGGAATGCCCTCAGGGTGGCCGAAGTCTGGATGGATGAATTTAAAAGCCATGTCTACATGGCATGGAACATACCCCAAGAGGTAGGGAGCCCCCGTGGGGATGGGTTTCTTGGGGTTTGGTCGGGAAAAAGACAAACAGAAAAACAAATATAAGACTAAATTCTTCCTCCCATGGGTCAACCAGAGTCTTGTTCACCATGCTAGAGTGGACCCTCAACCCAAATACACTACATGTTGAAGAAAGGGGACTGAAGACGAGGTGCTAAGCCTTGACGTGTCCCCATCCCCATTCCTGGTCAGCATGCTGAAGGGGGACTTACTTCTCTCCAGTCCTTAGTGTCCTCGTTTTAAATGAGAAAGTTTGCCCAGGTAGCTCCAAGGTTACTTCATGCTCTCAGATCCTCAGCTTCTCTGATACTAGGTGTTCCATTATCCTGCTTTACCAAAATGCACTTAATCTCCCTGTAGATTGGATTCAAGCTTCTCCTTTGAACCTTTGTTCAGAGAAATAAGGAACATCCATGTGCCTTTGGGATTTCTTGAGCCACAATAATGGAGATGGGTTACACTCCCACAGGGACCCTCAGGAGAAGTGAACTGTTCTGGACATTTTTAATATGCTTCGTACCCTCACAGAGCCCCATCATTGCCTACCACTGTCCTCAGTCCCTCAAGTCATCTACGTTTAAGAAGTGTAAGAGAGAAAGTAATGTTTCTCTAGTAGATTTGCCATGTGTCTTGTGGAAATGACCTTGGACCGCTGAGTTGGAAGAAATGCCAGCCACAGGATCCCAATCTTCTTCTAGCGTGTCTGCCTGGAGATCATTGCTTATGTTGCAGTCTATGTGAGACAAAGCTGTTGACTGCATGACCTCATTCTTTCCTCCCAAGGCCATGGCTTCCCCTCGGGAGTCCTTCAGAATGCCTCAGCCCTTTCTTCATAATAAGGAAATGATCCATCTTTGCTTAAAGTTTCCATATGAAGGCCTTGTTCCCTGATTGCTCCCCAAAACTAATGTTCTATGGCTAAGTATTGAGAAAGTAGGCTGGGCTATGAGCAGGAGCTTTTAGGCACCCCACTACCACCACCACCATGGGGGAGGGGCTTGGGTTGGGTTGCATACTCCTACCACCAGTAAGATTTCAGCAGTCGGGAGGAAGAATGAGAAGCCAATGAGTACCAGGTGGAGAATGCCCAACCCTAATGAACCAGCCCCAGGATTACAGTGGGAGTGTTTCTAAGGAAACAGTGGTGCCTTCTGGACCCATCTGTGGCTGTGGGCGTTGGATCACAGTATTCTGGGCAGCATGCTGAGCCCCGCTGCGGGTGTCCTCTGGTAGAAAAATGTTAAGAACATTTGGAAATTTGCAGGAGCTCACCAATGAGGCATTGTAGACCCTCAGGCTCTGCTAAAGGACAGGAGTCCTGTTCGTACTCCCGTTTCTCTCTGACCCAAAAGCTGCAAACCTAGCCCTCTCCCCCAACTGCAGCTGCTCGATGTTGAAAATCCAATGAGAACTGAGTGAGTTTGAAATAATTGGAAAATGATGAAACTCAGTGTCTGTGACTCCTCAGGAGGCTAGCTCAAACCAAGTGAAAAGGGTGGGGAGCAGTAGTGGTGCACACAAGAAAGGCGGGTAAGAGGTGAAAGTGTCCAGGATAGGGCCTTAGGTGGAGAAGGAAGAGGTCAGTGTTTCCTAAAAAAAACTCTTGGCTCTCTCTGTTCCCTTCTATGTCCAAACTCCCTCGTCTACTTTTTACAAAGCTTCTGGAAAGAGTCAACACTTTTTCACCTGCCATTCGCTTCCCAAAAGTATGTCGAAGCTGCTTTTGGCAAAGTCATCATGGGCCTAATTTAATGGATATTTTAAAGTTTCTAACCTACAGGACCACACCTTTTCCTTGGAGCTCTGTACTCCCTTGGCTCTATGATTCCATACCCCAGAATGCCCTCATCCCTCTCCAATAGGTCCTAACTCTTTTCAGGCTGCTCTCACTTCCACCAGATGTGTAAGTGCTCCCCAGAGGTCCATCCTTGGCCCGCCACTCTCATATTACACCATTTCCCTGGATAGGCCCCTCTACTCTTGGATTCTACAACCACCGATCTGTTGACGACTTCCTGATTATGATCACTAGCCCCCAACTTCTGCCTTTAGCTTCAGACATAAAGCTGACAGCTTCTTCTGGGTGTTCCCACAGGCACCTCAGACTGAATCTGACCGAAAGTGAGGACATCCCCCCGACCTCCAAATATGCTCCTGTTCTTATACTCCTTCTCAGTTCATTGATACTACCATATGCCCAGACATATGAGCTTGAAACCGAGCATCTTGTTTTAATCCTCCTCTCTCTCAGGGCCCAATCCCAGTCCATCACCAAGCCCTCCTCTCCATTTCTACCTCCTCTAATATCTAAAGTCACGCCTTGTCCCTTCTTCTGCAACAGTCTCCATGCACCTGGTTTTCCCAGCTCAAGTCTATTCCCTCAAATCTATTCTCCATACTACCTAAATTTATCTTTAAAAAACTCTCAGTGACCATGTCATTGCCCTGCTTAAAATTTTCAAATGATTCTCCACCGTGCGCAAGATGAGGCATAAAGTCCACTGTTTGACATGGATCTAAGCTTTCTTCTCTGCCCACTTCTCCAGCCTGACCTCCCACCTTTTGGAGCATCTGTGGATTGCCTGCATTGTGGGAACTGCCCATAGCCCCCTGTCCATCCCGTGCTGTTTCTTACCTCTGTGTGTTTGCTAATTTTGTTCTCTCTGCTTGGAATTCCCTACCCAAAAACCTCTTCCCCAGCCTCCACCCTTACCAGTTCGCCTCCATCCTTTTACACTCAACTCCAGCGATCTCTCCTCTAGGAAGCCAGCCCCAGCTGGGGAGAATGCCCCTTTTCACATGCATGTCTCTGTCATTGCATCACCGCCCTGTAAAAGAATGTTTTGTTTTCTGAAAGTCTTTGTCCCTCATTAGACCAGTGGCTTCCAAATCTGGCTGGACTTGAAAATCGCTTGGAGTCCAGCTCCAGAAATTATGACTTAATTGGTTTGGAAGGGGACCAGGGATCCTATTGTGGAAAGCTCCTAGGAAATTCTGTGTCCATCCAGGGCTGAGAACCACTGCATTAGACCACGGGCTCCCTGAAGATAGATCATGTTATTCATATTTGTGTCATCATACCGAGCATAAGTCATGTTGAGGGGCACATGGTCGGAGCTCGTACAACATCTCTAATGCATATAACAAATGAATCTGCTGGCCGTGTGTACAAAATCCCTTTCTCCCTTGGTCAGTGCCTCTTAAAAGCAGATCTGCAGACCAGCTGCATCAGAATCACTTGGAGAACTTTAAAGAAATAACGATTCTGAGTCCCATCCTCAGAGATTCTGATGGGTAGATGGTGCCAAAATCTGTAAAAAGCTCTCTGGATGCTGGTTTTGGGCAATCAGGTTGGGTAACACCTGTTTAGCTTATCCTGCTCATCTTTTCAGACTGGCCTTCAGCATCACCTATGCCAGAAAGCCTTTCTTGACTGCTCACATCCCCTTCCCCACTAACTCAGCCACCTCACACCCCTATTGTCCCTTAGTCTTCTCTCTTCCCTCTATGCCTCACACTGTGTGTGCAGAGAATCTGTTTACTTGTTAGATTGTCTAGACTCTCCTTTCAAGCAGACTGTGACTTCGTCCTATTTGTTTGGACAGTGCTTAGGACAGTGCCTGACATGTACTAGGTACTCATTAAAAATGAGTTGGAAAAGAAAGAAGAGAGAGGAAGTGTGGATGCTACATGCCCCCCCCCAGGAGTTTTCCCCAGGAGTTTTCCCAGCTACCCTTGTTATGGTGACATCCCAATACTGTACCTTGTGCTCATAGGCACATGTCATTTCTATTTACTTAACTCTTCATCTGCAGCATCCCAAATGCAAATGTGGAGCTGGAACCCTACAACCCTGCCTAGTGGCTGCCTTGAGAATTAAATAAGTTAATAGATATAAAGACTTTTATAAACGCTTGGCAAAAAGAAAGCACTAGGTAAATGTTAGCTCTTGTTGAATATTGCTTATGCCCTCTGCATCCATTCTCCAGCTTTAAAATGCCCTTGCGGGGCAGTCAGCCTTCCTTGCTGCCTTCTATGCTGAGTCCTCCCGGGGCTGTGTACTGAACAGAGCTGACTCACCTGCTCCCTTACCCCATTCGGTCCCAAGCTTTTGGAAGGCCAGAGAAGCCTCCAGCTCTTAGATCCTTCTACTTTAATTGAAGATCATTATGCTTATCAACAAGCAGAAAATCAGTCTGCACCAAAGCATCGATATTTTCTCACACGGGGTTCATTAATTCTAGACCCGCTCCTGCTTCCTCTTGCCTGAAGACAGGCTGAATGCCAGGGAGGATGCAATACGGTGCTTAGGTCACGGCCCTTCTTTAGGTTCAGCTATAAGAAATTCTGTGGCTGCACTCACAGGCAGGAATACTGGACAGCTTTTTTATTATTATTATTAAGTTTATTGAAGTAACATTGGTTAATACAATTATATAATTTTCAGGTGTACATTATAATTTGACATCTATATATTCATCTGTGTGTTTATCGCCCTAAGTCCAGTTTCTTTGAGCTACCATATGTTTGATCTGCTTTACCCACTTTACCCTTCCCCTACCCTGCTATATTTGACCCCCTTTAACTGTCTACCTCCTCCCTCCTCCCCTACCCCTGCCCTCTGATAACCACTAGTCTATAGTCCATGTCCATGAATCTCTGTTTGTTTGTCCTGCTCATTTGTTGCTTTTAGGTTTATATTCCATATATAAGTGATATCATGTGATTTTCAACATTTTCCATCTGGCTTATTTCGCTTAGCATAATTAGCTCGAGGTCCATTCATGTCGCAAATGGCAATATTTCATCTCTTTTTATGGCTGAGTAATATTCCATTGTAT
>NW_011889088.1:1517296-1528835 GCF_000151845.1 Pteropus vampyrus | reverse complement strand
TGTGCCTCTGGGATGAAGCCCACTTGATCGTGGTGTATAATCTTTTTAATATGCTGCTGTATTCAGTTCACTAGTATCTTATTTAGGATTTTTGCATCTGTGTTCATGAGAGATATTGGTCTGTAGTTTTCTTTTTTTGTGTTATCTTTACCAGGTTTTGGTATCGAGGTAATATTGGCCTCATAAAATCATCTGGGGAGTATGGCCTCCTCTTCGATTTTTTGGAAGAGTTTGAGGAGAATAGATATTAAATCTTCTTCGAATGTTTGGTAGAATTCCCTGGTGAAGCCATCTGGTCCTGAACTTTTACTTTTTGGTAGGTTTTTGATGATTGTTTCAATTTCCATACTGCTGATTGTCTATTTAGATTTTCCAGATCTTCTTGATTCAGCGTAGGAAGATTGTATTTTTCTAAGTACTAGTCCATTTCTTATAGGTTATTAAATTTGGTGTTATATACTGGACAGCTTTGTGTATGCTAAGTATATTATTTTCCTAGGGCTACCAAAACAAGTTACTATAAACTGAGTGTCTTAAAACAACAGAAATTTATCCTCTCTCAGTCCAGAGGCTAGAAGCCCAAAATCAAGGTGCTGGCAGAGTTTTGCTCCCTCTGAAGGCTCTAGGGGGGGATCTTTCCTTCTCTCTTCCAGCTTCTGGAAGCTCCCGATGTTCCTTGACTTGTAGATAGTACTCCAAACTCTGCCTCTGTCTCTGTGTCTCTCTGTGTCCAAACCTCCCTCTCCTTTCTCTTATAAAGATTTAGGCTCACCTTAAATCCAGAATTATTTCATCTCAAATTCCCTAATTGTGTCTACAAAGATTCTATTGCCAAATAAGGTTACATTTAGAGGTTCATGTAGACACGAATTTGGGGGGCCACACTATTCAACCCACTCCATTAAATATTTAGCAAAGGGAGAAGATACATTTATTGTTTTCTAGTAATAAGGGCCAAGGTGACCTTCTCTGAGAAAATTTGCTTATTTATCAATTTCTGTCCCCCCTCTAAAAAAGAGGTTGGTGCAATTTACAGTAAACACACAATATAGAAGTGCTGAACCATTAAAATGGAAAGGCACAAGTCAATTAACAAACAGGAAGAGGACAGGATCATGATATCCAAAAATATAAGCTGAACAAATCTCTGATTCTTGAGTCTCTTAGAAGTTAAAGTACAGATGGAGCCCTGATGGATTATATTGCTCCCACCTTCAAATAGATAAGGAGAGAGACAAACTTTCCCTTGATCCTGAGTGAAAAAAGAAAGTTTTTCTATGGGAACTCAGAATTTTAGGAAAACACAGAGACCTTCCTGAGACAAGTTTTTCTAGTGACTCCCAGTAAAAGCTGAGACACAGTGTTAATTTGTCATCAGATAAAGGCAATTATAGCATAAAGGGGGAAGGCCCAGGTCCAGGCAAATAGCTTTGTGGTATAAGGATAAAGTGCAGAGAAGTTTAAAGGGCTAATACTTAACACATCCCTTGGAGTGAGGGTGGGGCGTGAACAGGGTACATTTATTGCCAGTTTCTCTGTTCACCACTTCATAAATATTTTCTCATCTCAAGCTCATCAATACAGTTCAGGGGCAGTGCTGGGCCAGGGGCACAGAGGTCAGTCAAATATGTTTCTCGATCATAACAGAGCCGGAGTCCAGCAGAGAAAGGCCAACTAGTTGCTGGAAGGGCTATAGGAAGGAGCAGAGAGTAGACAAATCATAGATGGGGTCGTCAAGAAGTCAAAAGATAGGTCTTCGCTGAAATTGCTCCCTAGGAGTCTGGAACTTAAACCTCTGGGCTGTAGCAGATTTAAATTTTTATATTACCTGAACTCTATTGGGCAAAAATAAATGTATTTCTTCTATATCTATATTTTGTTTTGACTCAAGCCCCTATTGTCTGATATCAGAAACTTCTGATCATATCCAGATACATGCAGCAGCCACCCTTGTGATTTTTATCGAGACATTTCAGACTTAAGCTTTGTCAATTTTACTGTCCTCCCAACCCAGGTAACTTGATCCTGGAGCTGATACTAGAACCAGGAGTTTCCACAGCTAGCAGTGTCAGTGGGAGAGCTGTACTTCCCCTCTGCCTCTGTCTGCACTCTGGGCTGCTGTCTGATGAGATGTCACCTGGTCTCCATCTGATCCCCAGCTAGAGGGACCCCTCGCCATTCTCTGCTGTGGCTTCGCTCTTTCTCAGCTGATTCTGTGCCCTGTTCGGCAGCTGGTGTGCAAGCCCAGGGCCTCTCAATTCTCTCCACTCTACTCTGGGACCACAAGAAACATGGGGGCTCCTCTCTCCCTCTCACTCAAGGACATATCCGTGTCTCCATTACTACTGCTTGCCTGCTGCACCTTGCTGGTTCTGGGGCCAGCTCTCTGATAACCAGTGAAGTGAAGGACACATGTATTCTGTCTGCTAAGACCTCCAAGCTCAAAGAGAGAGTCTGCTTCTCCCACAGGGACTTGGTCTGAGGAGGCAGAAGGGCAGGCCCCTGCCAATGCACAGGGCAAGGTTAAAAGTGCAAACTCCAAACCCTGGGTGATTGGGTTCAACTGTCAGCTCCTTTTGTTAGCTATAGAACTTTGGGCAAGTCACCAAAGAGGTCACTGAACCTCTCTTTGTCTCAACTCATCTATACAATGAGGGTTATATAGTGCTACTTCATAGGTTTAAATGGGACAATATACATGAATATGAATAAATCTAAGTAAGTAAATATAAACATACATGTCTCTGTCTCATACAGAACAGAGCCTAGCACATTTTTATAGAGACCTTAGCTGTCATGATTGTTAGGAATTGCATTAAAATTAGAATTATTCCATCTTTGACTCCTCTCTTCCACCTCTCTCTCCACCGCCAACTCAGAATCTCAGTTTACCTCCTGAGGTAGAGAAAACCTTATGCAGACCATATTCTTCCCACTTCTTTTCCCTATACCCAGACCACAAGATTTTGTTTAAAATTTAAGGGTTTGGCATCTTCATTTTCAATAGCCTTTGATGACAATCCCCATCAATGCTGACCGTGAGTTTCACAGTCCAAGTGGGAACAGTTATGGGGTTAAAGTACCTGTGGGGAAATGCATGAGTTAGGTTCCCATGTCATCCCTTCGCTAGACAGGCTCCAGGAACCCTGGCGGGGAGGTCTGGGGGGAAGCCGTGCCCCGGTAGTGGCTGCATCTCTGCATTTCCGTCCCTGTGCAGGACTCAGGGATCGACATCGGGGACATCACTGCAAGGAAGGCTCTGAGGAAACAGCTGCAGTGCAAGACCTTCCGGTGGTACCTGGTCAGCGTGTACCCAGAGATGAGGATGTACTCGGACATCATCGCCTACGGAGTGGTAAGGAGCCGGCACCTCGGGGTTTCATTCAGTCACAGACAGAGAGCGAAACCAGAGAGAGTCAGCGGAAAAGCGGGAAGGAGCCTCTCAGCCTCCCACGTGGATGCTGCGGTAGACCTGTGGACGAGAGGCCAGTGTCTGGAGCTGCGTGCGAAGCAGCCTTGCTTTCATAGCCCAGAGCCCTCTATTTCCTTAAGAGAGGTGTTTGGTCTCTCCTTTACAGTCCTAAGCAATGTAGCTCTAGCCCCAAACCTGCATATTTCACTTAATAAAACAAAAACCTGAAGTTAGGTTAAGATTGTAAGGCAGATAACAAACACCCGCTGTTCCCCAAGCGTGGGTGCTGGAGCTTCTCTCAGCCAGCCTGCGTTCCTCCCCACCCAAGGGGCTTCTGCCTTCCACTCATGCACAGAGCATCCTGGAAAGGACTTCTAGGAAATATAACCTCCTCGAGTTTGCTGTATCTTGAGGGATGTTTTAGTACCACTTGTTGATTGGCATAGAGCATTTCCTTTTAATGAGGCAGCAAGATTGAGAGGCAGAGCACAGGGGTAAGATCCATTGGACCTGGTTCCAGTCTTGACCAGAACACTTCCTGGGCAAACATCCTAATGTCTCTGGGCCTCAGTTTCCTCATATGGTAAATGAGGGGAAATAATACTGTCCTCACAGGGTAGAAGAAAGTCTAAGATATATAAATATATTTTCTACCTAAGGTTAAAATTCTTTGAATGCGATAAACTCTCCCATTTTTCCAGTATCCCCAGGACTATAAATTCTTATGATATTTTAAATGACCTAATTGATTTTTGGATACCTCACCTGTTTTTTGCTGAACACATAAAATTTTTCTGCTGAAAGTTAAGCCCTCAAAACTACCCGCCCCTGGGGTTACTTAGCTCACCTGCCATGTTCCAACGATGGGAAAACAGAGAGGCGAAGTCACTCGCCCACTGTTCACATTGATAATCAGCAGTGACACTGAGTCTAAAACATCAGCTGCTGCTATCACTTCAACTCCTCCCTTTTAGAGTGTTCCCTCAGGCCAGTTCGACATCCCAGTATCAAAAGTTGAAGGTAGAACTGAGGCCTCTTCCTTTGATGACCTGTGGTCAGAACTGAGTTCAAGGCAGAAATGTAACGAGCACGGCACCCCTGGGAGGGGAAGAATCCTTGCAGAAGGGTTGGCCGTGGTGTTTTCTGTGAGCCTTTCAACTTTAACATTCTAGGATTCTGAAACAGACAGCTGAGATCCTGGGAACTCTCCCCACTCCCTCTCCACAGTACCTCTGTTGTCCTGAAGGCCAGCCTGTAGGAAGGGGTCATGTCCTGCCACAAGAGTCCCCATGGCATGGTTGACATGTCCTGAGAGAAATGCCCAGTGGCCTCTTGCCTCTCCACTTCTCAGGCTGGTATACTTTGGTTGTCAAAAAACTCCTCAGCGGGTGCTACCCAGCTATTACCTGAGACTCTAGGTCCTGTTATCACCGTGGAAACACACTGGACTTGTGAAGTGCCTATCAGCCCCATCCGTCTCCTGAGAACCATCCTGAGAACACAGTTGTTGCCAGAGTGTGGTGCCACCACACTCTGACCACAGCAAGTTGTGTGTGGTGCTTGGCCATTGTTGGACCCAGTCCAAAAAGAACAATTAGGCTACTGTGGCTCCAGAGAAACTATTGGTCCAAAGCCTCTGTGAGCCAGGGCAAGCCTCTAGATTCACGTTCTCACCAAGCTGTCAGCTGTAGCCAAACAGTATTAGCCAAACTCAGCCAGAGATGCAGGGAGAGCAATAACAGTGGAGGTGTGTGCATGTGACCATAGCAATTCTGGGTCTCGGCCAAAGGCACTGTTGTCTTCCATGCAAAAGGATCCGCTCTTACGAACACGTACAGCATGCTCACCATGGAGCCCTCGCACCGCCACACCCGGAAGCCTTTGGTTGGTCAAACAGTAAGTGACATATATAAGGTCATGATCTAGATCTGTCCGAGTCTGCAACTGAGGCTGTTTCACTCTGTTGTACTGAAAAGCCATCTACTCGTCATCCCAGAGGGCTGAGCTGTGTTAGCCGTCCCTTGGGTGGGCGGTGGTCTCCAACCCACTGCATATTCATCTGCCAGCCACTGTTCAGGGCCGGCCAGCCTCCGCTCCTGCCTCCGTTACAGGCTGGGCTCTGACATGAGCAGAGACGCGCTCGCTTGTCAAGGAGCATAATGAACTTTTACTCAGGGCAAGAGGGTAAGAGATGGGCAAAGCGAGGCAGCGGCAAGAGCCAGAGGGTTTGCTGGGGCTGAAACACTCTTTCTCGTGATTATTTTTATTCTGAAATGGAGAGACTGGATGTCTTCTCAGGGACAGAGTTTCTTTTTTCCTTTCCCTTCCCAACCCATGCCTAAACTACCTTGCTCAGGTCAAACGACCACTTAGGACTGTCAGTCAGACTAGTGTCAAGTCTATATAAGTCAGTCCATTAATCCACTGTTAGGTCCCATTATGAGTCCTGCAGGCTGAAGGGCCTGTGGACCCTGTTGTGTGGGCATGGGTTTCCCCTGGGTCACTGAGTTCCACGTCGGGGAGATGGAGTGGCTTTGGATTAATTCCAGCTCTGGTGCTAACAGTAGAAATGGAGCAGCATCTGGAAGCAGACATGCCTGGCTTCTGAGTATTAGCTTTGCTTCTTAATCACTGTATAACCATGATAATCTGCAAAACCTTAAAGGTTATCGTCATACCATTTCATGAGGCATCTTTCAGTCTTGGGATTGTTGCCATTTACATGATGGAAAGAGCTTGGGCTTTAGAGACAAATAAACTCCAGTTCTACCACTTGTCCAACTGTGATGCCATTCATTTGTTTATTTTATTCGTTCATTCATTCCACATGCATTTACTGTCTGCTATGTGCCAGGGCTGGGCCGTGAGAAAGACTGGGTCCTAGTCTGGTGACTCATGGAGGAGATAGGCAAATGAAGAAGCAACAAGAATACAGTATGCTAAGTGCTGCAAAAAGAAAAATGGAGGTGTTAGTGAAGCATAGAACAGTGGCCTCACACCCAACCTGGGTCAGGAAAGGCTTGCAGAGTGATAGAGAAGCTGAGAACCAAAGGAAGAAGAAGATTTAGTCAGGCAAAGAGAAGGCCTAAGCAGAGCATCCATACAGTGGGAATAGTGTTACAGACCAAGAGGTGAGGCAGAGCTTCTTACTGTACCACACTTCCTTCATCCTTAAAGAGTTGTTGTTACCGACTGGCTGGGTTATGTTGAGGATTAAGTGGGATAACACATAGAAAGCACTTTGGCGGCACCTGGCACATAGATGCAGTCACAAAAGCTAGTTTCCCTGAATGGCTTTAAGGAAGATTACAGCAGTAATAGTAGCAGCTAAAAGTTATTGCACATTTGCTATTTGCCAGACCCTGTGTTAAGCACGTGTCTTGTTTCCCTTCATCCTCATAAGATCCCTATGAGGTTGGCACTGTTATCTCTACATAATAGAGAAGAAAACAGATAAGGAGTTATGTTGCTTTGTCCAAGACCACACAGCGAGAGTCAGGATTCCATCCCCAGCTTGTCTCTTCTACCTGCTTAATGGGGGAAGGGATGACACAGCCCAGGTGGACTTGATCAAAAGCACCAGCCACCCCCTCACTCAGAGGCTGGCTTTGAGATCCCAGGGAGAACCAAGTCTGACATCAGGAGTCTCTGGATCTTTCTCTTTGCAGGAGCAGTTAGCAGGTCTCACTAATGGGTTACAGTGCTTGGCTTCAGATGTGACCGCCACCCGTCCACAGGCTGCAGGCGAAATCTAGAGTGTTTGCATGTTTACCTCCCACATGGGCCAGCCAAGTAGTTGGTTTATCATAAAGGATTTGCTGCATTGATGCTTCTGGGGCCCTGCCTAGGGAACTAACACATGTTCATATTTCTTCAGAACTTCTAAACCACAAGTTTGAGATTTAGCTGCTATCACTCAGTAAAGGAAAAGGAGCTCGAGAAAAAAGAATGTGACTCTGTTCCTCGTCCCCTGTCAAGAACAGGGTATGCGTAGAGCACATATGTACCTCTGTTCCATTTAACCCCCTTAATTGGTTTATTGCATTCCTGCCACAATCAATCAGGACTGCCAAAGCTCAGGCCCGGCCTGTCTCCGGCCTTCTCCAACAGATGACCCACCTGTGGCCATTTTCCAGGTCTCCCTCTGGATTCTGATCTCTAGCTTTCTAGTCTAAACAAAGTGCTTTGATTGCTAAGGAGAACTATATAAGCTGGCTTGAGTTAAGGTGAGTAAAAATACTACAGACTCTCTTATGAACACAGGAACCAAAGTACAGCTGGACATAGCACTCGAGCTGGGAGACCACTAAAACCACAGCAGGGGCAGGATGATCTCTGGTGTCTAATTCTATCTGCCACATGCTTTATCTACTCCTTCATCGCAGCTGGATTTCTCTGCTTGCACATGGCCCAACAGATCCCCCACACCCAATCTAAGTGGCCTCACAATTCTAGTGGCCACCACCTTTGTTCTGTTAATTGCCATGTGTCTATAGGTGAGGAGGGTAAGAGTTACCTCTCTCTTCTCCTGTGCTGGCCCTCTTCTCTCTTATTCACCTACCAGACCACCCACTCTGGAGAAGCCTCATCAGCAGCTGGGCCTCAGCTGGGGCCTGGCCAACCACTGCTGGACCCACAGGAGGCAGAGGGGCCTCGTCCCAGGCCCCAAAACAGATAACATGTTGTCCACTTCTCCCAATCCTCGGGAACAAAGACTTCTTTCCTGGGACGCCTGAAGGCCATTGTGCCACCCCGTGGAAATGAAGGGGGTAGAAAACCCAGCACCATCTTGTGCGTGCGCATATTTTATTTTTACCTAAACTGTCTCAGCTCCCCAAACCCAGCTTGCTGTTTAACGTGTTAATGCTTCTCTTTGGTAGGGTCTGCTCTTCCCTCAGCACCTTTATGCAAAGCAAAAGCTGGTGCTTGTTGGTTTCCATAGTATTCAAGGGGCCTTGGGCTGATTATGGAAATGGAGTTCATCTCAGTGGAAGGCTTGTTTCTCCTGATTTAATGTATTTGTTTCTCTGTTCCTTTCTCTTTGTTGTGGCGGCCTCTTCCCTGGTGTTCAGTTGCAGAACTCTCTGAAGACCGATTTGTGTCTCGATCAGGGTCCAGACACGGAGAACGTTCCCATTGTGTACATCTGCCACGGGATGACGCCCCAGGTGAGTGCTCTGAGAGTTCCCCACGACAGGGGTGTGCACATGTGTGTCTGGTGTGGGGAAGGATAGCTAAACTCTGCATGGCTCCTCTGTGCCCAGGAGCTCTGGGACCTTTCATTAGGAAATATCCTAATGAGCAAAAGAGGAGAGTCATAACTGCCTTGCCTGGAAGGAGCCTGGGGGAGCAGATGCTGGCATGCCAGGATCCTCTGGGCTGAGGAGCAGGGAAGGCGATAAATTTCTAACAAGGAATGCCTGCCTCCTTTGGAGAGACCATGGCTAAATCAGTCCTGATTCTGGCAGTCATGCCTTTCCCTAATAGGAGGAAGCCCTGGGTTCCCCCAAGTTCCCAGACACCTTGGGGTCCCTTCAGAGTGCTATTTCACAGCCTTCAGCCTCTACCCTTTAGTAGATAACAGCTAGAGCCAAAATTTATAGCCATGGGACTCTTCTGGCTCCTGTGACCTTCTCCTGGTGGAGAATGAAGGATATTTTCTAGGAAAATATATTATCCTAAAAATATTCTTCATTCGTAGCCTGGGCTTCAGATACCCAAAGAGAATGTCAAGGACACAGGCCAGAGAAATGGTTTATTCAACAAAGTACAGTTGAACAGTCACTGACCAAGAATGGCATTATTGACATAGTTGTTCTGACTTAACAACATTTTCAGAGTTTACTTAACTTTAGAAGTACACAGTGATTTAAAAAAAAAGATATTTTAGTTTAGAAGATAGGTATATTTGTGCAATTATAATCTAGTGTTTAAAAGAGTTGTTACCTGCCTAAACACAAGAGTGAAGGATATCATGATGTGTGTGTCACCCGATGTACTATGTGTCACCTGGTGTACTGCGCTGAGACTTCCTGAAATTGTCCACTGTAATCTCCACCACCTTGTTCATTTTGTGACTGATCTGCTGCGACATCAGTGACTGGTCAATTACAGGTCAGCGGATCACACGATCCCCACACCACACAGCATAGCAACTCATTCTTCAATGGTATGTCATTTCTAATGATGACTATTTTTATGTAAACCTTCTATTGACATGTAACATATGCACAGAAAATAGACAAAAATAGACAAATTATAAATATATAGATTAATGGATTTTCAGAGCAAACATACTTGTGTAACCAGTACCCAGATCAAGAAAAAGAGTTTTGTTGCCTGATTTTGAATTCTATATAAATAGGATCACGGGTATATGCTTTCTCATTTTGGCTTTTTTTCTTCATTATATTTGTAAAGTAGACCCGTGCTGTTACATGTAGCTGTAATTTGCTCATTTTATTACTATGTATTTATTCATTTTATGAATATACCATATTCACTACATGTTCTACTGTTGATGGACACTTGGGCTATTGCCAGTTCAGTAGTATTACAAATACTACTGCTGTGAACATCTCTGTTCATGTCATTTGTTGCACATATACAATCATTTCTTTTGTATTTTTACCTCGGAGTCGAATCACTGAGTCATAGGGTTGACATATGTTCACTTTTCGCAGACACTGCCTATATTTGTCTGCTAGGGCTGCTGTAACGAAATGCCACAGGCTGGGTGTCTTGAACTGAAATTTATTTTCCCATAGTTCTGGAGGCTGGAAAGTCTAAGTCAAAATGCCAGCTGATTTGGTTTCTGGTGAGAGCTCTCTTTCTGGCTTGTAGATGATCGCCTTCTAGCTGTGTCCTCACAAGGAAAGAGAGAATGAGCAAGCTCTCTGGTGTTGCTTCTTCAAAGGACATTAATCCTATTAGATCGGGGCTCTACCCTTATGACTTTATTTAACCTTAACTGGAAGATTTGGAAAATTCTCAGCCTATCCGTATTGTACAAAATGAGAAAGATTGTTCTGAAGAAAACACTAAGAATGTGGCAACGGCCATTTAACTAAGAGATTATGGATGGATGGGACTCATGAACTTATTCAGACATCTCAGCAGCAGAAGGCAGAAATTGAGATGCTAGTTAAAACTGAAGAGAAAGTGGGACAGGATGAAGGAAGGCTGTTGTACTTCTTGGATGCTCCATGATGGGACCATAGCTCTATTCAGTTGTGAACAGGCACTGTTACTCAAGAAAAGGTAAGAGTGATGCTGAAGATGATTCAGAGATCGTCAGGGCTGCGACTCCTACCACAGGCAGGGGTTAGGCTGCTTCCTCAAGGGTGGGCCTGCCTCTCTGGTTTCAGGTGGCCAAGATGACCCTGCCCAGTGCCTCAAGGGTGGGGCCAAAGCAGCAAGCAACTTGGGCAGGACCACTCTAGAGAGCTAAAGGGACGGGCAGCCCTGCAGAGCCATGGGGGTTATGCTGCCATCTCACTAGGCCTGGAGGGCAGAGCATTAAACCAAAGAGAACTGTTCTCGAGCCTTAAGATCTTATGGGATTTGCCTTGCTGGATTTGGAACTAGCTTGGGACCCATCAGCCCTATCTTCCTCCAAGTTTCTCCCTTTTGGAATGAGATTATCTATCCTCTGCCTGTCCCATCATGTTTCGGAAGCACATATCTTGTCTGATTTCACGGGTTCTTAGCTGAAAGGAAATTTGCCTCTGAATGAATCATACCTCGAGTCTCACACATAACTGATTTAGATGATGTATGGACCTTACACGTTAGAGTTGATGCTAGAATGAGTTAAGACTTTGGGGATGTTGGGATGAAATGAATGTATTTTGCATGGGAGAAGGAAATGAATTTGAGGACTAGGGGATCAGGGGCAGAATACTATGAACTCAATTGTGTCACCCTAAAATTCATGTGTTGAAGTATTCGCTAATACTGATTGTACTTGGAGCAAGGAAGTTATTAAGGATATATATAAGATCATAAAAGTAGAGCCCTGATCCCATAGTACTGGTGTCCTTATAAGAAGAGACATCAGAGAGCTCCATCACTCTCTCTGCCACGTGAGGAAACAATAAGAAGGTGATCATCAGCAAGCTAGGAGGA
>NW_011889088.1:1504427-1517246 GCF_000151845.1 Pteropus vampyrus | reverse complement strand
TTAAGACTTTGGGGATGTTGGGATGAAATGAATGTATTTTGCATGGGAGAAGGAAATGAATTTGAGGACTAGGGGATCAGGGGCAGAATACTATGGACTCAATTGTGTCACCCTAAAATTCATATATTGAAGTATTCGCTAATACTGATTGTACTTGGAGCAAGGAAGTTATTAAGGATATATATAAGATCATAAAAGTAGAGCCCTGATCCCATAGTATTGGTGTCCTTATAAGAAGAGACATCAGAGAGCTCCATCACTCTCTCTGCCACGTGAGGAAACAATAAGAAGGTGATCATCAGCAAGCTAGGAGGAGAGCTCTCACAAGAAAATGAATGGGCCAGCACCTTGATCTTGGACTTCATTAAATTGCGTGAAAATAAATTTCTGTTGTTTAAGCCACCCAGCCTGTGGTATTTTGTTATGACAGCCAGAGCCAACTAATATACTGCCAAACAGTTTTCCAAATTAGTTGTATCAATTTTCACTCCCACCAGCTATATATTAGAGTTCTGGTTATTCCACATCCTTGCCAACATTTTGTATTATCTGTCTGTTTAAATTATAGACATTGTGGTGGGTTTACAGTGGTATTACGTTGTGGTTTTAATTTGCATTACTCTGATTATTAATTCAGTTGGGCACCTAAATTTTCAGCTCAGAATATCCCCACATTGTTCTTGAGTGTGGACCAAAGTGGGCAGGTCACAAGTAGTTTGGTCTTTTTGTAAATTCCCTCTCTGCTTTTTAATACTTATGATCCAGGAGACGATGGGAGAATTTGCTTTTAATAAATCTATATGGAAACGTGCAGAGTTGGTGCTTCTCTGGACCACTGGACAAATATGGCATAGTGGGTGTTATCCTGAGCAGAGCCTGCCAGTCGGCCAGCTGCAAATGGTTCAACGTAAGACAGTCCATATTGTAGTTAGGAACATAGATACTGGAGCCAGATCACCTGAGTCCAAATGTCAGTTTTGACACTTTCTAGTTATTTTATCTGGACCTATTTTCTTATTTGTAAAATATGGATTAATAATATCATAAGGGTTGTCTGAGGATTTAGTATATGTAAAGTATTTAAAATAATGCCTGGCATATAGTAAGTGCTCAATAAATGTTAGCTATTAGTATTGCTATAATGATAATAATATTATTACTGCTCATTAAGTCTCGCTCAGTATAAATACCCTCAAGGTTCTAGATCCAGCTCATGAACTAACTGACTTTCCTTGACCACGTGTGCCATGTTCCTTGGGTTTCTTCCCCGATCAAAGCCTACCCACAGACTATTGTAGCATCACTGAGTTGCTATAGCAGCAAAAACACAGTGGAGTAGGGAAAAGGGTAATGAACCCTTGTCCTGATGTGGGCATCAGGAAGCCTGAGTCCTAGGCTTGGTCTTGCCACACACATATCTGCAATATCACCTTAACTGTTTTTGGGCCTTTATTTTGTTTTACTCTTTTATCGAGGCATAATTTTATACTAAAGTACAAAGAGTACAGCTCAGGGAGTTTCTACATTAGTAGACACTGTACAATCACCACCCAGATGAAGCCCGTCATCTAGCTGGGCTTCCTCGGAACTTCCTGCTCTCGGTCAATAGCTCTATCCAAAGGTAATGACAATTCTGATCTCTAGCACTATTGATTAGTACTGTCTGGGCCCGTCTTCTTATCTGCAGATGAGGAAGCTGGCCTGGCCATCTCCAGGCCCAACTCTGCCAATCTTCTCACTTCAAATTCTTTTGTTCTGAAATCGGCCTGGGGATCTGCGAGTTTGCACAGCGATTGCCAGGAATACTGGGAGCTAGCCTTCCCTTGATGCTTTGTAAATCAGCTTCTTGATATGACCTACAGCAAATCTTAAGGACTTGGGTTCCTCTCCCCATTCCTCAAAGCCACAGCACCCTATGTAAGTGAGCTATACTAGGAACATGAGGTCCCAGTTGTCCTCTCCCACCAGGCCCACAGCTGAGGTGCACAGCTTTTAGTGCCCAAAGGCAAGAAGACTTGAAACCAACCTCAGGTCAGACACATTTCCCAGAACAAGGCAGTATAGGGACTCTGCTGTGACAGGAATTTGTTGCTCTGGCCTGCCCAGTGAGCTAGGAAAGCCAGAGTGGACTGAGTCATCCTGGAGATGGGCTGTGTGTTGTTGGCCAGAGTTCATCCATCTCCCATATTATTTCCTAGGATGGCTGTAACAAGGACCACAGGGCGGTTTAAACAATTGAAATTTATTGTCTCATTGTGCTGGAGGCTAGAAGTCCAAGATCAAGGCATCAATAGATGCCTTGCTCCTCCTGGTGGCGCTAGGGAAGGATCTGTTCCAGGCATCTCTCCTAGCTTCTGGTAATTCCTTAGCTTGTAGCAGCATAACTCCAACTTCACATGGCATTCTCCATGTGTGCATGTCTCTGTCCAGATTCCCCCTTTTTATAAGCCTGCCAGTCTTATTGGATTAGGGGCTCACCCCACTCCAGTATGACCTCATCCTAACTTAGCTAATGACATCTGCAACAACCCTATTTCCAAATAAGGTCACATTTTGAGGTAGTGGGGGATTAGGACTTCGACATATGAATTTTCGAGATACACAGTGCAATGCATAAACACCCTCAAAGGGGAAGAATGTGACTAGAGATCCGATTTTCATGTCTTGGCTAAAAAGTGCTTCATGTGACTTCCTCTCACATTTCTTTACCCGGAGCTAGTCACGCGGTCCTGCCTAACTACAGAAGATGTGGGAAGTTAGGGTTTTCTGTGTGCCCAGGAAGCCTGGTCTCTGCCACATGACCTTAGATATTTTCTAAATCAGTTCCACCTGTAACAAATAAGAAACCAAGAAAACGGCTTCTGGTGATGTGATGCCTGAGGTCACACCAGCGAAGATAGGACTAGGAAGGATGCCTGTGTTTTGACTTCCAGTTTCTCCCTCATTTTCATTCATTCATTCATTCATCAAACATATGATAGCTTGTCTTCTAGGAAGTCCTCATATTTTAGAAAGTTTCCTTTCCCCTGAAAAACAAATTAGGTCTAGTGATAAGAATGGTTTTTGTAGAGCAACTTATCGCGTGGCCCAGCAGGACTCAAAGACATTCGGGACCCAAAGATACCTCAGACTAGAAAGCCGGGCTGGATTCTCATCTGTGTTTAAACTCTTTGAGAGATTCTGCTTAAATTTTGTTTTAAAAGTTCACTCTGATATAGTTGTGATATACACAGGTCTCAGGGAAGGCCTTGAGTAGGAGAAAGCATAGTATAACTAATCAAATTAGTGAGGGGAAGCATACTAATTAATTAATGAATAAACGTAACCATTTTATTTAAATTAGCAGCAGATTTCAAGCAATCCTCAAAATAACTGAGAATATTAGCCCTAATTAGTGTAACAGCCTGGAAAATTTCTTCTGCTAGGGAAAATACAACAGTACTGTCTCCCCACAGACTCTTTATTTAGTCAATCACTCATTTACTTTCTCATTCATTCATTTGCTCATTCAAGAAACATGCATTGAGTATTATTTTATGCCAAGAATTGTAACAGACAAAAGTAGCTTTGCTCAAGCCCCTGACCTGGGGGAGTCCTAGTCTGGAGAGGGAAGCAGGCACTTAGATAATTACAATTCATATGATGCAGCCTACTTGCATCCTACTTGCAAACCGTCTTCTCGTTAGCCCATCCAAAGGAGAGACGGGACAAGACGGGACAAGTGTATGGGGACTCTTCCTATTCTTGCTGCCTAAATCTTCTAGACTGTAAAAGACACAGGGGGCAAAAATGTGCTTTTCCTGTGAGAAGATAAATTCTTGGCTATGGAAGGAAGGTGAAAGAGACTTCAATTCTTTCTAAAGTTTTTGAAATAGTGAAACTGCCACGTTTATGCTTCAGGAAGTGCTTTTTGACTCGGTATAAAGATTAGGTAAAATAAGTATTCTATTTTTACCCAAGATGAATTCCATGTTAGATCAGATATTATATTTAATAAAAGTAAGGAAAGTATGGAATCATAGATGGACTTTGGTACCTTTGCTTTTTGGAATTTGCAGGAGGGGATTTCTTTCTCATTTTTTAAAGTTCTTACTTGGCTATTCATACATGCACACATACAGAGAGAGAGGGAAGGGAGAGGAGGGAGAGAAAGGAGAGAGAGGGAGTGAGAGAGAAATGAATGAACAAATGTGCTTGCTTCTCTGTCTGCTACTTCTCTAGAAACTGCCCTTCCCACACAGGGTCATAATGAAGCTGTTTGGCAGTCCTAGTGGCAATGCATGGACCGTTAGAGGTTTCTCATGGATTGTGCTTGAGCCCCCAGATCTTTCAAGTAACATCTCAGAGGCAATTCAGAAAGTTTTACTTTGTGGGCCAAGAATTTACATCGTCTGCTGCTTCTCTGTGAACTTTGAGAGATTTATCCACTTCCCTGTGATTTTTATTTATAAATAAATCAGAGTGCCAGGCATTGAGTGGTTGTGAGGTTTTGGAAAACTTCCCTGAGTTTTCTTATTGGCTATGAAGGGATGGAATTGTGCCCTCTGCAACTCTTCATGTGTGGTTGTATTGCCCACGTGCCTCCTGACAAATGTTAGTGGAGGACTCTGACTAGGTTATAGTTTGAGGGGACCCTCAACCAGTCCTGAAAATTTGGCTGGTCACCTTCAGCTCTGCATTATTCGGGGCCTAATCCACAGAGGGTAATTTGGATCTTTTGATTTATGGGCCTTTGAGCTATAGCCTAGCATAATTCCAGGGGTCCTTGTTCCCTTAGGATGCAGAGTGAGTGGTGCATCAGGGGTGATGCAGGGGGCTGTCTCTGCACACCCTCTGGGCAGCCACCACTCATCCTCTCCCTGTGGCACTTCCACTCACAGAGCAGGGTGGTCATTTGAGGGGGTAGTCTTTGCTCCCCAGAATCCAGGGCAATGACAGTGCACTCACTGCTTAGGGTCAGATAAGGCTGGGATCTAGTCCCCCTTCTGCCCATACTACATAAATGATTGCAGCAAGTGACTTAATCTCTCTAGTGTCCAATTATGTCTTAATCTGTAAAATTGGGACAACAATATACACTTCACTGAAGTATTGTGAGGGCTCTGACGGTCTGTATGTGACAACACTTAGCCCAGTGCTTAGAACATGATTATTGGTATTTTTATGTCATACACAAAGGCAGCCTCTCTAAGGGTGAAGAAGGGGGATACTAATGGCTGGAACAAGTAGAGAAGATCATCTGCAGCAATTGCCCCCAGAAACAGGATTTAGTGGCTCTCTTCATCCTTGCAGCCCCTTGAAGCATCTATGAAGACCAAGTTCCTAACACATCCTACCTGCGTCCCAGGGCTCAGGAACTCACTCCTCTCTGTGTCTGCCCGTCAGTGACTGATAAGTGAATAGACTGTTTTATTAAGGCAGCCTGTAGTCTCACTCCTCCCCTACAGCCCTACTAAAAGGACAGAACTTGCCTGTGTTGGGCCCCAGTGGGGGCTGCTTGGGTGTGAATCCCTGCTCCGCCACTCATTAGCTGTAAGAAAAGTATAGGACAAGACGCTTAATTTCTCTTTACCTTAAATATCTGTAAACGAAACATAGTTCGTAGTAAATGCTACTTAACTATTATATTATTTTTTGTTTACTAATATACATTATATAATATATTTGCATATGTATATGTGTGTGTGTATGTGTGGATAGATAGATAGATAGATAGATAGATAGATAGATAGATAGATAGATATAAATATATAAAATTACTATGTCGGTCTCCCTAGACAACTTCCATATGTCAGTTCATCTTAATACTATGTTGCCAGCTTCTTCCCACTTTAAAGATGTTGACCCAAAGAAATAAAGGTATACTCAAGTCCCACCCCTAATAAATGGTAGGTGCAGGCCCATCATGCCTAGAACAAGATGGTAGGTGTAAGATGGTAAGTGTAAGATGGTTGATACCTAAGAACATCCTCCTCCCAGGTGAGGAAAGAGCTCGAGGCTGGGAAGTGCAGGCTAACCGCCAGTGCTGCTTCTTCTCCTACCACTGCCTCCTCTAGATTCTGGCTGCTTCCACAAGGCTAGCCCAGGTGACCCTCACGGAGCTCCCTCTCCATCATAGGCACCCATTGGACCTGCCTGTGGTCATCAGCCTAGAGTTGATCCACTCTGGCTAAGGTGAGCACCCAGCCAGCTTCCCACCCTGCTTTTGTAAAGCACCCCATTTCCCTTGCCCTTTTGGTAGCTACACACAGAGCAGAGCCAGTGGCCCTGACGCATTGGCTCAGCATGGGGCGCAGGTGCCCAGGGACAGAGAGGATGGGTATGTTAGGCACACAGAAGTTGGAGCCGCAGTGGGAGACTTCTCTTTCACCGAGTGCTGGTGAACTCTGGCCGCTCCTGTAGCTTCGGTGCTAAAAAAAGGAGCCACTTGATTTCTTGTTCATTCCACATGATATGTTCTTCACTTCATGTCCAAACTGCACAATTAGAGTGGTAAACAGCGAGTTTTGCATGACTTTTATTACGCTCCCACAGGCCAAGAAGAAGCAGTCACTAGCAGCACCACAGTAGCCCAACACTGAGGAAAGTGCTTCCTGCTCACTACCCAGAGAAAGGCTGAGCCTCTCACCCTCCACCTGACATTCTTTTGAGAGCTTTGCTCCTCAAGCTTCTCTGGACATGGAAACTGAGCCAGTGTCAGAGGAGCTAAATTTAGATCTCGACTTGGCTCTGTTCTCTCTGACAATTCACTTCACCTCTGTGAGTCTCAGCTTCCTGATCAGTAAAATGGGGTGGATGCTGAATTTTAATAAAGTAACAATCCTGTACGTGCCTAGCACCAAGTCTAGTATAGAACTGGGCTCGGTAATGTTGGTTTTTTTTTTTCTAGTTAGGGCGGTCCCTTAACATCTTTTGAGAGTTTGCTAGTCTACCTAAAGATAAGAATACTAACAACAGCTTACATTCATTCATTTATTTATTTTACTGTTCCTAAGCATCTTTCTAAATGCTTTGTGTATGTAATCTCGGTTAATACTCAGCAGCCCTGGGAAGTAAATACTGCACTTCTCCACCTGAACAGGGAGAAAAACTGGGTCTCAAGGCAGTTATGTAACTTGCTCAGGGCCATACTGCTACCAAGTCGGGGCACTTGGTTCCCTAACTGCTGAGCCCAGGCTCAGAGCTATGACCCAGGACTGCCTCCCTGGTTCCATTAAGTATGCGGTCTCTGCTCTCAGGACGTTCTCAGGACAGAGACAGGACAATAAGCCAGCACAGAGTGGTGTGATGAAGGCTTGGTACCTAAGGGATGCCAGGGCACACTTGCTGGATGAATAAAGGCCGCAGTGAGAGGACAGGGGAAGGAGTGGCTGATGTAGCCAACCACCAGGCACACTCTTCTTCTCAGGATCTAAAGGAAAACTAAGTCTGGTTTGCAGTTTTCTCCCTGAAGGGTCTTATGGCAGGTTCCCAAGACTGGACAGAAGAGATTTGAAAATACTACCCCATCAGCACCACCCTTCCCATCCACTCTGGGCTGGAACACGGGACACAGGCGGGTCAGCTCTCTCTTGACTCGTAAGGATTCTTTCCATGTGCTCACCTTTGGGGTTTCCCCTTTCTCCCAAGGAACTGGAACAATCATCTCCCCATCGGAAGACATCTAGTCTCAGCATTCCAGGGCCAAAGCATCAGATCCAAAGGCCCCCACTCCGCTCCCCACCCCCCCGCCCCCCGCTTGTTATCCCTCAGGTCTCAGCCTGAGGCCACTTCTTTCCTGACCACCCTATCTAAGGTGGTCACTTATGATTCTCAGATCTCTGCATCTGATTCCTGTATCACAGCTCTTGTATTAGACGTATAAAAGTAATTATAATCACAGTTGCCAGCGGATTTGTTTACTTGTTTATGGTCTCCTTCCACCACTAGATCTTAAGTTCCTTGAGAGCAGGCACTTTGTTCTCCAGTGTATCCCTTGTTTCTGGCACAGTGCCTGGCTGGGAATAGGCATTCATGCACCTCTGGTTAGTAAATGGATCTGTTCATAAAGTTGGTGGGTTTCTGCCTAAATGAAGGTAGTCTTTTTAACAAAAACCTCATAGCAATTTGCTCAGACACACTGGCTTTACCACTTGCCAGCTTTAACCTGAAGCCTAATTCTCCTTCTGTAAAACGGAGTTAAAACCATTCGATAGAGATTTTGTGAAGATTAAATGGAGAAACACACAGGGTGCTCAGCACTATGCCTGGCACACAGTAAGTCTTCAACTGATATATTGCAGTTGCTCTTATTTTTATTAGTTGTGTTAGTTATTATTATTCAAGACAAGATCTGGCAAGATCTATGTCTCTTCTTTTAGACTCAGTATCTTTCCATGGAGACCCAGGCATGGGAGCTTGAGAGATGTGCCCTTCCCCGCTGGAATGGAAGGCACATCCTGGTCATTTTTCTTGTTGAGGGCCAGTTGCTATTGGCACAGGTTTGGGCAGGAATGGGGGACACCTCTTTCCATCAAGGCCTCTCCTGCCACCAAGGCTTTCTGGCACACAGAAGCTGGCCTGCCTTTCCATTTGACTCAACTCCCAGGCAAGAGACACTTCCTAGACCCCAAGGATTCTACTGGCCGGGCTGCATTGACTGACACTCCCCCCATAGAGTTTTCCATAACTCACTTCCCCACCCAAGGTGGTCTTCAAGAACTGCATCCAAGAAAGCCCAGGATAAGAGCAACAAGGCAGTGACAGAGCATAAGTTGCAAGCATTTCATCCGAGAAGAGACAGCTCCTGAACAGCAAAGGTACCGTGCCCCTCCCCACCAGGCACTTCCTCTTTCATCCATTTGGACTACATCACTTGCTGCTCCTTCACTGCTGCCTGTTAGCAGGGTGTCAGTGTCGTTTTGGGTAGAGCAGTTCTTCACAGTGTGGGACTGTCATACTCAGTGTGAGATGTTCAGCATCCCTGGACCGTGACCAGCAGTAATGTCATTGTGGGATCCAAACATGCATTTCCAACGGTGCCCTGGAGGAGGTGGTATCCCCCCTCGCTGAGAATGTGACAAAGGAAGAGCATAAGAAATGGACTCTGGGATTTGAGAATGGCTGATGTCATTGAGTGAGCATCTCTAAATGGTGTTTATATCAGGGAAGCTTAAGGATATATTTGTTTATTTCAAGAAAGTTCCTAAGTGGATGTGTTCAGAATATCTCATGGGCGTAAATCGATTATTATATCTGATTTCCCCAACTAACTCCATCGTCATCATCACACTGCCTTTGTCCCAGCTGCTTTTACTGAATCTCTTTCTTGCTGCACGTTAGTCCTGCCAGCATAGAGCTTTAAGTGGAGTCCTTGAGGTTAACTCTGTGTTAATATACTGGAAATTTTAGCGGAGCTGGGCCCTCTAAATCAATCACCAGAACAGCTTTATTTTTTTTCTCACTCAGAAATACACTATTAAATGCAGGAACACGTGTGGGAGGGGAGGTTGGCTCGGGTGAAGGACACGCTTAAAAAGAAAATTTTATAACATTTTTTTTCTGCAGGAAAAAGGACTTGCTGGTATTAATTCTTGTAGAACTGAACTACAGAACACATTTATGTCTCTGCAGTATCTGCAGCTCCTCAGAATATTCTGGGCTGTTCAGAAGTCACTCAGTCATATTTGCCTAGGGCATAATAGGTGCTTAATAAATTAAATGTGTGTTGAATAAAGGAATGATTAAACTCATGGAAAATTAAAGCCTTTTAAGTGATGGCCACAAAATGGACTGAGCCAGTGTTCACCTTCTCAGTCCCGCATGGGGAGGTTCTTGGGTGGCAAGTTTTGCCCTGGCACCTAACCCTGGAAAATGAGGACAGTCGATGCCAGAGAGCAGTTCACCCCCCACGCTGCACATGGCGATCGCGGAATGTCTGGGGGACATGGTAGTGAGAGCACCTCCATCCAGGGAGCTGGATGAGGAGGTGGAGTCGATGAGTTTAGATTCCCCTTCCCCTAGAGTTCACTGTGAAGGGCCATTTATTAGTGGAGTTGAGAGAAAGTGTATATTATGATTTGCTTTTTAAGGAAAGTAAGAAGGGAGCATGTTTGAGGCTGAGATAAAGAAGTCAGTAGAGAAAGAGGTCATATATATGGAGAGAATGAAGCAACATTCTAGGAGTAGAGACAGGATAAAGACAGAGAGGATGAGATCCAAGGCTAGTGACATTGGTCCTGGACCACAGGAGAGGAAATTCTGCCCCTGAGGGCCAAGGGCAGGAAGGAGGGGGTTCAGGAGGAACAGGTTGCAGACTGTCTTGAAGACTGTTAGAGAATAGAGAAGCTTTGAAAAGCCTGCTGAGGAGAAGTGGCTCGGAGGCTGAGCAAGCACCCAGAGAAGGAATACGAGGTGGTGTGGAGGGGCCTGGTTGAAGTTGGTGACCAGGAATTTGGGGTTGGTCTAACTTGCCCAGTTCTGTGAGTTTTCTTGGATATCACCCAACATCCAGGGAACCCATGTGAAGAAGGAAAATGAGGCTATGGAGGTGAGATTTACAGGGTGTCAAGGAAGAAGGAATCAGGACTTACAGACTTGAAAGCGCTGGCAAAGGGATGGTTGAAGGAACTTGGGTGCAGCCCTTTCTAAGGATGTGGAGAGGCCAGGAGGAGATGAAAATGTGGGTGCTGCTGAAAATGTGTGTCAGCTCCGGTTTGTATCCCTGATGGCAGAATCAGGAGATTCAAAAGCACGCAAGAATGACAGTGTCCTCCAGGAAGAGCCATTTTGGTAGGTACAGGAAAAGTCCCTGATTGGAAAGGACTGTCCTTCAAAGATATTGGGAGTTTGATAGGCAATTTCAGAAGAGTCAAAGGAAGAGTTAGGAGGACAAACAAGGGAAGGTCAACCAGAAGTTTAAAGAGGACGAGAAAGCCTCATAAAGACAACAAAAATTAAATTCTGTGACATACTTCAGCCCCATGGGAACTGGGTGGATGGGAGGAATAGGATGGCAGAATCAGGTTGGGGGAACCACATCTCTTTGTTCTGCATCCACCGCAGTCACCTTGGTTCCCAACTTTTGTGCTCAGGACAAAGCGACCACTTTCAAAGCTCACTTTGTCATAACAGCAACTGAACTGTGTCCCAATCTCATCATACTGCATTCAGTTCGGGATTAGAAGGGCTTTGTGGAGACTCCACTCTGCCAGAGGAAGGGATCAGAGTCCCAGCTGCCGAGGAGGAAAAAAGACTTGGTCATGGTGACCTTGCGAGGTCAGGGAAGCCTTCCTGGAAGAGGAGCTATACCTGGACCTTAAAGGAAGCACAGGATGCGTGGAGTAAGTAGAGCGGAGGAGAGCTTCAGGAATGAGGGCGCCCATGGAAGGGGTGGAATCAAACCTTCCTCTCTTTCTTTAGTAAGAAGAGTGTATTGTACTGGTTGAGAGCTGGATGACCCGAATTCAGTTTCCAGATCTCCCACTTGCTATCCATTCATTTACCTCTGTATAATTCTGTTTTCTCACCTAAAAATGGAGATAATATTACCCAATTATACAGGATTATTTTGAGGATTAAATGAGCATATTTGTAAAACACTTAGCTCAGTAAATGAGAACTATTATCATTATTATAATTAGTTATTTTCTTTAATCCTGAGGGGAAGAAAAGAACAGTGATTTGCCAAGTGCCTATACTCTGTGCCATATATTTTACAAACACATCTGTGAAATGAGCTACCTGTGTAAGTACACTTTTGCTACATCCCAAACTATCCCAATATTTAGTGACTTAAGACATACTATTTAGCCTCAGATTCTGAGGGCAGGCAATTTGGGTTGTGCTGTGTTGTGTTGGGCTGTCCTTTCCTTCTGCTAGTCTCAGCTGGGCTCATTCAGGCATCTGCGGCCAACTGCTGGTAAGCTTGTTGAGTTGGCTTCCAGAGGTTGCCTGACTGCCAGCTGCTGTGAAGGAGCTTCTGGAGCATGTGTGTTTCATCATCCAGCAGGCTAGCTAGCTCAGGCTGCTTCACGTGATGGTGATGACCAGGGTTCCTAAGAGCAGCAAGAAAGGGCAAGTGCTACTGCATGAGTGCTTTTCAGGTCTCTGCTTGTGTCAATTTGCTATGGAAATTTTGTCATTGGCCAAAGTAATTCATATGGCCAAGCACAGACTCAAAGAGCAGAGAAATAGACTCCATCTTTGAAAGAAGGAGCTACAATGTTATACTGCAAAGTAGTTAGCATGCAAGGATGGGGAAAATCTGTGGCAGTTTTTATAACTTATCATAACACCTGTCATGGTCACTTTGTGTTTCATTTACTCATTCATTCAATTTTTCACTCGAAAATATGTATTGAGCAGCTATCTTGTGGTATGGCAGGGAAAGGAATCTCTAAAAAAGAATGGCCATACTTTTCTAACGCTTCCTCTGTCATAGCGCAATCCATCTGGCATTGCTATGCGAGGTCTGGAACATCCAGCAGAAACATGAGCTAGACCTTTTTCCTCCAGTAAAGCAGGTTATATTCGTCCTAGGTAAGAGGGAAATGGAGATGGAGATAGTTTTGGAACAAGCAAAATAGAGAGATTCATATTTACAAATTAAAATCAGGCACAAATATTTCATCCATATGAAGACCATTTTTCTGGGCTAACTTCTCCCTGCTGGATCTTAACCTGTAGGTTTTATTACCATGCTCTTTCCTCCATCTTTCTGATCACCAAGCTAGCTGGTGAGTCCAGTCCCCACTGGCCATATGTTAAAGTCTCTGTTAAACACACACACACACACACACACACACACACACACACACACACACACACCCTCTTCCTGGG
>NW_011889088.1:1501644-1504211 GCF_000151845.1 Pteropus vampyrus | reverse complement strand
AGAGAACTTAGAACCTAATGGTAAGTAACCAGTATTAAAAGAGCATTACTGATAGCTAATGCTAACCAGCACTAAGTCCATATAATTTCCCAACAGCCCCATGCAGTTGGTACTGTTATTTCCTGCTTTTACAGAGGAGTAAATTGAGAGCATGAATGGCCAAGTAAATTGTCTATAATCATACAGCGAAGGAAGAATGAGGGGGGGACTCGAATGAGGCAGTTCGGATCCAGAGTCAGTGTTTCTTGAATCAACCCCCTTCGACTCTACCCTGACTAGCTCCCTTAGTGTATATTTTTCAAGTCCCTTGAACTTTTCCTTAAGAGCCCTGCATCACATTTTGTGATTCTATTTTTGTGTGATTATTTGGTGAGGGAGCATAGCAAAATGGCGTGTCAGTCAGTTCAGGCTCCGTTATGCTCCAGTAACAGATGACCTCAAAATCCAAGTGGTTTATAATGACAAACATTTCTCGGTCATGCTACATGTCCAAGTCTTTTCTGGCCCTATCTTTCTTTTGCAGTGCCCTATCAAAAGCAGCCAATAGTAACAAAAGGACAAGCTCATTTGCCATGGTATCAGTCTACTAAGTTATTGCAAGCAACACATTTGCCAAATGTTTCTTTATTGCATAAAAGAGGTCACCATCTTTTCATCTTCCAGAGATGGTTCCCCATTGACCACTTTCTGGCCCCAGAGTCAGTGTCCCATATTTTAAGGTTTAGCACTACCCGATCTAGTATCAATGTCTTTATCATTCAGCTTAGGCTGAGATTCCCCAAATCACAGTGGCTTAAAATAAGAAATACTTATTTCTTGCTCATGCCTCATGGTCATTATGGTTAAGCTTTAGCATTATGTCATCTCACCTGTTTCTAAGGCCAAAGAAGTAACCCCCATCTGGGACACTGCCAGTCCAATGGCAGAAAGCATAACGGGATGTGGTAGATCACATGATTGCTCTTAAAGCTTCTGAATGGAAATGACACATGTCTCTCCTACTCACAGTTCATTGGTTAAAGACATGTGGCCAAGTCTGACACTAAAGACGAGGAGATGTGTAACAGGCCTCATAGGACAGGGCTGTGAATCAACCCGTTACAGTGGTTAAGGAACCTGTCACAAGTTAATGCAGTTGGCAGACTGTTGTGTTTTGGAAAAGAGGATTGTCAGGGCACATTTTCCTCAGTGTACTTGATATGTTCCACCTTAGCTGTTTGTCGATAGACACAGCTTGTGACAGACAAGCAGACATAGCTAAAAGGGCTTTGAGCAGTACCTTCCAAAATAGGGGCCCAAATGGGACCCAATAGCCAGATAGCAGACGTTTAAGGTTTCTTGAAGATAAAGAACTTCCTGATCAATGAGCAAACTGTATTTATTCATCTCAAGGGAGGAGGTTGTTATCTACACCAAGAAGAACTAAAACAAATTTGGATAGCTTAAGCTAAAAACAAAGAGCAGATGATATTAGAGAAAATCTGGGGTGATTCATTTACGGACTCAAAGGGAGGGTTGACTGGGGAAGGCGGGAACAGGAGCAGCTCCCTCAGCCTCATCAGTAAAAGTACAAGGATCTTCTCCAGCTAAATATGTTCTGACTATAGGACTAAGCCTCATCTTAGCCTCATCTCAGTGTCTCTTCATTTCTTGTTTTAAATTAATGCGGGAAGAGAGCCATCTTGGCCCTTTAACAGCTCCACTCTCACCAATGGGCAGGTAGAGTCGCAGAATACAGACTTTTGGGGGGCCATTCTCTCAGGAGATGGATCATTGTTAGACCTACAGTGACACCTCCTCTTGCCCCTTCACAGCTGCCTGCCCTAATCCCTGGTTCTGCACCCTCTCACCTTGTTCTGACAGCAGCGCACATCCTGTACACATCCTTCTTCCCCATGACAAGCCTAGTTCTTTTCTGATCCACCACCCTGGCCCACAGGGTGATTGGACTTCCTTTGTGATCTCTCCTTTGTCAGTGTGCTTCTGTCTGAAGTGACCATCATTTGCAGCCCCCATCTGCGTCAGAGCACTCTGCTGAAGAGAGCTATCCAAGCAGGCACCTGTGTCAAGTAACGAGGCTGGTCTGGCGTGCAGGTAGAGAGCAGGAGGCGCAAGGGAGGGGCAGCGGCAGCAGCAGAACCTGGCTGAGTGCCAAGGTCCAGGCTGGGGGAGTTGGCAAACACTGCTCCCTAGAGACAGATCCAGTCTAGGGCACCTGTTCTTTGTCTTATCCAGGACCGTTCCAGTCTTCTTTCTCCATAGCTCAAGCTTCCTCTACAGTTCTCCGCTTCTTCACTTATATCCAAATGCTGGGTAATGTTCATATACTCAGCCCACTCCGAAGGGTTAATGAAGGCTATGTGAGCCTCCAAGATCCCTAGCTTTTCACCCACTGAAGAAAGCATACTGGCATTCAAATAAGTGAGATATTTCCTTATCTCATAAGAAAGTCAGATATTTACAAACTTTAATACTTTATTGTTGACTTGTTTTATTATAATGAATAAATAATCATACTCACGTGACATTTGCATTCACCTTGTAGCTAAGGACCACCTTTGATATGA
>NW_011889088.1:1456200-1500924 GCF_000151845.1 Pteropus vampyrus | reverse complement strand
GCAGAGAAGTTCACAGGGAAACACTGGGCCCAGGGTATACCAGGAACTCAGAATGACACAGGAAGAGAAGACACAGCAAGGTGGGGGAGTAGTGTTGCCGATAGGGCGGGCTAGGTTGCAAACAACTCCATGGTGAGCAACAGGAAAATGGCTGACATCTGTGCTGCGGGCACATAGACAGCTATGAAAGGAAGTCAGACTTCCCTAGCCCAGCGAGAGCATCAGGCGGCTGCTTCCCAGGCCGCCCAGTTCAGGCCCCTTGGTTCAAAGCTCTGCCCCTCTTTCTGCCGCCCTGCAGACCCGCAGCTGAACTCTCCCAGGCAGACCTGCAAAAGTGATCTGAGTTACCTCTAGGTCAGGCTTTCTTTCCACGCCCCTTGAATGTTTCTCACTCCAAAGACTCTGAGAAACCCTCAGATGTGCTAATAAATAGAAGGACAGTTGATCTGAAGCCAAAAGGGTGCTGTCCAAACTCTTCAGTCCCCAAGCTGCTTTTCCAGCCTTATCTTCTTCCCGCGCCGCACTGCCCCCCTCCCGCCGCCGCCCCCTTAGTCTGCTCTAAGCCTGGCCCTGAGGCTGTTCCCTTCACCTTCCAGCATGGCCGTCTCCCCACCAGGCTGAGAATTCCTCAAAGGAGGGCATGTCTGGCTCCTGTCTGTGCCCAATGCCCAGCTTAGGCGCACACCCTGGAGGGCACAAAGGAACATATGCTGAATTAAATTGGAT
The DNA here is from genome assembly GCF_000151845.1 of Pteropus vampyrus. Classification (NCBI taxonomy): domain Eukaryota; kingdom Metazoa; phylum Chordata; class Mammalia; order Chiroptera; family Pteropodidae; genus Pteropus; species Pteropus vampyrus. Next base: position 1,500,198 of record NW_011889088.1, on the reverse strand, counting down.
CAACTACTGACCATGGTTTGAGTGCCAGTTATAAACCTCTCCCTCCAAACCTAGGGAGTGCATGTGCTTAGCCTCATCTGTTCCCCCTCCACCAGGGAAACAGGCTCACAAGGTGGAGCCCTGAGCTAGGGGCCTAGCTTTCCACATTTCTGCTCCTTCACAGTTGCAGCAAGCGGCATGTTTATCAATGTGTCCATTCCCAATAGCTACCTGGTTCTGTGGTTAGTGAACATAAGATCATTTTGGAAATGACTCCCCTTCGTTCCTGATTTAGCATCAATGCCCTGCGGCCTTCAGCATGATAACTAACCTCTGTGTCAAGGGGTTAATGACCAGTAGCCAAACCCTCAAATCAGCCCTCCCTCTCTGCAGAGGGGCTGGTAGTAGCTCGTTCTTGGTAAAGAAGACAAAGAGCCCATTTCTAGCACATATTATGAGTGTCACTACCACCACTTTACACTGAAATTTAATAAAGCAGTGCTCTTCTCTCCCATCACACCCACCCCCTGCTTGCTGTTTCCATGAATCCTGACCCACAGGCCTTCCGGCCAGTCAGACATGGGGCAGGGCCACAGTTATGAGGGCAGTTGAGACAGGGCAGCTGACCAGCAGTCCCTACTGGGTTTTCTCCTTCTATCCCAAAGATACTTCTGTCCCTGCCTGCCTGTTCTTGCCCTGCAGTCCTTGTGAGCTGACCAGGGGCTGTCAATATTTCAAGCCTCAATCCACGGCTATGCCACCCTGAACAAGCCCGATCCTATCTGATCTCAGAAGCTAAGCAGGGTCGGGCCTGGTTAGTACTTGGATGGGAGACCACCTAGGAAGACCGGGTGCTGTAGTCGTAAAAAATAAAAAATGAGGGATTGTAAGCTGACAAGATCCTTGCAATATGTGAGGTCAACCAAGGGTTGCCTCACCTAAAAAAAATAAAAAATAAAAATAAATAATAAATTTCAAGCCTCACAACTGCATTTTACGGGTCAGGAAACTCAGGCTCAGAGTGGCTTCCCGGCCAGGAAGTGAAAGTGAAGGCCCACCTGACTTGGAAGCCCATGTTCTCTCTATCCCAGCAGCCTACCTGTCTCCTAGACTGATGGTTCTCAAATGTTCACCTCCATCAGACTTACCTGGAGGGCTTGTTAAAACACAGATTCGTGATTCAGAGTTCCTGAATCAGTCGGTCTGGGCTTGGGTACAAAAGTGTGCATTTCTACTAAGTTTCCAGATGACTCTGGGACCATATCTGAGAGCTATTGTCCTAAATATTGGTGCTTCCCAACCTCTTGGCCACCCTCATCAGACGCATAAGAACAATGTCGTTGCATATAGGGATCCAGCTGGCCCGCCACAATAAGAGGGAGGCTTGGAATCCAGGAAGTTGTCGGTACTGCCTCTACATTTCCTCCTGAGGTTGCACAAAGTCTCCTTCATACAGCTGGTTTCCAGGCTTGGCCGCACATTGGAATCACCTGCCCATGTCTAGGTCCCACCCCCTAAGATTGTGATTGATGGGTTTAAGGCTTTCCAGATGGTTGTAATGTGAAGCCAAGGTGGAGACCCCTGCCTTAGCCTGATTGCATTTAGGACTGTGTCCTTTTGGTTCCTCTCTCCTCCTCTGTTTCATTTGCTTGTCGATCTTTCTTCTCTTCCAAGGTCCAACACACATCCCCTCCTCCAGAAAGCCCACTCCAATGCAGTGGTCCAGCCCATGGGTTGGCCCCCATTCAGTGATCTTTGCCAACCCCCCTCCATTCTGACACTTTGTAACCACCCCATTAATGTGTCATTTTTGACCCCTAGACTGTGTCTCTAAATACCTCTAAGGTGCCTCACTCTTCAAGGGCCCCCACTCTATACGCTGGCGTTATTGCCAAGGAAACGTCACTTAATGGAGGAAATAAAGCTGCTCAAAATCCACATGCCCGTTGTTTGGAAGGAAACCGGTACCTCAGTTGTGTCTTGAAATATTTATATTATTAAGTAATTTAACCAGCCCCATTTTGCTCCACATTCCTGATTTGCCTGGGAGGCTCTCCACCCCTCTCCCTCTGCCCATCCCATAATTCTTTCATCTCATCTCTACTCAGCTTGGGAATGGCTCCAGAATTTCCATAAAAGTTAAGATATCGTGAGGTAGTTATGGAAGTCTGGATAGAAGAGGGGATTGAATGATTGAAAAATATGTAAATTGGTCATTAAAGAATGCAAGGCAGTGGAAGTTGGAGACAGGAAGCTAAAGCTGCTCATCAAGTGTTTACGAATTCTGATTGATGGAGTATAAGCTAACACACGTTAACTAAGCCTTAACGGCCCCCTCCTGGACAGGTGCCTCATGTTTTAGGGCAGCGATTGTCACACTTTTTGGTAAATTCTTTGTAATCTTTTATTTGAACAAAATATTATATGAAAGTCAAATATAAGAAAGACAAAAGAAGATCTTCCTTGATTGAGTTGGGAGAGGGCCCTAGAACCCTACCCACCAGCCCCTGGTCTTCCCAGACATGACTCCCCTCAGAGGCCCCAGAATCCCTTCTTAGAGCTCCCAGGGCTCAGTGTGAACAATCTGGTGGAAATGACCCTGATGGTTCTGTTGCTGGTTCTGAGGGATGAATTCAGGATGGTTCTCTAGGGCCAAGCCCCTGTGCTTCAGCCAGCCCAAGCTGGTTTGGGACAGGGTTAGAGGTGGTGCCCCAGTCTCAGCCCAGGCTGATGGGAGGCCCTGCCAAGGCCTGGGGAAGGCCATCTGGGCTGCTTGACCTGGAGAGTGGGATGAAGGCCCTGAATTATCAAGAACTCAGCTTCCCTAGAACCTCCCCTTGGCAAGGAAGGGAGAGCGTGGCTGATTACCTGTGTACCCCGATGAGCTTTTTAAAATCATCTTAGCCTCAGTTTTTTCTATCCTTAAACATGGAAGATGACCACAGATATGGAAGTACCTAGCAGAGGGTCTGGTGTATAGGGATACAAAAATATGTTTGTTTTCTTTTCCACCTTTCCTTTCTGAAGCAGTTTCATCCCCCATAGCAGTTTCTGTCTAAGAGATGATGTTTGATTCATGTGAGGGGCAGATCATGTGGAAGTCCATACCTCAGTCTCTGAGAGAGGCAGGGCCCACCTCCAGGCCTGCCAGGAAGAGAAGGGATGCTGAGGACGTCTGGCAGGGGATCTACCTGTGTCCTGCAATGCAGGGGCCCTTGCTTGTCTCAGAGATGAAGTGATGGAGCAAGTGGAATCTCCAGCCCTGGGAGTCTTTGCCCGGCCTTGGCTCTGTGTCCTTGAAAGCAAGAGTATATACCCAGGGACACTGTGGGCTCCCTAGCTGGCTGTCCAGTTTAGCTATGAGTCATTACTCCTGCCCCCAGCCTCAGGGATAAGAACATGCTACTGGTGTGACACCCGAGATAGGATGTGTTTGTTCTTTCACCCTGCCAGTGATTTTTCTCATTCTCTTGCAAGCATCAGAATGAAATGCCTGAGCTGGAGTTTGTAGCTCTGTTGAGCTATGTGGGGTTGTGTAGAGAATGAGCTAAATCAATCATTTGCAGTTGAGGAGGATATGTGTGGTCTGGGATGTCATTTCTATGCCCAGGGAGTTTGTAAAACATCCACAGACCAGATAACAGCTTGCCCTCCACCTGTAACGTGAATTACAGGAGGGATGTTGCTGTCTTTATACTTTGTACCAACTCGTGTTATGGTCCTTTAAGTAAAGCCGCCTCCAGCCCTCTGCTGCTTCCTTAGTCCAGGCCCACTCATGGCTCAAAGGAATAACAATGGAAGAAGCTTCCCAGCCAGCTTCCCTGCCTTTCCTCCTCCAGCCTGGCCCCTGGATCTGGAGTAACCCGAGGGAGGTAGGCGAGTGAGGTGAGAGGTCTCGGGTACAGCTCTAGAGTCAGACAGCCTCAGTTTGAATCTCAGCAATTGCTCTCCAAACTATGCAACTCTGGACAAGTTTCTTAATTTCTCTGTGCTTCGGTTTCATCTACAAGACGGGGACAATAGTAGTACCTGCCTCCATAGGGTTATTAGTATTCAGTGGGATAAAGCATGTAAATCATTTCTTGTCTGGCAAGTAGTAAGAGCTAAAAATATTTCAGCTTTTATCATTAGCAGTCTAAGGCAGGGGTGTCAAGGCACTACTGACATTTTGGGCTGGATGATTCTTGGCCGTGGGGGACTGTCATGTGCATTTGACATGTTGAGTACAGCCCTGACCTCTACCCACTAAATACCAGTAGCATAGCAGCCTTGTCCCCTGTCCCCATCATGACAAACAAAAATGTCTCCAGACATTGTCAAATAGTTACTGATTGGCAAAACTCTCCCCCATTGAGAAACACAGTTCTAAGTCGTTTCATCCCTGAACCTTCCAGGCTCCTTATTGCTCAGAAAGTATAGCTGTGCTTTTTGGGCCTGTAGGCACTAAAGTGGGGCATCTTGTATTGAACTGTTTTCCCTCGTTTGTGTTCAGGCCATTCTTTCTGTCCACTACTGGCTAGGCTTCTGAGATGTCCAAGTGATGCCTCGAAAGAATCCTCTTTGCTGAATCTCCCTGTGATCTGCCGGTTTCACAATTTCACCACTGAGGGTGAACTTTGTTGTTGGCTTTTTAAATAACAAACAACTGTCTGTTTCTATTATGATTTTCCCAGACTCGAGTAATAAACAGCTCTGATGACAGCTGGATCAGACAGTAAGGTGCACACATCTCTCAAGCATCTCCCTCAAGCACTTCAGAACAGCTAAATGGGTAAAACTAATTTCAGCTATTACCTGGGCAGCCGCTTTTATCTGTAGAGCCTGCCCTGGAGACAAGTGCCACGCCCTGAGGACAAGGATGAAGGAAGGAAGTGCCTGGCTCCCTGACTGTTCTTGTCTTGCACCACACTCCTGAAACTCAGGAAATCTGGGTCCCGGCACGCCTACACTCTGTCCTGAGGAGAGAGCTTGGTGCATTCAGCCCAACGGCAGAAACAGCTCTGCGCCTTTGGGAGGAAGCCCAGGTGGCAGGCGAAGGCCCTATACTTTTGCATATTCAGGGAAGGCTTTCTGGAGGTGCTGAGTTTTCATTTCTGTTTTCAAAGTAGCAAGAGTCAGGGTAGGCAAGTGGGAGAAGCAGAGACAGTTCTTAGATTAGCATGATTAGGACCATTATTTCCAACTTGGCTTTTGGATCCTCCAGGACAAGGACCACAGTTTTCTCATCTCTGTATCTTCAGAACCCAACTTAGAGGTTATTTATTGGAAGGATGGATGGATGGATGGGTGGATGGATGGATGAGATACCTAACCATATCTTTAATTTACTAAATCTTACCAGTTATAGAATTCTCCCTCACCTTCAATAAACTGGAAGCTGTAGCAGATCATCAGCTTTCCTTGGTGGCCAACTGGAAATCCAGGCCACACAACAGACGAGAACTGCACTTCTTACCCTGTTTAGGTGCTGAATAGGCTCCCCTGGCCTCCGTGCTCTGGTCACATTTCCACATTGAAGCAAGGTGCTCGACATTTGGCCTCTGCTGAAAACTTTGGTCACTATGATCCCCCACCTCTGATTTGGGGAGAAGGTATTTAGTAGTTCTGATGTCTATTTCCATGGATTTTCCAAACTGATAACTTGTAAGCTTACCATAGAGAGCAGATCCTTGCTGCGATGAGTGTTTTCCATTTATCCCTCCAGACCCACTCTCTGTCCTTTTCCTTCCACCCTGTGAGGCTGACTACGGAATGCTTTAATGGGTTCACAGCTTCCATTTGGGTTCTGCCAATGGGCTGGTCCAGCGAAGGAATAGAGTAGTGGGGGGAGGGTGACGTTGGGCGTCTGTTCCCACCACTCACCATTACCAACAACCCTTTCCCCTGGGTCTTCTTGCAAGTCCGTCTTCTCAACATAACTTTTCTCTCACGGATTCTGGTAACTGCTGTGTACTCTCGTCCGTTTGAGCCTAGGAGTGGTAGCAACTCCGTGTTACTATCCTCAGGGAACTATATCATCCCCGTGGTGCCCACGCCACTGAGAATTGTGCCTTTATTATACCCTTGGTGGATTCCCCTGTGTTAAGTGTACCACCTCTTTCTCGTTGGGGTCTTCACTGATATCTTGGCCTGAGGCTCTTCTTAGGTCTGAAGTGATCCTGCTGTCTCTCCACCCCTCTCCTTGGACTTCCAAACATCAGGAAGAACATGCTTCTGAAGGACCACCCTCACTTACTCTGCTTCCCTGCACTGCCCTTCCCGCCCCACGGCCCCTTTTATGCCCCTGCATTCACGTTTTACAAGTCCTTGTCAACCACCTTCTTTTACTAAAGCAAGAAATACGTCATTTTGCCATTAGGAATGAATTGAAAATATTTACCAGTGAGAATTTTTGAATAGATGAAGATAATGAGGGCCCACCCTGAGTTCTAACCTAAAGCAGAGAAATATAGTATCCCGATTTGCCCAGAGGCCTAATCATAGGTGTTAATTCCTTTAGAAATGTGAAGAAAAGAGCTCACAGAACCTTATGACTGCACACTCAGAGCCCTTGTCATAAACCACAGCTGGGGAAATGATTAAAAACTTTGAAGGCCCAGGGTCATGTGGCTTTCTTCTAGATTAGGACCAGCCTCCATTTCTGTAAAAAAAGTGTGACTGGAACACAGCCATTCATTTAGGTACTGTCTACGGCCGTGTTCATGGTACAAGGGCAGAGTTGGATTGATGGAGACAATCTGGCCCTCTGTGAAGAAAACAGTTGAAACAGCAACGACTGCTCTTTTTTGAAAGCTCTGCTTACAATGTTGGTTCTTGACTGGCCTCTAGGAACTCGGATTTCAGGAGTGTTGCCACCATGTGTCTAAACCAATTACATAAACAACATTATGCATTATGGTTTATGTGAAATATCTGCTTTCCTTCTGGAAATCTAGAATTCTGGAACATAGCAGGCAGAGGCTGCCTACGTGATGAACCCCCAGTAAAACCCCTGGGTGCTTAGCCTCTAACACACTTCCCTAGTAGATTGCACTTCACACACGTCGTCTCAGCTTCTTGCTGGGGGCATCCTGTGCATCCTCTGTGACCCCTTGGAGAGGACCCTTGGAAGCTTGTGCTGGTTACCTTAGACTTTGCCCTGTGTACCTGTTCACTTTGCTGATTTGATTTGTATCCTTTCACTGTAATAAATCATAGCCGTGAGTACAACTATATGCTGCGTCCTGTGAGTCCTAGAGAATCATGGAATCTGGCATGGTCTTGGAGACGTCCCAACACATCTGCAAAGCCAAAAATATTTGCTATCTGGCCCTTTAAGAAAAAATTTGCCGGGTGGCTCCATAGTGTAGTGGTTAGCATTACACGCAGAAGGTTCTGGGTTTGCGCTCCAGGTGGAGCCGCGGACCATTCCCCAGGTGCACCAGGCCCTGGGTGCACATTGCGAGCGTGTGAGAGGAGACACCCGGCCTTCAGAGATCCAGTTCTTAAGGGGAAATGGCAACATCCATAGGTCAGGGGTAGAAGTTGGGGTGGGGGGCAGTGGGGGGCAGGAATTAAAGAGAGGTAAAAAAAAAAAGAAAAAATTTGCCAACTCTTGTTCTACCCAGTCTTAGTATGGATAGAAGTTACCTGTTACATCTCTCCCATGCCACAAGACTGAGTACTCTGAAGGCATGGCCTGGGTCTTTTGCTCTTTAGCTACTGGTCACGCATAGCATCTTGCATGAAGTAATTACAGAGGGATGAAGTCAGCAAACCTGTAAATAATGGATTCGAGAAATATTTTTTTAAACTGTGGATGGTGAAATCAATTTAAAAGGTTTTGACTGATGATTTTCAATGAAAGAATAGAATAGAAAATAGAGTGCATTGCATATAAGAAGGCTAAATTTCATTTCTTGAAAAATTTGTTTCAGTTATACATGTGGACCAGATGCTATACCGGATCATAATGTAAAATGGTTTCTTCTCGTCCATTGCAGTAGGAAATATATGAAGGCCACTGGATTGTGATCTCTTTGTCGGCTGCTCAGGCAGAAGCGCCACTTCACCTGCCTATCTCTCTGGTCACTTAACCTTCTTCTTCTCCCACCCCCAGAATGTGTACTACACGAGCAGTCAGCAGATCCACGTGGGTGTGCTGAGCCCTACGGTTGATGACGATGACAACCGGTGCTTGGTGGATGTCAACAGTCGGCCTCGGCTCATCGAATGCAGTTATGCCAAAGCCAAGAGAATGAAGCTTCACTGGCAGTTCTCTCAGGTAACAGCCCAGAGCCCCCAGGAAGAGCGAGAGCACAGAAAATGGAGAGAGGGGCCACGTGGGAGGAGAGGCAGAGGACAGTGACCCTGTGGCAACAAGGAGGCTGTGACTCCAGACCAGTTCTCGAGATTTATTGAACACTTACTCCATGCCAGGGGTTTCACATAAATTAGCTCGCCAACTCCTAATATTGGCTCTGAGGGAGGTGGTTGTTGTTGTTGTTGTTGTTGTTGTTGTTGTTGTTATTATTATTGTTATTGTCATTGTTGTTTGTTTTCTCATTTAATTTTTGGATATAAGGAAACAGGCTTGGAGCAGGGAGACACCTGCACAGAGTCCCACAGTAAGGGGTGGGGCTGGGATTTAAACTGGGGTCCCTCTGACTTTAAAACCCTCGCATTTCTTCTACACAAACCTCTTCTCAGGAGACGAAGCCCCAGTCTCCCAGGGATAAACACTGCTGGGCTGTGTCTGGTCTGTGACCCCCTCTACCTTCATCCCAACAGAGGGTCCTCTAGGGGATGAGGTTTTCACACAGGGCAGTGTCTTGGGGCCATTTTGTGAAAGGCAATCTGTTTCAACTTCCTGGGAGAGGAGCAGGGGGCAAGGACCTGGGCTGTCCTGGGATAGCCCTTGGAGGTCACGGCCCAGACAAGTACCTGCCATCCTGGGGACTTTGCGTTACCTGGATATTAGTGTTCACGAACTAAAGTAAGCTCCCTGGCCCATTCAGAGGCCTTGCTCCTCCACCCAGAATCACCAGGGAAACAGGTCCATGGGTCTGTGGAGCCTTGGCCTCTCTGTGTCCAGCCTTGTGCAGTTTGACATTAGTAAGCATAGCAACTCCATCTCAAAGATGATGAAACAAGATGAAATCCTCTGACCAAGACCACACAGCCTGAGAGCAGTGAGCTGGAGTTCCAACAGGCTGGCCGAATGTGAACCCAGGCTGCGCAAATATCCCAGGCCCACAGGCAGGCCCATTGCCTCCTTTCCAGCCTTCACGGACACAGCCTTCCTGCACGAGCCCTGGGTCGTAGGTTGCAGTGACATAGCTCCATCTCCTGTGTAGATCACCATACCTTGGTGCCCCTAGCTAGTCCTCATCTCACCTCTCCATCCCTGATTGGGACTAAATAGGTGTCCTCAAGGCATAGACACTGCCAAATCCAGCCCCACACAATTCCTGCTTGAAAGGACACAGTGACCAACAAAACAGGCCATGTTGGCATGTGGAGCTCTGGAGACTGGATAGCCTTCAGCTACTTACATTTCTATCTAATTAAAACTCTCAGGTGCTTTGGGAGTCATATCCTTGATCCTTCTACCAAGGGAACTGTTCAGAAATAATATTTTTAAATCCCTATTTGCAAAGCCAGGGCAGCCACTCTTACTTGATATTTTAAAATTAACATATTTGAATTTTTTTAATGCAAAATGATCAATATCTAGCAACCCAGAATCTGTCCCCAAACCCACATCGGTTAGGAGCTGCAAGGCCAGGGGAAACTGGGAGCCTCTTAAATGATTAGAGTCATGCGCTTTGGGCTAATTTTCTTGCAATGGGTTTTAATCTTTGCAAATTACATGGGGATCCTACCAACTAGAATGTTCTGGTGCAGAAGATGGGCTGCAAGGAGCTTTTCCTGGTGCATTTCAAATCTTTACGGTTTCACATTCTGCATTATTTACTTTCCTGAGGGCTGCTTTTAAACTCCACAGACACTCAGGCTAAATTAATTTCAAAATAATCTATTGTGATTTTCCCAGGTTCTTCTATAAAGAAGATATGCATTTGCATATCTTAGTGTTTCATCTCATACCCTGATATTCTGTTTAACAAATAAAATGCCTTTCCTCTAACCCTTGCTAACTCTTCTGAATTTCCAATGCTTCAGGATGGATCAGGATAGCGTTAGAATCTGACACTGAGAAACCACATTTGATGAAAACATCTCTTGGCAACGCTGATGCACAGGGCTCTGATGAACAATTTTCCGATAATGAACATTTCTTTCCTTCAGTCGTTCATCAAACATATTTGGAGCACAGGGGCTGGGCAGGAGAGTTGCAGATATGAATCAGACATGGCCTCTGCCCTGGAGGAGCTCATGGGCATGTAAACACACAACAAAACTGGACGATGAGGGCAGAAATGAGGGGGGTATGGTGTCCTGGGAGCCCAGGGTGACGGGTTCCATCTGTAGAATTCGGGGAACATTCGAGGCTTGTTTGATCTGACTGGATCTTGAAAGTTGTAGGACAGTTCCCAGGTGTGGAAATGGAGAAGAGAATTCCATGCAGAGGCTCAGCCTGGGCAAAGGCAAGAAAATACAGAGCATAGTTGAGGAGTAGAAATCCGATGTTGGTGTGGGTAGAGTTTAGAATTTTCAATGGGGCAGATCAGACTGAAGAGTCAGTTTGAGCGGATAATGGTGGTGGTTGAGAGTCATGCCAGGAAGTTTGGACTTTACCTTAAAAGCAAAGGGAGGAACTAGGGGAGGTTCTTAGGCAGTGGATTGCTATGATGGTCTCTGAGTCCCTCCGGCAGCAGAATACAAGGTGGACTGGAAGAAAAGAGGCTACAGATAGAGAAGCAAGTTAGGGAGCTGTTCCATTGTCCCTGTGAGAGAAGGGATGTGGGGCCAGGCAGCTGTTGGAGAGGACTTTGAGAGATATGTCAGCAGTCTATTGGAAGTAATGATAGATTAAATGGGAAGGAGGTTGTCGTGAGAGGGGATTATTAATCCAAGACCACCCCAGGCTCTGAGTTTGAAGAACAGCCAGAGTTGTCCTTCTCAAGCAACACACGTGTCTCTAAATAGCCAGTGTTTCTCACATCGACATGCGATGAAAAGTCATTAACATTAGAGTGGTAGTTGTTGCCTTCGATGATTTTCTAGCTTGTGACTCCTCCAGGTTTAAAGAACTTTCTAAAATGACTACCTACTGCAATTATAAATTCATATGCAGGAGTATAGGCCTTTCAGTCTTCAGAGAGGACCCATCATACTGAGATTTCGGGGGCTCTGGGATTTGGTGATGTGGCATTAGTGAAGAGGCATTTAGTCAGTGACGCCTGAACCAGTGGAATGAGAGAGAGGAAGCAGATATCAGATCATGTAAAGGAGAACTTTGTGTCAAGAAACCTGTCAAGCAAAGCAGTGGGCTGTCTCCCAGTGGTAACGAGACACACACACCCCTCCCTGTTTTCATCATTACTTTGCGTGGATAAGCAAATGACGTGTGTCCTCTAAGGTGCAACTTCCTTGGCTGAAGGAGTCGGGACTTTCCGACCAGAAGGACATCAGCAGTGCCTGAGCTCTGCCGTCAGATGTGAGAAGGACTGCCCCATGCAAGAGAGAACAGGCTTGTCCTGTGTAGCCCTGAGGGACCAGCGGGCCGAATCAGGGACAATTTCAGAGCAGCTTTCTCATAGTCAGAGCTGTCCAGACATGAGGTTGGTGGTTGAGAGAAGAGATGGGCTCAGGGGACTACTCAGCAGGCCGTCTGAGGCCCTATAGCTCTGAAAAGAGTTGGACTTGATGGTTTTAAGGGCTTGCCAATCCTGAAATTCTGTAATTCTAAGCTAAAGTTAGACAGCAACCCTGAGAAAGGCTTTTTCTATCCAGAAGTCCCGCTGGGCCTGCCTTAATAGAAAGCACCATGAATTTGAAAATGAGCTGAGCTCCATGCATGAGGGTCAGCTTCGTCTCACTTTATGGAATTGTTTGTTATTTCACTCTGTGCCCCTCTCTTCCATCAACCAACAGACTGGACGGTAGGACCATGACTTACACTTTCAGTATCTCCAGACGCCAGTGGGAAGCCTGAGACAGAGAAGACACCCAGCATGCTGTTGACTGAATGAAGGAGTCCTTTATTAAAATTCGCAAATATTAATTAAAGGTCTCCTGTGTGCCAGGTCTTGAGCTAGGTTTCTGAGAGACCCAATGATGAACAAAACCCAACCCTCAATGACTCTCCATGCATGATGAAAAGAAAAAAAAAATAGAATTATAGTATTTCGAGGACATATCAATGTAAAAGTCAAAAGACCTTGCATAGTTGGAAAATTCCTAGTTCCTGCAGAAGCACTTTTAGGTGGTAGTGCATCCCAACTGCATACACAGACATGCGCTAAGTGGGGTACACAAAGTTGCAGGGTAAACACGTACTTCTTCCCATAACTTCCGATTTAGGGGAGAGAGGTGGAAATGTTTTATACTAAAACAAGTATGCGTGTGGTGTGGAATGGAATACAAATTTGTATGAATATTTTTTAAAACAGGAGGCTTCAATGAATTGTCAGGCTATTCAGACTGTATTTCATGCTGCCGGCAGATGCTGGGGGTGCCGTCACTCCTGTTGGCTGTCGGGGTTCTTTGGTGGAAACTGGCAAAGCCTAGTGAGGACTCCCAGGGCACATAGATGAGTGTTCCCACTGGCGGGCCATCCCACACCTCAGCCCTGTGCTTGCCTTGTTCTCGAAGCAGCATCCATGAATTTTCCAAGTGAGGAACAGCCAGGATAACAACAGAGGTGTGTGTTAATGCCCAGAGAAAGGAGATGTTCAAGAGTAAGAGGAGCCTGCCTGGAAGAGAGCTGAGCGCAGAGCCAAGCCTATCCGTCTAGGGACAATTGGCTCTGATTTGTGGGGTCTGATTTGATAATTCGATGCAAGATGATTAACCCACTCAAAACAGAACCTATTTGCAGAGCACATTTCCTAGGGAGCACCACTAATTCTGCCAAACAATTTCCCAACACGCAAGGAGGAGGAGCCCTTGACTTTCTCCCACTCCGATCCCCAAGTGCTGTCAGGATGTCCAACTTCGAGAACCTTTTGTGCTGAGAAGAAGAGGCTATAATCGAGTATTTCTTTATGGCTTTAGAATAAAATAGCTTTTCATTCCCATGTCATATGAAGGCGCAAGTGTGTAATTGTCCAGTTTCGAGGGACTGACAGAGCTTTGTTTAGGCCCCAAATGTTTCCTTAGTTATTTTTAGTTGACGGAAGTCAGCACTTCTCTGTTCGCCCTGCTCATCCCACAGAGGTCTGGAGCCAAGGCCAGGTGCGATGGCTCAGCTCCCCACTAATCAGACCTGGAGGAAATTTGGAGATGTATTTATCTTACATTTATGTAGTGCTTACTGTGTGCCAGCTAGTATTGTAACCGCTTTATAAGTATTACTTAATCCCATGACAGTGCCATTAGGTACTTTAATTATCCCCATTCTACAGATAAGGAAACTGGGGCACAGAGAGATTGAGTAATTTGTCCAAGGTCAAATCTGGGAATTCCATCAAATACGGGGTTCATGCTTTAAATCGCCATACTGTGGTGCCTTTGTCTCACCTCTGGAAAGCCAATGGGTGGCTGCAGTGGGAGTTTGGAGCTGTGATCTCCCTGCCAAGCCAGTTGCAAGTGCGTTTGATCCAGCTGGATTCCCGCCTCCTCAGCAAACGAGCCATCCTGCTGTCTCCACGCTCTCCTGTCACTTTTCCTTTTGCACTTGACATCGCCATTGCGCCATCTTCAGTCCAAAGGAAATCCCAGGCAGATCTCACTCAGTTTCACGTGAGTCTCCTTGAAGAAAGACAAACACTAAAAGCACCTATTGAATAAATGGAGTATTGAATATTCATAATACGGAAAGATCACGTTCTTCTACAAAAGGACTTAATCTCAGGTTTCTGTAACTAGCACTAACATCCCACCTGTGCTTTGAAGTATTTGATTACTAATCATTAACAACTTAACCTGGAAACTCCCGAGCCTACTGTGCTTAAAGCCAAAGGCTCACTGGGCCACTCGCCCGTGGAAAATTAATTAAAAAGGAGAGTAGATTGGGAGCTCTGAAATAAACGGAAGTCTCAATCCAAGATTCAGTCCACACACAACCTCCTCGTGAGCACCTTGATTGTGAACCAGAGACCAGCCTGAGCTCAGCCCAGGTGCTCCAGACACTGCACCTCAGGGAGGCGAGTGCAGGCGAACAGCCAGGCCCCACCCTGAGATAGGGCGGTGGGACATCTCCTTACTCTTGAACATCTCCTTTCTCTGTGCTCCCCCAAGTGTGGTCCTTGGACCAGCACCATCTCCAGCAGCAGCACCTGGAAATTTGAAGAGGCACATTTTCAGCCCCATCGGAGACTTATTAGATAAGAAAGCGGGGCCTAGTGGTCTGTGGTTTAACAAGCCCCCTTGGGACAGTCTAATCATCTACCTACATCTCTAGGAAGAGCCAGGTTACTTAGTCTGGTGCTAACTGTTCCACACCCAGCTACCACAGACACATACTTGGAGAAACTGAGGCAGAGAGGACGTGCATGGCTTTGTAATCTGAGTTAGCTCCTCGGTGCCTCAGCCCAAGGGGCCCATGGGCCCGGATCCACATACCACTGTGCACGTGGTCAGTGCTCCAGCACCTTTTGCAAATGAGAAGACCGAAGTCCAGGGTGGCTCAGCCACTTACCCAGGGTCATGGCCAGAGAGGCAGAGGCAGGGCTGGGAGCAGAGTCTCACGTTCTTGGCTTCTGCTCATACTGCCTCTTATGCCCTTTCTCGTCACCACTCAAGAGGCTCAGAAGAGAAGGAATTAGGTTGGAGGCTGGGCACCCAGCTCCAGGAATTATCATTAGCCTTCTTAATTCTATACATTCGGCTTTTGATTTTTTTAACACTGTTTCCATATTTAATTTGGTCTCCATTCCAATTAAGCTCTCTGTGTGCTGCAGCATCTCTCCTGCCAGGTTTAATTGCCCTTATTTAAGTTCTTTAATTAAAAGTATTGTGTGTTTCCAGATCCTGTAGTTGTATTACACAAATAATTGAGATGACCGAACCAGTAAACCAGGTGACGGTGCCCTCCACGGGGGGCGGAGCTGGCCAGGGGCTCTGCATCAAGCCACACCCCCCAGAGCCTGGACCTGGCCCCAGAGGCTGCTGAGGACAAAAGCCTGCTAACAGGTGTCCCTGCTTCTTTCCTTCCTCCAAAACTCTGCTCAATACAGCGGTCAGAGTGACCTGCTTAACACGTCCGTTCGACTCTGCAACGTCTGGCCCCGTCACCAGATTAAAAGCCAGAGGCTGCTTCGTGGCCATGAGGCCCCACACTACTGCCCCCGCCCACCTCTTCGGCCTCTCCCCCCGTGGCCATGAGGCCCCACACTACTGCCCCCGCCCACCTCTTCGGCCTCTCCTCCGTCCCCCCCCCACCCCACCCCCGCTCCCATGCCCACTCGGAGCTTTGCTCTGGGGCCTTTCCCCAGATATCCCCTGGGCTACCTTCCCTCTTCCTTCACATCTTTGCTCTGCTCTCACCTTCTCAGTGAAGATCACCTTGCAGTTGCAGCCTGCCTCCTGCTTGCCACCATTCCCAAACCCTCTTACCCTACTTGTCCTTGGTTCATTCAGGCTGCCATAACAAAAAAGAAAACAGAAAACATAGACAGGGCGGCTTCAACAACATACGTTTATTTCTCACAGTTTTGAGACTGGGAAGTCCAAGATCAAGGTGCCAGCAGATTCAGTGTCTGGTGAGAGGCCTTCTCTTGTCTTACATATGATCACCTTCTCACTGTGTCCTTACATGGCAAAGAGGGAAAGAGAAGAGAGACATCATCCTTGTTGTGCCTCCATAGAAGGGCACCGATCCCAATCATGAGGGCTCCACTCTCATGAGCTAAGTACCTCCCAAATGCCCCACCTCCAAATACCATCACATTGGGGATTAGGGCTTGACATGGATTTTCAGGGGACGCAAACATACAGTCCATAACATTACTCTATGTTGTTGTGTACAGCCTTATCACCTTCTAACACACTATAGAATTTATTATTTGCTCCTGATCCTAGAATAGTCTTCACAAAGACAAAGATTCTTTCCTGCTTAGTCACGGATGCTCCTGGCATACAATAGGCATTCGTTAAATATTTGATGGATGCATGGATAGATGGATGAATCCTGTCTCTGCAGAGAGCCCTCAAAAGAACAAGACCAGACTGGCTCCCCAGAGCCCCCTGGAGGTCAGGATGACCTTCCTCCCTGGTCAAGGCAACCCCAGCTGATGAGGCACCAACAGCTCTCAGTCTAATCCACTCCCTTGAGACAGGCGTGGGACAGAATAAACGGTGGGGTGGGCCTGGCCACTTGTCCCAGTAAGGAACAGTGAAGAGGTCCAACTCCCGGGCTCCCAGCCTGGCTCTACCACTGACTGACCATGTGATTCTGGGCAAGTCTCCCAACTTCTCTGAGCCTCAGTCTCCAATTCTATAAAATGGAGATAATTAGCATCTCCGCACCTCAGGGCTATTGCAAGGAACACATGACATTGGGTGTGTAAAGCATTTAACACAATGCCGGACACATGGTAAATAAGTTTTAACTGTTATTACTTTTATCTCATGTAAAGAGCCTGCAGGTAGAGTTACAGATAGTAGCAATACCAGGCTGCTCCTGAGGGTGCTGGGCTCACCAGGAAGGGACTGAATGGAGGAAAGGAAGGCTCCTTTGCAATGGTGAATGGAATTCGTGGCGAATGGAATTTGCCCAGAGAGAGGGCAAAACCCCAGAGTTTGCTCAGTGAAAGGTTGAGGTCTGAGAAGGAAGACAGGAGGGAGAAAGCTCCAGTGATGGTGCTAGATCTAGCACTAAAGAGTCGCCTGGCTCTTCCCCCCATGCCCCAGATGTGTTCTCAAGATGCACACCAGGGCTCCGCTTGGCGAGGCCTCCATGGTGGCCTTGCTACTCTGTTCTAGAAAGTTCTCCTTTCAGAGCCTTTGGGGAGGGAGCTCTCCTTGGCCTCACACTCTGTCCTCCCTGACAGGCCCAGATACTCTCACTGAGGCTGTGTCTCCTCCACACACCACCCCTGCTCTTGGCCTCACTCCATTTCTTCCACATCCTTCCCGGAGGCCACACTGGTTGTTTCTGCCCCAGGGTCACCACACTTCCTGTCTCCAGGGTGCTGAGGGCATGGTTGGGCCAGGGTAGGGCCTGGGAAATGTCATATTTGAGTCCCTAAAGGAACACTTTACTTCTTAGAAACCTCTGTCCCCACGTCCCTCTATTGGCCTTGGCAAGATGCCCCCGCGGAAGGCTTAGAATGTGCCCGAGTGGCTGGTGGGAAAGGAGGGGGCTGCGGCCTCCTCTGTTTTGGACCATTGTCTCTGTGCTCCAGTGGTACAGGCACCGCTGAAGCAGCCTCATTGTTGGCAAGGCTTGGCCTGGCCCCCTAAGGATATGCTGAGGAGTCAAAACCTTCAGCAGAGTGGATGGGAAACTTGTCTGACCACCCCTCTGCTTGCTGTGTACTTTTTCTGGAGCCCCCACCCTAATACTCTGAACAGCCTCACATCCGTTCGTTGTTTTGTAGCTGATAAAGGGGTTTCCCATCTGTGCTTCTGCTTATCCTCCAATAATCAGGACAGAAATTATCATCAGGTCCTAGAGCTAATGGAAGCCAGAAGGGTGGAGTGTCTCACCCAAAGCCACACAGCTGACAACCAGAAAAGAAGCATCCTAGCTCAGCACTCACCCCTTTGCATCTTATCGCCCAAAATGCCAGCAGACCTTGTGAATCAGAGCCAGCTGGTTTCCTTCTAGCCCTGCCTGAGCTTTGCTCCCAGCAATGGGGTAGGACATACCACCAGGCTGAAAGGGATAGCGGAGGGTCAGGAGAAGCTGGCTGCAGGCCCACTAAAGAAGCACCAGTGACATGGCCCAGCCTGTGGGTGGGCCACAGAAGCGCTCAGGTCTGGAGGCTGCAAGGTTTTACACAAAAGCCAGGCAGAACAATGGGCTGGCCTTGCTTGGAGCAAGTGTCACAAGCGATTCCTCTGAGTCCAAAAGTCCAACCTTTGAGAGACAGGCTGGGGACCCAAGGTACACAGCAGCTTCTGAGAGGACAACTTGAGGCTGTCCTCCACAGTCATCCCAGCGTGGTTCAGGAATGTGGTGTGGCCACCAAAGTGCCTATTCCTTGGCTATGTTGAAAGACCTGTTGTGCAGTGGAAATGAGGTGGTGGCCCTGCACTCTATGGTCACTTCTAAGTGACGCTAATAGAAAAATTATACAAAATTGTTCCACAAGGAACAGGAAGTGTTTAACCTGGACAAGCATAGAACTGGGGAACATAGGCCTCCCTCCCCCTACTGGGAAAGAAGAGAGAGGTGGATCCTACCCAAGCATGGGAACCTGAGGGGGTGTTCTGGGTCCCCTTGCTGGATGCCGCTGAGATAAGGATCTTAGTTCAGTGGGAGGAGAAGGCTCCTAGGCAGAGCTGCTTCTCGGGAAAGAAAACACTGATCGGGAGGGCTGAGCATTTTGTCCCTGTAGGTGGCCACGCAGACTTAAAGGGCCCCATGGCCAAAGCCCAGAGGCCATTCATGTTGCAGATGAGGACGAGGGGGTCGGTCTTCAAAGTCTCTTTCCACATAGGGACTCCAGGGTCCTTTCTGAGCCCTCATTCCATGGCCACTGCTCCTCCGCCCTCTCAGGGCCTGAGCTTGCTGGTTCCTCTCTGGCTGCACCTGTGGTCCCCCAATGAGCTCGCTGTTTCAGCTTCCCCTTTGTTCTGTCGTCTCTATGCTCTTGAAGGCAGTGAGTCACTGCTGTCCTCAGGGGAGGTGCTGGCTGGAGACACAGGAGAAGGGATCTGCTTTACTCACTTGAATGCTTCTGAAGAGGTTTGAGGTCCACTGGGCCATCCCTCACACACCCGACATTGAGAATTCTATACCCGCCTCCCCAGCACACACGCAGACACACTCCTGACCCCTTTTGCCATCCAGCTTCTCATCCATGCCTCCTTCGCCCACTATTCAAAGTCCTTCCTAGGGAGCTGGATTTTTTGTTTTAATTTTTTTAACTGAAGAATAACATATACATACCAAAACATGCAAACATACATACAAAAACACTCAATTCAATGATCTAAAACAATGCACCCGCCTATGTAAACACCACCCAGGTCAGAAAATAGCACACCGTCTGTACCCCGGAAGCCCCCTCTTGCTTCCTGCCATTTTCCCACTTCCTCCTCCCCAAAGGTAACCCTATTCTGATTTGAATACTGGTTTTATTTTACCTGTTTGGAAAGGTTATATATGTCAGTTTATGCATGTATGCTTTATCTGGCTTCTTGTACTAACATTATATTTCTGAGATTCATCCTTATCGAGTGGAGCTCTGTTTTGTTCATTTTCAGTACTAGATAGTATTCCATTACACAAATCACCACAAGTTATTTATCCACTCTACTATTGATATGGATGTTTGGGTTGTTTCCAGATTGGAGCTTTTACAAATCATGTTTCAGAAAGCACTCAGGTGCATCTCTTTGATGTGCACTTTTCTGCCAGATATATACCTGGGCACAGAATCGTTGGGTCATAAGGATGTGTCTGTTCAACTGTGGCAGATACTGCTAATTTCCTAGGTGGTTGTGAGAACTGAGTCTTGATGTTCTCTTGAGATGTTAGTTGTCACCATGGAAATGGTGGTAGCAGACAGGGGATGATTTCCAGAAGAGGCTTGCTGTCTCCCTCTCTCACAGTGGGCTGTTCACGGGGATGGGCAGGGGTGAGCTGGGGGGCGGGATGCAGAGTCAAGAGGCAGGGGCCTCCCCTCCCTGTGCCAGGCCTGCTCAGGGACACTCCAAAGTGAAACTCCTGAGCACAGTGACCCTTTCCTGTGATTGAGTCCCTTCTCACCTTATATAGGTCATGACAGCCAACGTTTACCGATCACCTATCATGTGCCAGGCTTTTTGCCGGATGCTGAGGGTGCCGAAATTGATAAGACATAGAACTCTCAGTCTAGAGGGGAAAAGACAAGTAAATAGGTTTTCTACTACCATTCAGTAAGTGCTGAGCAGGAGAAAGGACCAGATGGAGAGGACTAAGCCAGCTGGGTGGACTGGAGGAGAGGAAGTGGAGAGGTAGGTGGGGTGGGGTGGGACGGGAGGTGGGAAGTGAGAAGTCTTCTGGAGAAAATGGAGCAGGAGCTGAGCCTTGAAACATGACTATGGCTTAGCCTGCTTCGAAAGCACAGAAAAAGACCCCAGGCATAGGGCACAGCTTGTTCAAAGCCCAGGAATCCTGAGATAATGCAGATGGGTTCAGAAAAGTATAAAGAGTTTGGTGTGGCCACAGCACAAGGTGTGGGAGCTGAGAGAAATGAGGCCAGAGAGAAAAACAGCACCACACCACGAAGGCCTTAGGTGCTACCCTGCAGAGCTTGGCTCTGTCCTCTAGGAAAGGTGCATTTTGGAAGGATCACTGCTCCCTGCCTCAGGTGGGAAGGGGGATCGGTGAGGAGCCCGATGCAGTTGTCCCAGGGAGAGAAGATGGTGGCCCAAACCAGAGCGAGTAGGATGGGATAGGGATAAGGGGACAGTCACAAGGCATGAAGGAGATATAATTGGCAGGACTCAGAGCCTAATCAGATGCTAGGGAGAAGGTGAGGTATCAGTGAAAATACCCAGCTTTCCCCCACAGGTGCCTGGTTATTGCTGAGATGGGAAACATAGGAAGAGTAGGTTCTGGAGAAAAGGTGAATTTGAACATATATTCAAATACCATTAAGCTACAAGGGTTCCACTTATATAGACCACCACCCAACCCAAGCAATTCTGCCCATTTGGGATGCCAAAGCCCAGTCAAGCGCATCTTCGGTGTAACTCAGAGACACTTAGATACTGATGCCCAGACACACAGCCAGCTGTCCTAGAGTGTCCAAGC
Organism: Pteropus vampyrus; assembly: GCF_000151845.1. Taxonomy (NCBI): domain Eukaryota; kingdom Metazoa; phylum Chordata; class Mammalia; order Chiroptera; family Pteropodidae; genus Pteropus; species Pteropus vampyrus. Next base: position 1,479,206 of record NW_011889088.1, on the reverse strand, counting down.
CCTGTAAGGATCTCATTATAAACAAAAATGGGGGGTTTCTTCTGCTATTGTAGGGCAGCTTGGGAAAGCAGAACATCCCTTCCTTTCCTTCCTTCAGGAGTCTTTGGGGTATAAACTGAGTATGTGTGGCTACAAAACATTCTAGAACATCAGTAGCATGTAGGAAACTGTGCATATCCAGGGCTGAGGGAGCCCAGTGGTCTAATAGACAGTATCCAGGAGCCTAAGTCTGGCTGAGGCCAGCACTGATGACTCCAGAGGTCCACTTGGGGACATGGACCCTAAAAGCAGGAAGTCCTAGTCCTGGCGATACTCAAGTTCAGGCCAATTATGGGATGGTCCCAAGGAACTAGGCTTTTTCAGAGCAGGGCCCCAGTCCATGATTATGGGGAGTAAGGCCCAGCCCCTAGGGTAGGAACTATAGGAACAAACCAGCGTGTCACACCCCAGCCAGGTGGGCGGACATTGTCTCTTTCCTAACAAAAAACTAGGGCCCTGTGAAGAAAACAGAGGCACAGGTTCAGTCCCAGGGAGGAGACCAACATGACAGAGATAGGGAGTCTGCCGCTTCATGGGGATGCTGGCCCCCGGCCTCCAGTAGTGTTGCTGGATCCAAGGCACCTGGATACCCAGCCCCCACCAGCCGCTAGGCGTAGTTCTCTGCAAATCCCACTGTGCTGCCTGTGCACCCTCTGACCCCACTCTGCCCTGGCTTCTAGGGAGGCCCCATCCAGAACCGCAAGTCCAAGCGCTGTCTGGAGCTGCAGGAGAACAGCGACTCAGAGTTTGGCTTCCAGCTGGTGCTGCAGAAGTGCTCAGGCCAGCACTGGAGCATCACGAACGTCCTGAGGAGCCTGGCATCCTGACCCCGCCGGGAGCAGCCCCCACCCATCCCTTTGCTACTGTGTAGCACCTGCTGCATCGTCGCCTGCTGTCCATGTGGGGTTGTTGGAAGTCTGGGAACCAGGTTAGTGGGCCCCCCAAAAAAGCTTTTTATTTCCTATTCAATTTTCATGGAGTTTCTAGAAAGATACTGAGTGGTGGGTGAAAGTATATCAAACTATTTTGCAACTGTAAATAGGGGACAAATGGAAAATATTTATAACTGTCAATAAAATACTATTGATTAAGAAAAAAAGGTTTTGCAGTCATTTGGTGCTCGGTGGAGAGTCATGCCTGGCTCCTCTGAGCTTGCACTTCTTGTAGCCAAAGATGCATCCCTGTTTGCCCTTCCTGCTCCACGTGCCCAAGAAAGGAGGTTTGGGGGCCTTGCAAACAATGGGAGCTCATTGTGCAAGCTGCCGGCTTTCTTTATTAGGCCCAGGACGGCAAGAAAGACACTACGCCCTCAGGGCCCACCTTGAGAGAAGGTTCCCTCTGCCTCCCCCACAGCAAGCGCCTCCTCTGGAAGGCAGCCCCAGTTCTTCATTCCTGGAACAATCAGGCTTGCTCACTGGCTGCTGGAACATCATCTGCTAGGCTTCAGGCTACACTGCCCTCTCTTAAATCACCTCCTTCACCTCCCAAAACTGTCCACTGCTCAGCCCCTCAATGGTAACACTTGCCTACAGCAAATGCCCCGCCCAGTTGCTGAGTCCAGGCGGCTCCTTCCATGAATCTTGGTGCATTAGTTTCCTGGAGCTACTGCAGCAGAGTACCACAAACCTGGTGGCTTAAACAACAGATTCATTCTGTCACGATTCTGGAAGCTAGAAATCCGAAATCAAGGTGCTGGCAGGGAGAGTTCCTTCTGAGAGCTGCAACGGAGAATCTATTTCAGGCTCCTGGTAGCCTCAGGCATTCCCTGGCTTATAGAAGGTCGTCTTCTTCCTGTGTCTTCACATCAGCTTCCCTCTCTATGTGTTTGTCTCCGTGTCCAAATTTTCTGATTTTATAAGGACACCAGTCATATTGGATTAGGGCCCACCTTAATGACCTCATTTGAACTCGATTACCTCTATAAAGGCTGTTTTTCAAATACAGTCACATTCTGAGGCACTGGAGTTGAGTGAGGACTTTCACACATCTTTTTCAGGGGACACAACCCATAATGTGGCTCAGTCAATTATGGCTCCAAGTCACCCCTCTGGGCCCAGCCTGGGGAAACTGGTGGCCCTCAGAGTGGAACTGTCTTTCTTGCAGCCTTTTGGCCAATCTGGTCTCTCCAGCAGCTTCCCGCTGAATGTTTCTTGTCCTGGTCCAAGAGTCTGTCCTCTTGTGAGGGCTCCTATGTTTAGTTTGAAGGACTCCCCCACCCCAGCTCCACCTCCAGCCCTGAAGCTCACGGAAGAGCAATAATGAGTGATAGGTTCTATGACTGAGGCAGGAGAGGAAGCCCTTTCTGAACAGATTTCAGCCCCACTCACCCCTTCGGGTTCTCTGGGACCTCTTTCCCAGGGGCCTCCAGGCCCAGCAGTCACCTGTTTTTGATCAGTAATTTATAGTTGAAAAAATGATGAACATAAAGAAGCCTCCTGCACCCGTGGGACCCTAGGGATGAGGGGCCTCCTGTCTTAGCCACCTTTGCACACTGAGAACCCCATCTAACACAGGATTCACTCTGCAGGGGCCACTAGGAGCTTTCCAGGGCACCATCATAGACATCCTGTGCTCTGGAAGCCAGACTTGATAACCCTTCCCCCATACTTTCTCTCTACCTACCTAAACTATACTCATCCCTATGCTCATTCAAATGAACATCTTCCTACAGCTGGAACCCATCCCATATTTCTAAAGTCACTCTCTGTTCTGTCCTCACTCTACCCATCTCCTTCTTCCTCTCTAAAATATACCAATTCCTGTTCTACACAATCACCCACACATACTGCCCTTCCCTACTGTTCCCAGAGTCTGGTCCTCAGACCAGCAGCATTAGCGTCACTTGAGAACTTATTAGAAATGCAATGCTCAAGCCTCACCCAGACCTCCTGAATCAGAAACAATCGTTTAACAAGCCCGCCGGGTGATGCTGATTCCCCGCTAAAGTCTGAGAGCCGCTGCCTGGCACCAGTCTCGGTCAGCGCACGCTCGCCCTCCCTCCTGCACCTGCCCAGACATCCATCCTCGACGACCTCCATCCACCCCACTCCACCTATTCACAGCTTCACTCCACACCTCCATCCAGAGTGCACTGTGCCCCCCCCCCACATGTATACCTTCACACCGTATTCCTAGTGTGAAGCTCCAAGAGCAGGGGCTATGGAGCCAGACAGCCCAAGTTCAAGTCCCAGCCCCGCCATTTACTAGCTGGATGATCTCGCACAGCTACTTGACCTCTTCGTGCCTCCATTTTCTCCCCTTAAAAAATGGGGATACAAATAGTATATCTTATGTGGAGTTGTTGTGAAAATTAAATGAGTGAATTTATGTAAAACACTTAGAACAGTGATGGGTACGTAATAAGTGCTATAAAGTCTTGGCTATTATTATTTCATCTATTGACATCCTGACACCCAGTCGCTGTCACAAAAATATACCAACCTATACCCACATTTCACCATGCCTGTCGATGTCCCTAGCCCACCCCACCTGTACTAACACCTAATCGTGTCTATACCACCTGCCTGGGGGCCCTTGTCCTCATAACAAACACATCACCATCTACACTTGTACCCCTACAAACCACACATCCTTGCCCTCCTATCAGAGGCATCCCGATATCAACCATTTCCAACAACATCTGAGAAGCAAACCCAAGAATGGCACCCTCCTGGGACACCCACTCACTGTCTCCCTGAGCCCAGATGCCCCAGCCCTGGTGGAGAAGAGGCTCCGAGATGGCCTTGAGGGCCCTGAGCTCCTAGTAGTGGCCAGCCCAGGCTCCGCTGTAAGTTGGAGGTATAAACGTCAGAAGTCCAGCGCCATGTGTCTCTAAAGCAGAGGTGCTAGGCAGGTGTGGCGCAGGCAGCAGGTGAGGGAACAGAGAAAGGAGGGGAGCGAGGAGGCCCTAGCCCACGTCCAGCCTCACCCGCCCCGCCCCGCCCCAGCCCCGGCTGGCTGCTTTTCCTTGCTGTTGCTGTAAGCTCATTAGCAGCTGTTTAGGGGCTCTCAAACACCCTGGAGTGAGATCATTATTTTTTTAACGATTTTCACATTAAACAGCTTGGTTTCCTGTTTCCACTGCCTTCTCTGATATTAGAAAAGCCTCTTTAACGTGTGCTATAAGATTCCCTGGCCAGCCAGCCCTGCTGCCTGGTGCACAACTCAGCCCAGCCCTCACCAGTCGCTGCCTGTGGGCCCACCTGTTAGGAGCAGTGAAGGAGCAAGACAGGCTCCTCCTACTCCACTGGAAGATGGACATGACTGTTTGCAGACACAGTGGCATGCGCCTTCAGTGACCTGACCATATCTTGACCAGCCGCGAAGGTCATCCGCCAACATTCATAGTCCTACAGTACCTGCAGCTTCCTCATCTCTATCTGAGGCCTCTCTCTGTCCATAGGCACATGCTCAAACTAGCAGTGCTGGAGAGTTTAGCTCTCAGAAGTAGCCTACAATCAGTGAAAGGCAGGCCTCCTAACCCTCCAAGGGAATAAATGTGAGGTCTGAGCCTGCAGTCTCTCAAAGGGTCTCCAGTGAGACTGAGCCGCAGTGGCCCACTTTGATGTACCTGCTGTTGGCTTCCCCTGACCCCGTCTCATCTCCCTGATTCCCTCCCTTGTGCTGCCCCAGCACCTCCAGAATGCTTGTCTCTAGGGCTGCTCCTGGGAGAAGTAGCTCATCCCTTCTTCCTGTGCAAAGGCCCCACATCCTTGAACACCATTGCCACCTGGGTACCAGCGACACCCAACTCCATGTCTATACCCTAGAGTCTAGGGCCTAGGCCTCTCCTTTGAGCTCCCACTGCTGACAGGCCCTGGGCAGTTGGGTGGCTGTTCCAACAATGCTGACCCATGTGTTGAAAAATGACCTGTCACTCCTCCTCCCAGGCCTATCCCAGTGACCAGCAGCACCATCCACCACCCTCCACCAGAGACCTCCTCTCATCCCTGAGCACTCCTGCTCCTCAGCCTCCCACCTGTACCGTGTCAGTCCACCATGGCAGTGATGCCTCCTAACAGCTCTATAATCTTCCCCGGGCCTAATTGCTCACATGGACCTGCCTCCCCACCTTCAGTTTCTCCCACTCCCCGCTTCATCTGTCCATGCACTACAGTAGTTACAGGGCTAGGCTGTGGATGTGAGGAGGCCTGACTTCTTGGCTCTCACAGCCCCTGGATGTCTGTAGCTCACCCTCTGGGGATGTTGGTGTCCCATGTCTTTTTCCTTTTTTCAAGAGGTAGTAGTTTCCTAGAGCGTCTGTAATAAAGTACCACGAACTGGATGACTTATGACTTAAACAAACAGAAATGTGTAGTCTCACAGTTCTGGAGCCCAAAAGTCCAAGAACAAGGTGTCGGCGGGGCTGGCTCTTCCCGGGTCTGTGAGGGAAGGATGCGTTCCAGGTCTCTTCCCTTGGCTTGTACATAGCCTCCTCTCTTCGTCTCTTCACATCATCTGCCCTCTATGTGTGTCTGTTTTCAAATTTCCTTCTCTTATGAGGACGCCAGCCATATTGGATTAAGTCTCATCCTATTTACCTCATTTTAACTTTATTATCTCTGTAAAGACCTTATCTCCAAAGAAGGACACATTCCGAGGTCCTGGGAGTAAGGACTTCAACATGCAGATTAGCAGGGAGGGAATACAATTCAATCCGTGACAAGGGAACAAAGGGAAGAGTGGTGAAGAGCAGACCCCAGACCCCAGAAGGCTGCCTACACTCACACCCACCTTGCCTGGCAAGTTCTACCTGCTGGGGGCAGCCCCAGTTGTGAGTGGCACTGCACATGTGACAAGGGATTTTTGCACAAGGACCTGAGATATTCATCATTGCCCTCCATGTCCACATCCCTTTAAAGAAAACTGTCCCTACCATGGTCCCTAGTGTGACGCCATTTGTTCCATGATCATGTTCTCTTCTCTCCATAGCTGATTTGACATGACCCAAGGGCAAGTATCCATAGGCTGTCCAGAGATCAATGATTCAGCACAATAAGATGAGCCAGGCCAATCGAATTCTTCCTGTGAATTTACACCATGACACACACACGTAAAGAATCAGCCTGTTAGTGAAGAAGCCAAGAGCCATGGCCACACATCGAGACATGCTATGGGGTAGAGCCAGGTCCTGGAGGGCCCTGTGCATGCTGAGGTCACCAAGGGACAAACCACAACTGAGCCGAGAAGATAAAGGAGGTAATGAGCAGAAGCAGCAGAGCCATCGTGGAGCCACGACAGACAGGGCCAGCAGACATTCTAGAGCTGCCTGAGTTTCCTCCTCATCCCAGACCCAGTCCGCACACCTGCTGCTGATTGTCCTCCTTGAGCTGGTTGACCGGCCCCCTTAACCACAAATGAAACTGACCGAAGAACGATATAAAGATTTTAGACACCAGAACCTACTCATGCATAGACTCTCATATGCATGTGAATGCACACAGTCCTTACAACAAACAGGTGTGCATTTGTACCTTCTATATAAACACACATGCACGGGCTCACACAGCCATTTGTGTGTGCACAGGCATGTAGCATATCACACAGGCATATGCGGGGTCTACACACACCCTGACCCCAAAGAGAAAAGTTATTTCTGCCCACTCCCCAAAAATCTTTTTTGTAAGACTAAGGCTGCCATTATTTAGCATGGTTTAACATGGCACTCGCAAATCAGAGGCTGTTGGAAATTGCAGCTCATTTACTCTCACCATTTCTTTCTAATTACAAAGAAGAGATACAGAGAGTTCTGAGGAAAGATGAGAGACTCTCTGGCCTTAAGATTCCATGTCTGTTTACTTTTTTCATGATCACAATAGTCTAAAGCCCAGGAAAACCAACATGGGACAGAGTCACCCAAACATGTGTCCTCCCTCAGCCATGTTCCTCCTGCCTTCAGCTCCAAAAAGGACGGAAGAGATGAGGTAGACACCTCAGACCACGTATAGCACCTCAGCCCACAGGACCCTCAAGTCCCTCTGCTGAGTCATCTGACCTCAGGTGAGATGAGGCCAGACAGGAATTTTGTCCTTCCGTAGTGTTTTGCTAACATGATTGGCCAGAAAGGGCTTAGGAAGGCAGAAGCCCTGATATGGGTGTGTGTGGCCACACCTGGGGGCCAGACTTTAAAGACCGTTACTACATCATCCCCTGTCTCTCTGTTTAGCCTCCCTATTGCTGTACCCAGGGGAGGGGAGAATCTGTGGCCAGGGGTGTGTGGCGTGGGACCCTGAGTTCAGAATTCCCCCTCCCACCAGATTAGTTTAACTCTCTGGTGTCATTGTCTTGAAATTCTTAATAATTACTGAACAAGGGGTCCTGTGTTTTTATTTTGTACCAGGCCCAGCAAATTATATAACATATATATCCTGCATGTGACACAGAAATTTTGTGGAAAATGCCCAGAATCCTGCCCACAGCACAGAACCTTCTCCCAGGAGGAGCGGCTCCAAGTCAGAGAGGCAACTGAGCCAAGTGGTCTAGATTCTGTGCCCCTTCCGCCAATATTCTCCCCATCCCTCCCCCTTCCTCTTCGAGACGCTGTAGCTTCCACTGCTGCCATCCTCACGACAACCCCCAGGGGGTGCTATGCTCCCTTCATGCTCTTTCTGAAGCGTGGCTCCAAACCCACCCCCGAGTTCCTTGGTAAGGCATACGGGGACTTCCTAAAGGGATTAAACTTCTAAAAGGAGACTCCAAGGAAATGGTCCCCAAAGCTAGGAAACAACCTGAGAGTTATCCCCCCACCACTTTCTGCTTCCCTAAGAAGTTCTAGTCACCTTGCCACAGGCCTGGGTCATCTTCAGTTCAGGGGCCTTCTTGGAAATGCCCCTGGTGTAACCTGACTCCGTCTCAGACTAGGGCAAAAAAGACCTTGTGTACTCAGGGTGTGAGTCAGGAATTCATCCAGAAACAGATGGTGCTCTAGGGGGTTAACTGAAGAATGTCTAATGAAGGTAACAGCAGTGTCGGTAGGGTAAGGGTCAGGGTAAGGTTACGGCCGAAGACAGCAAGAGCGGAAGCTCTTCCTATTCCTCCAGCTAGTGACAGAGAGGGAGGGGTGCTCCAAACCCCATTGACAGTTGTTGCCATGGAAGTGGGTTGCCCAAAAGGATCCCCAGCGAAAGCAGGAGGAATCCCTCACTATAGAATCCACAGCCCAGCAGGGAGTGATCCTTTGGGGTGCAGGGTAAACCTGGGGGAAAATATCTCCACTCTGCCTTCCTCCTGCTGTCAGACATTCCACCAAAAGTGCCCATTGACCAAACCAGCTGGAGGTAGAGGGTAGAGCAGCTGCTAATGCAGTCCACAGAGCAGGCCAGAGAAGAGCCAGAGAGGACCTTAGCCTCACCCTGGTCTGGATGCCCCAGGCTACCTAACTGCCACTCCCGTCTCCCCAGCTAGCATGCCTCTTCCAGCCTCTGAATGCCTCCTGCACTGAAACTAACCATACCCCATACTTTCCCATTTAACTGTTCTTTTACTGATGTTTAAGAGAGAGGAGAAAGGAAAGAGGTCTCCCCACTTCCAGCTCGAGTCCCTTGGAGACATCATCAGCCTTTCTCCTCTTGTCCAATTCCTTTACGGTCATCAAGACTCAGCCTTCCTTCAGTAGCCTCAGCCCCTCCTGACCAGCATGGGGGGCCTGGAGTTGATCTCAGTGCCCTAAAAGAGCCTAGAATGAGCCTTGATCTTGTGGCACTGGACTACAAAGCAGATTTCGTCCATTTGAGTGCATTTGTTTGGTCATGGCTGCCTGGAGTGATGTGTTGGGAAAGATTCTGAGGCTCTGGCTTCCATAAGCAAGAGAACCAGAGCAGATGAGCAAGAGAGAGGTGAAGCACCCCCGTGTGTTAGCTATTTGGACTTTCCATCCTGCCCTTCCACCTCACTCCACTATGCTGTTCCAAAATTGCACTCCCAGATGGGACTGAGTCTCTCCATGAATCTCTGCCCCCGGGGTTCGGGCTCTGGAGCCCCTCCTTGGCTGGGGTGTTACTGCCGAGAGTCTCCCTACTCACCAGCGCTGCTCCATAGGCCCAAGCTCTTGGTCACTGCTGTCACCTGCCCAAACCGTGTGGACTCTCTAACTGTACTGTGGTGTTGGCTGTTGCTGTAGGTGAACTTCCCTCAGCCTTTCCCTCTGGCCCCGACCCCATCCCTGCCAGGGGAGGGGCTGAAGTTCAGCATGTCTGCTCACCTCTTGTGCTCACCTGGACCATGCTTTGTGTCTGAGGGAAATGCAGAAGTCCAGGTAGGTCCTAAAAATAATCATAGTAACAACAAACATTTGATTACTTCTATGGCCAGGCACTAAGGTAGGTACTTTCCATTTATTTTCTCATTTAATATTCATTGTAACTTATCAAGTAGCACTATTATTATCACACTTATTTAACAGTTAAAACTGAGACACAGAAAAGCCAATTCATTCTATAAAGACAGATAACAAGTAAGAGACAGAAGAGACAGAAGCTGGATTTGAACCCAAGGAAGCTGAGCCAAGCCTGCCCTCTCAGCCTCTTCTACACTCTCCTGCCTCCTTTGGGAGACTTGAGAACCCCACAGGAACCTTCTGCTCCAAGCGCTCCTTGATACCAGAGTGCCCCCCATGAGGCTCTGTCTGGACCAAAGGAGCGAATATCACTAACGCCTGTAGGAGCACCATACCTGGCCTGGACCCCGTACTAGTGCTCTGCCAACTTACTTGAATTCACGGTACCCTACAAGGTAGCATCATTATAGATAAAGAAACCAAGGCGTAGAGGTTAAATAGCTTTCCCAAAGTCATACAGCTAGCAAGTGGTAGTAGTCAGAATTTGAACTCAGTCCCCTGCTTCCAGTTTGTGGCATTAACCACTAGGCAATACCACCTTCCAGCTGCCTGCCTGCCTCTGTGTGACACAGAATCCACAGGCCATTCCAAGACCCCCAGGAGCCCGCCCCACTGGGCTCCATAGGCTGCCATGGTTGTAAACACTGGCCCCTGTTTCAATTCTCTGGTGAGCCTGACCTTCCAAACGTGACCACAGTGCGAATGTGATTAATGAGCCAATTATTTCTGTAGAAGACATTGTGCAAAATAAATAGCCCATTTCCCTTCAATTTACTGTTTTAATAAATAAATAGTGCTCCATGCTCTGGGTTTGTTTATTGCTGCTCATACCTGAAAGTTTGTGATGAATCTTCATGTTGTTCATTTCTAAAATTAATCAGTTCTGCCTGATGACTTTGAAATATAGGACCACATTTGTCCTTTGATGTTAACAGCAAGATAGTCAGGCGGGGCCATGGGGAAAGGCAGGCCTCAGGGAAGGGCGAGCAGAGGGTGGGATGCTGGGTGGTCACAGATGCCCACACGTGAGGACTGAGGTCAGGAAGGTTCCGGATGTAGCTTCCTGATTGATGGTTCAAAGAAAACCACCAGGAGAAACAAGGGCATAGGAGGGGAAGAAATTTCTCTTTCATCCGCTTCAAACCTGGGCATATTGGCCAAACTGGGGACATCAAACAAGATCAGTCTGCCCAGACTCCGCCCAATGGGCCAAACTCAAAAAGGCCTTCGCTTCCTCTCCAGTGGTTGTGAGTGATTGCATAGTCATGGGTTCAGCTGGCTATCTTTTGTAGTGTCTCCTGTGGAGTGCTCACCACCTGAAAGGATGTCTTAGGAATGGTCAGGGTTTAATATGATCAGAAGTAAAAGAAATTCAACAGTTGAATGTTTACGATGTGCATTTACCTTCTACACACTTTGAATATATCTCATTAAGTCTCACAATAGTCCACGTACCCATTTTACAGATGAGGAAAGGAAAGGTTCAGCTGGGATCAATAACTTGCCTAAGGTCTCAGAGCCAGAAAATGAAAGTAAAATCATTTGGATTCATTCTAGGTCTTCAGACTCCTGGACCAGTGTTAGTTTTTCATGTAGATGTATAGCGTGTGTGTGTGTGTGTGTGTGTGTGTGTGTGTGTGTGGTCTGACGTGTGTGTGTGTGTGTGTGTGTGTGGTCTGACATTGCTCTCTCTTGCCTGAGAATACCACAGAAAAGAGGTGGCAATTATAACCTGAGTTTTGTTGGATGAATAGGAAAAGGCAAGAGAGAGCAATGTCAGCAAGAAAAAAGAGTTAGGTCTTCATTAGAGTAATGGTATAGGAAAGAAAGGAGCTTAAAAAAAATTATCAAATCCAATGAATGACTGGATTTGAGGGTAAGAGGGAGAAGGAAGTATAATTAAAACATGGTCACAGCCCTTCATCTGGTATCTCTTGGGAATGAAGGAATCTGTCTCGTATTTGCTCCCAGGTCTTCCTTTGGTCCTCACCTCCCTGATCTCCAAGAGACCAGCCCACTCCACCAGCAAGGAGTGGGATAAACAGGCTGGCTCCCCTTGATTCTCCAGCATCCTCATCCCATGGCCATCAGACCTCTCGGAAGGGTGAGAGTAGCAAAGGGGAATCACAAATGTGGGAGCAGGCTATATTTTCCATTTATGTGTGCTTTATAAAACGTCCTTGTAGTTCAAGGAGAAACACACAAACGTAAGTTAGCCCGTTGTAGGGTCTCCCCTCGTGGACAAAGCTCAGCTCAGCGCCTTGGTCTCCAGGCCTCAGGGCTGCCCCTGAGAGAGCGTCCCCTTCTTCAGTCTGTGTGATGAGACATGTTGTGGATCTCCTCCCCACACCAAGATGTCTAGCATTTAGAAGAATTCCCTCCTACACCCTGATTATTGCTGCAGCCCCCTCACCTGTCTCCCTCAACTGGCCCTAATTCCCCAATCAATGTTTCTCAGCACATGATCTACTCCACGTCCACTCCAATCTAAATCACTGCTATGTTTGTAAAATGCAGAGTTGGGGCCCCTCACTACAGATCTACTGGATCAGGTTAACATTTACTAATTCTTTGAGATTCAAGTTAAAACATTTCCTCTGAAAGCGGCCCCTGAGCCTCCAGGGCTAGGCTAGTGCCCCTTCTGCACTGCACTGTGATGGGCTGTCTACCTGTCCCTATTCCCCACCTGATGGTGGGCTCTGTGAGAGCCGTGCCTTTGCTTCCTTCATCAGTGCTGCCAGTCCCACTCCAGGGCCTGGAAGAGAGCAGGCAAATCAAAGGAAGGGAGGAAGGAAAAGAAAGGGAGGGAATATGCTTGGCTGCCTCCTCCCCAGTGGGCGAGGACTTAAACCAATTCTACCTGCCACAGACTCAGTATCTGAGCTTCAGGGCAACCTTCGGCTTCAGCCTTGACTCCCAGACATGGAATCAAGTAGGTGCAGGGTGGACCATCCACTCAGACTCCTGGTTAACAATCCATTCCCACTGGGGTTGCAGGCTGGACCCCCCGTGCATGTGTATAAAGCTGCTATTTATGTCCCCTATTTATGTTAAGTATCTTGTGGAATGAGTTTACATGTCTGTGAACATATGTTTTGTACACATATGCATAGCCATATTTGGTGCGTGTGTGCATACAAGTTTGCTTTTTTCACTTTGGTGTGACTGGGCCTGTCTTCATTCCCTTTTACATATTTTATCCTCATCAAAGCTCTTTGGAGTGTCTCCACAGATCTTTTGAAATCATCTATGTGCTATCTCTCCCACTAGGCTATGAGAACTCTGAGGGTAGTGACATTGATTTGTCCTTGTATCCCTAGTTCCCAGCACAGAGCCTGGTATGCACACATGTGTTGATTCATTCATCTATTCAATACATATGTATCAATCATCTCCTGGGCTCTGTATACTGGGGACACAACAGAATAAAAAGAGACACAGTCACGACTCTCATAGAGCTTACAGTCTAGTGGAAAGGATGAATATTAATCAATAATTAAACAAAAAGGTAAAATTGCAACTATAGTAAGTATTTAGAAGTAGGCACAGAATTCTGTCAGTCTAAAAGGCTATTAAACTAGTCATGAAAATTAGAGACAGATTCCCAGGGAGTGATGCTTGAGTTGATGTGTGTGTTGAGAAGGATGAACTGGAAGATAGAGGAATGGCCTTCCTTTCTGGGGGAACCACGCACGGAGGGGCAGGTGAGAGGGCCTGCAAGAAAGTTCACGTAGAGGAGCTGAACGAGTGAAGGGGCAAAGGATGCGAGTGGAAAGCAGGCGGTACCCTGCCATGCAGGTTAAAGATGAGACCTTTATCCTCAGAGTGAGGGAAGCTACGTGCAGGTGACATAGTCAGAGTTGTGTTTGGCTGCTAAGTGGAGCTGATTGGAAGAAGGCAAACCTTTCTGTGAGTATAACAGGCAGGAAGTGGGAATGATGGTGTCTGGACTAGGGCCATGGCCATGAAGACGGCGATAAGAATAAATTCCAGAGATAAATAATGGGTAAAGCAGGCAGAATAAAGTGGCTTGAATAAGGGGTGTGAAGAAGAGAGAAGAGTTCTTCACCATTCATTGGGGTGGAGCACACTTCAAGGGGACCAGTTTGGGAAGCAAGATCCTGAACTCAATCTTAAACCTATTGAGTTTGAGGGCCCTTCAAGCTCTCCAGAATGAGATGTCAGAAGAATCTGATAATCTGACAATAGTAGGATATGTGGGCGTGGAGTGTGCACATGGCAGGGGATTAATAATGTGTCCTAAATTGATGTTCCTAGCTTCTCTCCTCCACCATTTCTTTTTATCAAGAGATAATGATGGTTCTTAGAAAATTTAGAAATAGACATGACTCACCTTGGAAAGAGGCTTCAGAATGAGAAAGCTCTATAAACCTAAGTCATTACCAACTGCCAGGTGTACAGAGTTTTACAGCTCACATGGGGTTCTAAGTCATTTGAGCTTCACAATAACCTGGGATTATTGCCTCTGTTTGAGGTTGCATGAGTCCTGAGAACTCATGTATTGGATCAAGTGTAAACTACTTTCTTATTATCATCTGCTTTCTGGAAGAATTGAAACTGCAAAAAGCACATGGATTCAATCCACTTTACATATATCCTTGAATACAAATTGAAAAAAAGAGAGGAAGGGGCTCCTTGAGGAGATCATAGCCCAGGAAACAAGAGTCCTAGTTGATTGTAATAGACAAAACAATGTAGGAAATGCTATGTAAGCCCCTTTTAAAGTTTCTCTGGTTATAAAATAGTAAATGTGTAGTGTAACTAAGTACATAATATAGAACTTACAAAGGAAAAGAGAAAAAGTATCTAAGATCCACCCGGAGATAGCCATGTCATATTTTGTTTAATTTTGGCATATGCCTATATTGGACTTTTTAGTTAGTTAACAAATTCTTTTTACACTTAAGCTTCTTTTAGTTGGAGTTTCTGTAATTTGCAACCAAAAGAATCTTGACTAATAAGGTTATTTTGAGAATTGAATCAACTAAAATATACAAAGTGCTTAACACAGCACCTGGCATATAATAAGCACTTCATAAAACATTTGCTGCTATTATTGTTATTCTTCTTGTTTGATCTATGGGATTGGTGGTGCCAGACACACAGAGTGCTGTTTACGTGAAATACTAAAGCACTTCCTGGGAGGAAGTTGGAAACTAACCCTAAGGGAAGAAGAATGTGGTTCTTAAGACTGATTCAGGAAGAAAAGCTTTATCAGCAGGACAAGGGGCAATTTTGAGGACAGCCTGGTGTTTGCCAGTCAGAATTGTCTCATGGTTCAGCTCCACCATCAGTCCAGGTGCATGCTCTGTGGAGGGGTGGGTGAGACGGAACAGGGAAGGCTGGAAAGTTTCTGACTCTACCTTGTGTGCTTCCTTTAGATTGGCTGCTAACAACATTCAGCACAGGAAGGGGAAAGAGAATGTCTTTCTTGCTTTGCAGTAGAGCACAGGAAACTGTCACTTTAAGGCATCCCATGCTGAAAGATGAATTAAGGCCAGTTTGCTCTGAGGGGCCCAACACACCAAATAAATAAGCTTAGTCTCTTTAGGACATGATTTATAAGCATTCAGAACATGTAGGCTCTCGGGAACAAAGGGTGATAAAATACAGGTTCTGCATCAAGAGTTAATTATCTGAAAAAAAAAGTATATATGGATGTATGTATGGAAGGATAAATGGACAGATGTATGGATGGATGGATGTATAGACGGATGAATGGATGACTCATCAGAGTATACCAATAGCATCTATGGTTTGCTCATATGAACCTAATGGATCTTCATAAAATTTTAACCAGGATTTTGAGCTCACATGCCCCATCTGTTACCTAATAAGGTAACTAATATCTCTGTGACATGCTGAGAATTGCCATTTGAGTTAGAACTAAACACGTTTGAGCTGACACCTTTATAATTTTTTATCTCTCATGCTGGTCTGCATAGGAGCAAAAGCTATAATGAAACCAACTCAAATGTTAGAAGCCTTTGTTAGAGATGTACTGACAGACCCCTTCTCTCCCTATGGAGATAGCCCTTGTCTAGATCATCCTTGAAACTTGGCCCCAGCACCTCATTGCAGGCGGTGGAGAAACAGACATGAGATCTAGCTTATCTGAATCACCATTCACCTGTTCTCCCCAGTTCTCTCCTGAACCACCAGCAAGAGCATTCAGGTCTTAAGTCTTGTTGACTTTCTCAGCTCTGCATGTTGCCCTGATATAGAGCAATCCACCCTCTATAAAAGGGTGAAGCTTCATCCCTTAATTCCTTGTATAAACCCCTTGTTTCAACCCTGGGTCTGAACAGTTGCATCTTCAAAGCTTTGACAGCTCTGAGGACAGCTAAATTCTTTTGCAGTTTCAGAGGGATAATAGTGTGGGTAGTAGTAGTTAAGCATGTGGATCAGAAAATAATTTTAAGAGAACAGTACATACAACTAGATGGCAATACTTTTGATGCTCTGTTGTAAGGAGCGTACAAACAAAAGATTGTTGCATTTCTTGGAGAACTGGCCTCTTTATCACTGTGTAATGCCCCTCTTTATCCCTGATAACTCCTTGGTCTGACTCTGCTGTCTGAAATTAGTACAGCTACTCTTGCTTTATTTTGATTAGTGTTAGCATGACACATCTTTCTCTATCCATTTACTTTTAATCTATGTGTCGTTATATTTAAAGTGGTTTCCTGTTTCTTGTTTTTTGATATACTTTAACAATCTTTTCCTTGGTGCATTTAGTGATTATTGATATGGTTGGATTAATAGCTACCATACTTGTTACTGTGTTCTGTTTGTTGCCCTTATTCTTCGTTCATCAATTACAGTTCGGGTTTTTCTACCCCCGGGACATGTTCCCAAGAGGGTTTCAGCTCCTCATAGGCTTCACTTCCTATAAATTGTAGTTCTTTGTACTCACTTAGTCTCTCCAATTTGAATGGCAACAATTTGCCCTGTGACCTCACTCTTCTTATGGATAGAGTTGTTGAGTTTTCAGTTTGTTTAGCTTTTTACTAGTTAGGACAGAGTGGCTTCTTACATGCTGGACCAGAAAACAGAGTTTTTTTGTTTGTTTTTCCCAGCAATACTCCTAAAATCCTAGAGGAAGTGGACAATTTTCTAGCAAAATACATATTATTTAAATTGACCCCCAAATAAATCAAAATTTTGAATGACCATAGGGAAAAAATTGGAAGAGTTTTAAAGACCTGGGCCACGGCACTGGCAGTAAGAAGGGGCATTCAGCTTGTCCTCTGACCCCTCCTTCCTTTTCCAGTGAGTTGGTTTCTGGCAAAAGCAATGGGGAGAAGGGGCCAATGCCATTTGTCCAACTACTGACTCTACACCTTCTGCTATACACCTGCCTGGAGAGTCAAGCCCTCTGAGAGGCAGACATGTGACCGATTTTGATCCCCCTCATTTCCTGCCTGCAATGATGTGTCCCAGAGTCTCTTAGGGGCGGTGTTGGGAAGATAGCTCAGCCATGCTGCCTCCAGGATGCCCTTGGCCCATAGAATCTCTGTCTCGTTGTCACGCCAAACCCGGGGAGTAAAAGCTACTCCTCTCCTATCCCTCTCTGCCCACTGTCTCCCTCCAGTCTCTGTCTCCACCTTCCTGTGAACATAGGCACGTCTGATGCCCCAGTGGCCCAGTAGGAATCCACTCAGAGGCTGAGGTAATAGCCATTCTTTTTCTAAGACCCCACCATTTCCTTGGAGTCTCATTCACTAGGCTGGGGGCAGGGTATAGAGCACTCCTTTTTTCCTCCCCCAAAGGAAAGGAAAAAGCCACACAGCACTCTGCCCTATGTTAACAGTTCACAGCCCCAAAGACCTTTATCTCTTGCTTGTGTAGACATGGTGTCCTGTGGGGCTGCACCAGATGGTCTCATTCAGAAACGTGGGACTATTTAGCACCCGTTGATTTCGAATTTGGGATTTTATTTCTAATTCCAAGAAAATAGATGAAGTCTCATTCAACATCTCATTGCAAAAAAAAAAGTAGATCCTCAAACCTAGTGACACGTAGCTATGAGTACTCTAGGAATCTGGCATCTTGGTCCAGTTCCATAAACTTCAGGACACAGAGGGAATGTGTACATCAGTTGAGGAGATGTCTGAGCTACCCCACATTCCCCTGGACACCTGTCCTAGCCCCACCACTGCAGCTTGTCTGTGTGTGTCTCCTCTGTGACCTCACGGAGACTAACTCAACCAGGCTCCCCATCCCTGCAGGTGCCTTGCCTCATACAGACAGCCAAAGTTGGCCTGGGTTTCAGGGCATCCCAGTGTCTCTGTCCTTTGTGAATTGTGGCTGTGGGAAGCTGGGAGGCAGCTGTCCTATGTACTAGCTATGACCCTTCAGTTCTGGACACCAGCTGTCTCTGGTACTCACCTGCCGTTCCCAAAGCAGAAGGCTACACATGAAGTGATATCACCAGCAGGTGTGGACAGGGCCTGCCAGGTGTGGGGAGGCCCTACCAGACTGGAGGTTTCTCGTCTGTCATCGTGGCTGTGCTGATGGTGCATCTTCAAATTGCAGCTCCCCTAAATGAAGAGATGGCCATTTAGCTGCAATACACAAACCCAATTTGGGAACCCAAATGACATGGCTCCAGTCTCAGTGGCAGGAATTACGGCTCTTGAATCAGGCACAAGCTGCAGAATAAGTGAAATTGTCAGCACAGAGAAATGTGTTTGAAAACATGACGTGATCTATGGTTAAAGCCTGTGGATTCTGCATCCATCTCAGAAATATTCTACTTCCAGAGCAATTTCTTCACTAACTAGCTATATCTTGAATGGACCATATGTCTTTTTCATTACTGTGTCAGCCCTGCCTCCACTGGCAGCAGTTCCCAGCTGCTAAGCTCCTGATTACCCATCCAAAAGCCCAAACCTGTCCAGGTCCTGGGGCCATGATTCACAGAGACACTTTAGGCCCCACAGTCTGTGCCCATCCTGGTCCCTGATGCTCCAGAGTCCTTCCTGGGGGCACAAAGCTGGGCCACAGACCTGGCCTAGAGATCCTCGGTATGGCAGGCATAGTCACAGCCACCCCTGCAATAGTCACCACTATGTACCAGGTCCAGAAAGCTGATCCAGAAGCAGGTGAGGCTGGTCAATGCCCAAGCATGAAATTCTCAACAAGGAGCCCAAGATTTGCAATGATGCCATTCTGTTTTAAAGAGACATGAGATGAGACTTTCTTTGTAACATCTTTGGAGTGGGCCAGAGACATGGCTAAGCCAAAGGCCCTTAAAGAGAGCAAGACCTAGGTAAAAGGTTATGTCGGAGCTGATGCCGATTGTGTAACAATGGACTTTGGAGAAGGCATTTTATAAGCAAGAGATCTAATAACAAAAATAGTAGCCAACCCATAGGAGCCTGTGTGCCAGGCACTTAACTACTAATTTACATGTATTAGCTCATTTAAGTCTCAACAAACCTACAGTCTCGGGGCTATTATTTTATGACGCCTATTTTACTGATGAGAAAACTGAGGCGCACCTGACCAGTGCAAAGACTCTCGTACTCACCAGAGTTGCCATACTTTGTAGTAAGAAAGACATCTAGAAAACGGACATATCAGAATTCTGCAGTGAAACTCAGGAGGATGTGGTCTCCAGATCCTAGCAGGATGCCAGATGAGGAAGCACAGGAAAATTCAGAATGAGATGTAACTGTTTCCGAAATGCATTGCTTTCAGTCACATTGTATTCTCTATGTCTCCTCTCAGAAGGAGGCTCTACAGCCAATCCAAGCAGCATTTCCAACCTTGGCTGCACATTTAGAATCACTTGGGGAAATTTTGAAATTACGATGCCCAGACCAGCGGTCAGAATCTCTGGTAGTGGGACACAGGCATCAGCATTATTTGAGGCCCCCACTGACTTAAGGCAAAACTTGATCCCTTCCATGGAAATCTTTATGACTTGAAGTGAAGGTGACTGTGGTAGAATGTAAGTAGCTAATCATAAGTCACCTCCTCCAGAGCATGAACTACCTGGGAAAGGAAGGCACAGACAAAACGCCAGTGAGAAATCTGTGGCTGCCAATGGGGGTCACAGAGCACTTGACCCAGGTCCCATCGAGCCCGATGGGATTTAAGCATGTCTTGAAAATTTCGAAGGCAGTATTTGCAGACAGGAAGCTAAAGGTGTTTGACCCACAGAAAGATGAAGCAGTGTCGAAGACCACAGATGCTGCTGACGAGGTAAATATCTCTGTGGGTAGAACAGAAACACTGCCAACAGCCACTAGAGGAATCAGCTCTTTGGTGCCTGGTGTCAGACAGCAATATTCTCCATACACACACACACACACGCACACGCACACGCACACACACACACGCACACATACACACGCACACACATACACGCAACCCTAGAAGGTGGGTAATTTTATCCCCAAGCATAGCACATCAGGCACATTCCCGCCTCAGGGCCTTTGCACTTGCTGCTCCCTCTACCTGCAACACCGTTCCTCCAGATTTCTGCCTGGCTTGCTCCCTTCCTTCTTTTAGGTTGTTGCTCAGATGTCATCTTCTTTGGGTGGTATTCCTCGACCATCCTATAAATTGCATTCTCCATCTCCCTAGCATCATATCTCCTTTCCTTGCTTTATATAACTTCACAGCATTTATCATATTCCAACGTACTGTATATTTTACTTATTTGTTAGCTTATTGTTCGTTTCCCCCAAACAACGTATGAACTCCAAGAAAACAGAGGTTTTTATCTGTGTTGTTTCCTGCTCTATCTTCTGTATCTAAATCAATGCCTGGAACATGACAGATGCTCAATAGGTATTTGTTACATGAATTAATGATTCTCTTTTACAGGAAAAGAAGCAAAGTCTCAGAGGGGGTAGTTAGAATCAGAGCTAGTGAGTGTCAAGAAAGATTTTAAACCCAGGAATTTCTGCTTCAAAGCATTTTTATTTTCTGCTCTGACAGACTTCAGGTGTGTGCAATGTGGCCATGGGGCTGTTATTATAAAACAATGCAGCCACGAGGAGAATATTCGCTGTCCAACACCAGGCATCAAGGAGCTGACTGCTCTAGTGGCTGTGCTCTACCTCTTCTGAGCAGCAACAAAAAAGTAAGCTATTTATAGCTCAGTTAGTGGCCTTTATGAGCTAATCCAGGCCCAGACAAGAGCCAAACTGCCCTACACGTTAATGACTAGGGTCACTCTTTGGTAAAGTGATGAGGTCAAAACTTCCCATCAAAGAAAACGTCCTTTCCTCAAATGAGTCTGTAATAGGTTGTCTCCATAAAAAAGTAATGCTCCCAGTGGAGATGTGCACTTCTCAGATGAGCCCGTGAGGAAATCAGCCTTGCCCCCTTGCGGTGGGGACATGGAAAGAGATCGTGGCACCATTTTATAGTCACCTTGACCCCTTCCCTCCCAGGGACAGCGGAATCAACATCATCACCAGCCTAACAGAAATTTAAGGCATCCAGTTTAGAAGGCCTAAAGGATTTAAGGTGTGAAAACTCATCTACTTATGAGGAACCAAAGATGAGGACAAAACCCAATGAACTTAACAGGGCACCAAATGGAACCAAGAAAGAGCTCTGAAGTTTTGCAGGCTGCTTCTCTAGGATCCTTCCTCTGGACACACAGGGGAATGAGCACGGTAAGTTACCAACTCTCCTTCTCCCACAGGATTGCTCTTCTGATACCTACCTGGCCCATCAATAAAGCTTTCCTATGCCTCCATCACGATTCGGTCTGGCAAGGCTGGTGAGCCACAAGGTGCCAACAGAGGAGACATAACTGTTCTCCAACCATCCTGTGGCAATTTGGGGATAAGAGGGCTGGAAGGGCATTGTCTCCCTGCTTTATTAGTGTTAGTGCATTAAGCTCCAGTAACAAGCAATCCCAGATCTTAGTGTCTTAACCCAGAATTGGGGTAAGGGCCTAGACTTCCAAGCAGTGTCAAAGATCAAGCTCCTTTCAACATGGGCTCTACCTAACTGGAGTCTTTTGCTTCCAGCTAGGTGGAGGGAAAAAAAAAGAGAAGGCATGGATGAATGTACATAGAGCTATACGGCCAGGACTAAAAGTGGCATATATCTGTCTACATCCCATTGGCTAGAACCCATTCTGAGACAACATACAACTACAAGCGAAACTGTGAAATGTAATATTTCTATGTTCCCACACTAGTGTTGTTTCTGCCAAAACTTATGTATGACTATTGGGTAAAATCATTGCTAGTTAAAGCCAGCAAAAGAGTAACCCAAAGTCAGCATGGGCAGAAACAACCCTAGATTAGACCATCCTCTCTTTGTCCTCCATATGTTAGCACATAGCACTCTTCCAAACATGCATGATGAATTAAAGAATCCCAGGCTCTGAAATCATGGTGAAGATGGATGTAATCACACCTGAGGTCTGTCCTGATTTTATTTAAACAAAATAAACCCAGTTTGTGTGGGAGCTTTGGCTCAAGTGCCAATGTGAGATCATCTAAAGATACCCTTCTCGGATCTAATATTCCATTAGCCCTTAGTCCAGAAAACTCTTGACTAGCAACATAGCTCAACCCCAGGATGAGTAAAAGAGAGTACATTCCAAAGAAGGAAGGTAGCATTTGACTAATTCCAAATTTATGGTAGTAACTAGTCAACATCTTCAGAAAGTCAAGAATGTAGGTCAGAGCCTTTTTGATATTGAAGATGTTTATCCCTATCCGATTCCAGCTTAATCCAATCCACTCATCTTCACTGTTGAAAATGATGCCTTCAGCACTTAGTGGGAACCTCTTGTCCTAGAAAGACCCTACTCCAGAGACTAGCTCCCCACTACCTCCCTGCCCCCACACCCCGGCCGATGCCAAGAAATCCTCCAACCTGAGCACATGTAGCCACCAGATTCTGGCTATAACTAATAGAAGCAGTCTCATAAAGCTTAATCATACTGGCATCTCTGAGAGCTCTTGAGCCATACAAGCCGTGTCTCAGGATCATCTATCAAAGGAGAAAAAGAAAACAAATGTATTCAGTGCCTTCTCTCTCCCATTGGTCAACATTTCATTGCATGGAGCACTAACTCCCTTGCATTTCTGTGTTCCACTTCGTGGGTACAGAGTCGGGTTATACAGCAACATTAACAGGGAAGTCCCAGAGTAGAAGTCAGGTGGTTACACGTACACACCTGAGGTGAGAAACTGTCAGGTTGTACCTGTGGGAATTTGGTACAACGAAGCCCACGCAGAACTGGCCGTTGCAACAGCAGCAGCAACAGGAGGAAGATGATGCTGAGAAGTGTTGTAATAGTGGTTTTTGATCCACAGGAACTCAACCAATGTTATATATTGTTGTTATCATTATTGTTACAAGTTAGGCACAGACACCAATCCTTGGACATGGGCCTGTACGCTGGAGTCTGCTGCTCTGAATTTTGACCTTTGGCCAAAGTTCAGTCACTCCCTACAGGGCTTACATTTCTGACTTAGACAGGACCCAGACAGAGAAAAGCTGACTTTTACAGGCTCACCTGGGCTGACTCACACCCCAACTTCGAGGGTCAACTCTAATTGGAAATTCTGGGTGCACTGAGGGGGCTGGAGCTCCTGATTGTTGCTGTATTGACCCCCTCCAGAGA